>NW_022156757.1:600000-892811 GCF_004353045.1 Thyridium curvatum
CTGGAAGACGTCCGCGGCGGCAACACGGCTGCCCAGCTAGCGCTCCGCTCCGCGGCGGCAAGGCAGAGCGCTGGTATTGACCTACAGAAGCTGAATGCGAGGCTAAACCGGATCAACATTGCAGAAGTGCGGAAGCGGAGGATGCGGCACAATCTCTTCTTCGAGGAGATGATGATGACGGCCGATCCGGACCGCGGACTCTCGTTTACGAACGTCCTCATCGGGTTGGCGCAGTATAACATCGTCAGCGACAGCAAGTGCTTGCGGTAGGATTCCCCTCGTCCCTCAAGCCCTGATCTAACAAACGCGACTATGCAGCGGGGCTAACCATGGACACACAGGTTGGAAGAGTTTTTACGACGCCGTGCCATGCTGCAGCGCGTCGAAGACCAAATTCGCAGGAATACTGCCCTCAGATTCTTTGATACGATGTAAGTCTTGACTAGCCCCATTTACGCATCGTTGCACAGACGCACTGACATTGGGTAAAAATAGGTATTGGTTGAGGAAGTACCGCTACCATCGGGAGATGAAACGCGGCGAGCGGCTGACTTCAGTCCCTCAGTTCCCTGTCCCGGAGATCCTGGTTGATGACGAGGAGGAACGCGCTGCGGGAACACAGGAGTCGCCACCAGCCTTGTCCCGATCAGACTCGCCCGACCTGACCCATGGTGATGAGGTGGAGCCTGACCGCCATCTCATGTCGACTCCTGATGAAGTTCGTGGGCCAGGGGGTAGCCCTATTGGAACAGCATCAGAACGAAGAACACACTCGAAGACATGGTAAGCCCGGGTGGAGGTGCAAGAGATGCTCTATGGTTCTCTTCGAGGTTGAAGAGCCTCGAGCAGAGTGCTATTTGAGAAAGAAAGGCGGCGAGGATATGCAAAAAACAATAGTTTTTTTCAGGTGATTAAACAGAGAGATGTCAGCCCAGGAGTTCATGTACAACAAGATACCCCTAATCTTTTGATTTGTTCAGATGAGTACATATCGACGTGGAACTTTAGTTTTGGACAATATAACCCTGACGATATCATCCGTCAGAGCCTCGGAGCCCATCTCAGAGCCTGCAGGCACGATCATAGCCATGGCGCAAGTGCCAACGATTTCGAAGTAGTCGCCCAACTTGGGTCTCAAGTGGAGGAGTTCATCACACCCTCGAACAGCAACAACACAGTCTCGAGGAAGAAGTCGATCTTCAGGCAGGTATGGGAACCAGTCGTATTTCCCCTGCTTGTTCTGGTCGTACCGGGGAAGGACCCCGACTTTGTATCCCGGCTTGGGGAGATCATAGTAATGAAAGTTCACCCCGCTGCTGCTGGATATGGCACTGCAGGACTGGAACATGGAGCTGTTTAGCACCTCGACCCCAGTTATCACGAGCCCGCCGGACTCGTTGTCAACTCCATAGAAGTCCAAGTCTATATCAGGGAACGATTTGGAAGTATACTGGCGTGGTGCCAAAGTGGCAACAAGGCTTCCCGCCTCGCGTGACCAGAAATAGTGCTTGAGCTGTTCCTCACTCAGCAACTTCTCCGAGGGGTCCATGCAGCTCAGATCGGAAGGCTTTTGGGTCCACGTTGGCACCCAGGAGGGCAGGCTTGCTACGTATTCTCTCGGCCGGATATTCGATAGCTTTAGCATGTAGTCTAGGCCCAGCTCGTTGAGGAGAAAGGCCGCGGTCCCGATGAAAGTCTCCTCCGTCGAGATGGAATAGTCGGCTTGCAGCTGCGTTTCATTTGCATCCTCGCTGCCCTCAAAAAGCCCCAGGAGGCCAAAGATCCTGTCTCGTGGATCTGCGCTCCTGCACTGAGAGGTGGCGAAAAGGATCTTGGGGAAGTCCTTGACATCCCAGGATCGCTCCGCCTTGGGCACCGAAGTAAGGTCCGTCCACGACGGGATGTGTGATTTCTCAACCCCGGCAAGCTTCAACCGCTGGGGCCGAAACTTGGACCAAGGGAGGACGTCGGGCCCGCAGCATACGTGCGCCGACCGCGACAGGGCCACCTCCTGGATGATCCAGATGCGTGAGAAGTAGGGCCGTTGGAAGAAGTGCGGCGCTGCCCACCGGTCGGAGCCGGAGACCTCTGTGGCGATGCTGTACCCCTCGCGGGCCTCTCGGACAAGGGTCATGAACCGGTTGCCATGCACGTCGCGCCCGCAGCTGTGCTCGCCGACGTACATGATGACGGAGCCAGCTCTGGAGTATATGATGCTCATCAGGCCCACCTGGTACGACCTCTCCTGCACGTTGCTCTGGTCAATGCAGATCGAGTCGATCCAGATGCGCCGGGACTTCACCTGCCTATGGCGGAGGCGGCGCAGGGCAGCAGCGCAGTTGATGGTGACGGGGAAGTAGCGCCACTCTGGCCCGAGGAAGATCCCGTGGCTGAGCGCGCGGCTGCCGTGCTCGTCGGCCCAGGTGTACGACAAGGCGTCGTACCGGGGCGACTTGTCGAGGTCGGCCAGTTCCATGACTCCGTGGATCGGGTCATCGTAGCAGCCCGGCGAGAGCTTAAGAACCCGAATCAGCTTACCGCTGGTCAGTTGCGGGTGAGTCGCGGGAGCCGCTGGGGTCTAAGGCATCTCGGGTTCTTAGTGAGAACATGGCCTTCACAAGGGAAGCGAGCGAGGCCACTCACCACTGGGCGCCTTTGACTGAGCCTGTTGGAGCTCTCTGGCGCGGCTGATTGGCTCTCGGCCTCAACGCTGATGAGGTCGGAATAACCAATGGTCCTCGACGCTGCCTTACGGTGCGGCTGCGATGGCGGCTTCGGCGGCAGCTGCAATCCCAAAGAAGTCTGATATTTCACGGATTTCGGCCATTGCAATGGCCCTTGTCTCTCGGGCACTTCGAACACGGGGGCGTTCTCTTCACCGGCGGTGGCCGTATGGTCCGTAAGGAGAAGATCCGGCGTCGGCACAAAATGCCGGTGGCAGCTGCGGCACCGCGGAACTTGGTCCCTGCCGAACTCTACTCTGGGCCGGTCGCAGTTCGGCGCATGCCAGGACGACATCCCGAACTAACGAGTCCAGATGTACGGAATAAACCTAGAGCCCGCTGTCGCATGTATTCCTGAGATATGGAGGGGTTTTCGACAGGGGCCGTGCAGAATCAAAAGAAGGCTGCGATTGACCCCAGACAGGGCCCGGGGAGGACCGTGACAATCGCAGGACAGGGGGAGGCCGAAAAGACCTGTCTATCAGGCATATCCTGACCATTTGGCATGGCGCGCTGCATGTCAGCCATTAATCGACTCGTTGCTGCGTGGATACTTGTCGTTTGGGGGCCAACAACTCGCAGCGAATAGAAGACGCTCTGCTCTCGCCCGGCTTCTGTGCAATGAGGGCAATGTCACCTCAGCCGCAGCCAACTTCCGACCCGCTCGATTTCAGAGCCTAGAATGCTACCTGATCGAGTACTCTCACCTCTGTCGCCGTCTGTCCTTGCTACATCAAGATATGCCTCATCCCGAATCGGCCGGGACAGCGAAGACAGACCAAATGGCTGAGCCTTCAACATGACTGTTCTCAATCCAGATCATTATACAGTGGCATGGATCGCGCCACTCGAAATTGAGGCTCGCGCTGCTCTGGCATTCTTTGATGAAATCCATGATGGCTACTTCCCGGTCGCTCGAGGCCACGACTATGTCTTTACTGCAGGCAAGGCCTGCGGGCACCATGTCATTCTTGCGACTTTGCCTCCAGGCCAGCCGTATGGCACTGGTTCTGCCGGAGCCTTGGCCGGGCAAGTCAAGATGTGCTTCTCGAACCTCTGGTCTGGTCTGTTGGTCGGCGTCGCGGCCGGCCTCCCAGACTTGACGCGATCTCCACCACGCGATATCCGTCTCGGCGACGTCCTCGTTGCTCTTCCCGAAGGTGAGAGCGCCGGACTCATTGCTTATGACCTTGGAAAGGACATTGGGCAAGAACCCCTTCAGCTCTTGCACGGCGGCCATGTGTTGGCCAAAACGGAGACAGTGGTTCGTTCAGCAATCGGCAGCATCAAGCTCAAGGCGCCAAGGGATGCCGAGGCCCTTCTTGTCCATTACCGACAAATCCAGGACGATGACGGCATATTTGTTGACCCCGGGCAAGAGCGAGACATATTGTACGATTACGATCTCGAGATGGCCATCGACCGCCGGCCACGGCCAGACAACAGACGCACACGAGTATGGTACGGACCGATTGGCTCTGGGGAGAAGCTGATGAGGAACGCTGTGAGACGGAACGAGTTGAGAGACCAGCATGGCATCATTGGGCTGGAGATGGAGGCCGCGGGCACTATGAACACCATCCCGGTCGGTGTGATTCGCGGTGTCTGCGATTACGCCGATAGCCACAAGAACCAGGACTGGCAGGCGTATGCGGCGGCCATGGCTGCGGCATACGCCAAAGCTGTGTTGCAGACAATACCGCCCAAGAAAGTTCAGTGTAAGTGGCCCATTTGTAACTAGGTCATCGTCATCAAAGAGGAGTTGCATAGGGCAAGGTTGCAAGCTCTCACAGGAGGGGAGCTAATGAGGTTTCAATAGACTGTCACTTCATGGTCCCTTTTGGCCGGAACAAAGAGTTCGTCGGTCGTGAACATGTCCTGAAGCGGCTTCTACAGCTTGTTCCGCCCAGTCATGAGCGTGATAACTGTCAAAGAACGGTCGTCGAGGGTCTCGGGGGCGTCGGCAAGACACAAATCGCACTCGAGGTTGTGTACCGCATTCGTGACGAGTACCCAGACTGTCACATTTTTTGGGTGCCCGCAGTCAATGCTACTAGCTTTGAGAATGCCTACCGAGATATTGGCCGGAAGCTCGAGGTTCCTGGGATTGATAGCGATCCAGCGGATACCAAGGCACTCGTGAGAGCTGCCATTGACCGCGACCCGAATATGTGGTTGTTGGTAATTGACAACGCTGATGATACGCAATTACTATTTGCCGACAGCGGCCTCAGCGACTACCTGCCTTCAGGGAACAACGGATCCGTCTTGTTCACCACCCGTAACCATGAAGTTGCTGTGAGATTAGATGTTGTCAAGAAGAACATCCTTTCACTGAACGAAATGACCAGGGGAGAGTCGAAGGAAATTCTCGGCAACCTGCTGGAGGAACGACAGATAGAGAACGCGGCTAGCACAAACGACTTGCTCGAATTCTTGACGGACCTGCCACTCGCGATCAAACAGGCCGCAGCATTCATGGCGAAAACTGGACTGTCGACTTCCGAGTACTTCCGTCATTGCCAAAACAAAAGAGACGATCGTCTGATTGAACTCCTAAGCAAGGACTTCAACGATCGAGGCCGTTACAGGACTATTCAAAATCCGGTAGCCGCGACATGGCTGGTCTCGTTCCGGCATATTCTAAGGGATAGCCCTCTGGCTGCCGAACTCCTGGGTTTTCTCTCATGTGTTGCTGAGAAAGACATCCCGAAGCGAATCTTGCCACTAGGCGACAGCGAGATAGAGATGGATGAGGCTATCGGGACGCTGAAAGCTTACGCTTTTATCGCTGAGCGAGCGAGCCAGTCGTACGATATGCACAGACTTGTTGGGCTCGCAATGCGAAATTGGATGATAAAAGAAGGAGGATTCCAGACCTGCGTCACAAATGTCGTGCGAAGGCTCGACCAAATTGTGCCCGATCCAAAAGTCACCTCTGGGAACTGTTGGCTGCAGTACATGGCGCATTTCCTGAGAGCCTTGGATTTTCAAGACCAGGTCACCGAGCAAACTAGCCTCTCAAGCCTTCTACATAAGGCTGGAGTTAGTCAACATGCCATTGGGAAGGAGGATGAGGCGGAGAAGCTTCTACGATCAGCACTCGATTCATACGCTACATACCTGGACAGGAGATCTCCCGCCACCTCGAACTGCATGTTTGACCTAGGGAAAGTTCTAAGTAATCTGGGCAAGTACGACGAGGTAGAAAAGTTAGCTCGGGAGGCCCTTGAATCAAGCCATAGTGGAGCAGTATGGGCCATGCTCCTCCTCGGAAATATACTGGCAGATCAAGGCAAGTTGGGAGAAGCAGAAACAACAAAGCGAGAGCTTGTCAATCTGGCCACAGACTTTGTGGCTGTCGGTGGTATCACAGGCAATGCTATGGAATACCTTGGAAAACCGATAGGGGAGGAAGGAATACTTGGAGAGCCCGAGGTACTTCTTCCACGAGGCTTGCAGTCAGCATTGGACCTCCCTAGCCTCGAGCATTGCAACGTCTTGGAGATTATGGAAGAAGTTGGCTTTTATCTTTTGCAGCGGGACAAGGACGAGGAAGCCGAGAAATTACTTCAACAAGTTTGCCGTTTGAACAAGAGAGTACGGGGCGACAAGCATTTCATCACACTCAAGACTCAACATCATCTCTCCAGAGTGCTTCACAAACAAGGGAAATACCAGGAGGCTGAGACAATGTATCGTCAGGTGTTTCAATTAACACGCGAAGTACTTGGCACCAGACATTCAAGGACTGTCAACTTGATGCATGATCTGGCCGGTTTTCTTGAGGATAAAGGTGATCTAGACGAGGCCGAGGAGATATATCAACAGGAGTTGCAACTGAGGAGCGAGCTCTATGGAACAAGACATGTATACCTTTTTACCACCATGAGCAGTTTAGCCAGACTTCTTGAGACTAAGGGTCGCCTCGACGAGGCCGAGAAGATGTATCGAGAGATGGTTCAGCTCGCAAGGGGAGTTCGAGGTGTGAGCATTCCATTCTTGTCACTCAAGATGCACTCTTTGGCCTGTTTACTCATGGACAAGGGCCACCTGGATGAGGCGGAGGTGCTCTGGCGACAAGCATTCAGGTCGGATAGTCAAGTGCTTGGCGCCAGGCATCCTAACACACTTGCGCATATGAACAATCTAGCCTTGGTATTGGTCAACCAGGGCAAACATGAGGAGGGCGTGAAATGGCTACGGCAATTGTTACAGCTAAGGAGCGAGGTACTTGGAGCCGACCATGTCGACGTCCTCGAATTGAGGGAGCGTATTGAGGCACTCGAACAGCAAGGAAAACTCCAGGAGGCCCAAAACACGTGTCCACCGTCTCCAGAGGGGGCCCAGAATGATATGCTAGGAAGTCTTCGGTGTCTGGGCGTCGATCGAGAGTACGGGCGAGGCACTTACGGAGCCCGACAACGTGGACAACGCGATTGAGGCAGCAGCGGAGGTGAACTTCGTCTGGCTGCCACTATTGTGTGGCTTAGAGTCCGGGCACATCTCCCAAACTGCTGTATCAAGTATCTCGTTATGGTTTTCGAAGTGTTGTATGTTGAGACGACGGGAAAGTGGGAGAATTTCCGAGTGAAAAGCCATTGTCTTATCTTTCTTTTTTTTTCTTTCCAGGGTCGCGGTCTTGCTACGTTCATAGACCGGATAAATTGGAAGCAAATATATTGAAGGAGTACCAAATGTGTCTAGATCCAAGGCAACTCGTTGTGTCACACCTGGAATCGTTCTCTGCATTCCATGCTGCCTATCAAAGCATCTCGACAACAACAGCATCCCCCACCCGAATTGTGGGATGCTGCGCCTCCTTCGTCCTGGCGGCACCGGCGGCCGCCTCCCCCAACCCATTGGGGCTACGAAGCCCCATGTGCGTCCCGAAGAACACCTTGCCGTCGAACCGCCGCGTCTTGGACAGCGTGACGAAGGGCTCCTCGCTCTTCTCGGCCGTCGCCTGGTTGATGCAGATCATGTGGCACCGGCGGCACGACCCGAGCATCGCGAACCGCTGCGCCCCGCCGACGGTGATGCCCGCCCAGCCGTCCTCGGCGTAGGGCTCGTCCGGGCCGCCGCCGTCGGTCGAGTCGATGACCACGTTGGCGCGGAAGACGTCGGCGCTGACCTCCTTCCCGCCGCCGTTGGCCTTGATCTCTTTGTTCAGCGCGCGGACGCTCGCGAGGTTGATGGCCAGTATGGGGCTCTCGTTGGAGAGGAGGATGCGCCGCTGGGCGCTCTCGGTATCCGAGTCTGGTGGCGATGGCGGTGTGGGGAATGCCCCTGGGAGGCTATAAGGGCGAGCACAGGCGGCTAGGTTCTGGTGCTGCTGTATCCGGGCCTTGGAGTGTCTCATCGTCTTGCCTTCCCCGCCGGGTGGGAAGCGGGCGAGGACGCACGGCACCCCTAGCGCGGCGGAGAAGAAGTTGTTCACGGTTGGATCGGTGTAAGTCTGTGCGGAGATCTCGTCTCCGCAGACGCGGGAGGATCTGGCCCGGAAGGTGCCTACTGGGCTGAGCATTGCGGGATTGGCGGACAGAGGGACAGCTATTTCCTTTGATGAGTGGGCAGGCATATCCCCTGCGTACCTCACCCGCAACTCTCCCCGTTCAAAATCAAGTGACGGCCTGAGCAAGGCCATCTTGGGATGCCGCTTCTGTCCCAGGGCTTGGCCAGTGCCACGGTGAAGTAGACACCATTCTCTGTCCCAGGCTAACCCTTCTGGCCTGATCTCCCAGCTTGTGTTCAGAGGAACCGTAAAACCACCACAGCCCTTGATCGGGAATACGTTGAGACGCTGAACCCTGTATCTCGATGCTGGGGTACTGATGCGAGTATTATATTTCTCCTGTGGTGCAGCGGTCTTTCTCTCGGTGTAAAACTCCTCAATGAATGCGATGAACCGATCAACATCCGACAGCGTACTCATTGCGCCCAGGCTTGCACGGATGACACCAGTCGGCTTCCCTCCCGCCACGTCATTATCCGTCCCGCATCGGAAGCCGGCCGAGAAGTTGCGCTTCATCTCCCAGGGCGCCAGACCCAATGCCGAGGCGATGCCACCCGGGTTACACACGCCTCCGGTCCGTATGTGAAAACCCTTGAGACTCGCCAACTTCTCGAACTCCGCAGCACTAATCCACGCACCCAAGTGGTTTCGAAGATTGAATGCCACGATAGGGCCACAGTCTATGGATGTCCCGAGGCAGACTGGGTCTGGAGAATACATCTCGCATACTGGGGTCTCGTTCCCATGCTGAATCCTTTGAAGCCCAGAAAACAGGCGCCGGGATAGATACCGGGTATGAGATGCCACGTCGTGCATCGACCCGTACAACCGTCGCTGCGCATCCATGGCGGTATCCAAGGCAACAATGTTGTGGACCGGAAGTGTGCCGTCCTCTAACCGGCTGTGAAGTGATTCGGTCTTGAACGTATGCCATTCCTCTTTTCCACAGAGAACCATGTCTACAGTGCCTCCGCCGAAGTACTTCCTCGAGTCGAACAAGGGCTCTGCTTGTCGTCTAATAATCAGTCCGCCCAAGTCGGGGAAACCAAAGATCTTGTAAAAGCTGAGAACGGTAAAGTCCGGCGCAGCATCCGAGTCTGACAAGTCAAGTGGACTGGTCGAGGCAAAGGCTGCCGCGTCGAGCAGAGTATAGAGCCTTCGCCCATTGTTTGACTCTATCCGTCGAAGACGATCTGACCACTCTAGAGGATATCGTCGTCCGTCCATATTGGACTGTGCCGGATATGCGAACAGAAGAGCGTCCTCTTCATTGTCTGACAGCAACAACGGTCGATGCTTCTCAAAGAGCCAATCCTCCATGGCTTCGTTATCGAGACAAAGGCTTCTGTTTGCCTCCTCCCTGACACCAACGAGACTGGTGTGGCTCGCAGAATGATATGCATAGGCAAAACTCCCGGGCCTGGCCCTGAAAGCTTCAGCGACGAGCTTGATGCCGGCGGTCGCATTCGCCACGAAGACGAGATCGAATTCGGTCGGGTCGGCATTGAAGAACTGCAGTACCCGCGCGCGAATGTCGTCGATGCGAGACGAGGACAGTTGCGAAGAAGGCGATCCTGAGTGTGGGTTTCCAAACAGGTTGGACGTCATGTCCTTTGCAAAGGCATCAACGGCGGACTTGGGAGGCACAGTCGTCCCCGCGTGGTCGAGGTAGACGGCATCTAACGAATCTTAGCATTGTAACATTGTGATATGAGAAGCGTGACAAGCCGGACCTTTGAGCATGGGATATTCATGTTCCCGAAAGGCTTCGACCGAAGTATTGTAGCCAGTCGCTTGTGCGCCAGCCATTATCACCGCTTTCTATCACCGACTCTAGCGATCCAGATGGCCGATTGCCGTCCTTCGCCTGTACCCTGGAGTTGATGGAAGAGCTGCAATCATGGAGAGAGGTTTGGAGGAGGAACATAGTTGGTCACTGCCCTGCTTATTCAAACGCAGAGACACATCTTTCAACCCCAAAGTCCCCAGACTCTGTTTCTCGCCCCAATCGAGGTCCCGTGGCTCCAGATCCAACGTCACCAGGCCTGTGATAAGCCAATTCGAGGGCGCCGGGCGGGCCAGTGGGCGGTTCTCCCCCGCGCTTTCGGTACGGTAGACGCTAATCCTGACTAAGGTAGCTGGAGATCTGACAGGTGCTGGAATACGCGCGAGCCCGCACAGACCACCTGCAGCACCGGCTGGCCGAGTTTAAGTGGCGCCCCATTTTTGGCGACCACTTTACGCGCTTTTGCGCGTCGAGTCTCACCAGCCACGGGCCCTGCGCGCGTGAACCCGCGTCAAGACCCGCCGGACATCTCCACGCCTCACCACCTGCCACTATTAATCAATGGCCCTGTGCAGACAACTCCTTCCTTCTGCCTTTGAACCTCCCCAGTTTCTTTCCCTGAATAACCTCCAGACTTCATAATTGTTCACATCTTCCTTCCTTCATCACCTCGCCAGTGTGTATAATCCGTAACTTCCCCCTTTGCATATCAGTACAGAATGGCAGCCTCCGCGCTGGGCAAGAGGACTCGGAGGTCGACAGACGCAGGTAGGACCAGACTGGCATCACCATACCTCTTACCTCGCAGTGCATTGACTCATCTCTTGAATTGACAGACCTCGACCTCCCTGCCAAGCGAACGAGGCGGCAGACTCGCAGCTTCGAGATCAACGATGAAAACCAAGACCCCAACGAAGTCTCACCCCCGGAGCTTGACTCTTCCCTCGAGGACTCGCCCTCCAAGCGCCACATCGACAGCGTCAGCCCTGTGAAGTTCCCCATCACACCTACCACGCCTCGCTTCCGGGACGCTCTGGCCAAGAATCCTAGCACACCCCGTCAGCGTGTCACGATCACTGGCAAGTTCTCGAAGCGATTGACACCGCAGTCACCCTTGACTCCGACTTCTTGCCAAACCGTCTACTACCAGGCGCGGCAACTGTTTTCCCGAAGCTCAGACCCGGGCCAATTGATTGGACGCGACGAGGAGCGGGCCAAGCTCCAGACATTTCTCGACCGGTGCTCAACATCACATCCGGGAGGGTGCCTATATGTCAGTGGGCCGCCAGGCACGGGCAAGAGCGCTATGTGCAACGAGATCACGACACGGTTGGCCACAGAGCATGGCTCCGTTCGAAAAGCATATATCAACTGTATGAGTATCAAGTCGTCTACCGATCTGTTCATTACTCTGCTTGACCTCTTGGGAATGGAGACAGCGATGTGTGAGGAGGATGCGGCGTCGTCATTGGAGAAGGTTTTCATCACCAAGAAGAAGTCGGCCGACGTCCACCTCGTCGTCTTGGATGAAGTTGACCACATTATGACTCTGGATCTGGAGAGCCTCTACCGTCTCTTCGAGTGGTCTATGCAAAAGGGCTCGCGGCTCCTCTTGGTTGGCATCGCCAACGCTCTTGATCTGACCGACCGCTTCCTACCTCGCCTCAAGTCTCGAAACCTCAAGCCCGAGCTCCTGCCTTTCCTCCCTTACACTGCTCCTCAGATCAAGAATATCATCACGAACCGACTCAAGTCGTTGCTGCCAGCTGACACGACCACGCCCGACTACACACCGTTCTTCCACCCGGCAGCTATTGAGCTCTGCTCGAGGAAAGTCTCGAGCCAGACCGGAGATCTGCGCAAGGCATTTGAGATTCTACGCCGAGCTATTGATCTGATTGAGTCGGAGACGAAGCAAAAGTACGAGAACGAGGCCAAAGAGGCGGCCCTGCAGATGACGCCATCTAAGAAGCCGTTGGGAGAGAACAACAATTTGGCTTCTTCTCCATCCAAGGCCGACAGGGGTGTGGCAGCCTCGATCCTGGCGTCGCTCAAGAGCTTGACTGTGGAGAGCGCTCCGCGTGTGAGCATTGGCCACCTCAACAAGGTTACCGCGGCAGCCTTCAGCAACGGTGCCAACCAGCGTCTCAAGACACTCAACCTTCAGCAAAAGGCTGCTCTGTGCTCTCTGATGGCTCTGGAGAAGCGAAATCGCGCCTCCATGTCTCAGGTGATCTCGGGCACACCATCAAAGTCCAAGGTCACTGCGCCCACCATCAAGACATTATTCGATACCTACTGCCTGCTGTGCAAGCAGGACGCAATTCTCCACCCCTTGTCGAGCTCCGAGTTCAGAGAAGTGGTGGGAAGTCTCGAGACCTTGTCGCTGGTCACGGCTGTCGACGGCAAGACGGGCTCCTTTGCCGCGCTGCAGACCCCTAGCAAGCGAGGAAGAAAGCCTGCATTTATTAGCGGCAACAGCGACGAGAAGCGCGTTGCGAGCTGCGTTGGCGAGAAGGAGATGGGAAGTGCTCTGGAAGGACCAGGTTCCGACATTTTGAAGAGCATCATGTTTGGCGAAGCATTGGATTAGAGACAGTCTTTTCTGTTTTGTTTCTTGCATATGGCACCGCATCCTGCATTGCGCTGCACGGCATAGTACTGCATCAGCATTTTGTGTTTACACTAGAGAAAAGCATAACACCCGCAGGTCCGAGGAGGCCCACGCGGATCATCAGGAGTTCATGTTTGTATGACTACTGGGAGGGCGGCGCATTGGTACAAAGGAGTTGGAATTGTGGTGCAAGGCCATGGCCTGGCGAATTGGGCATGGACAAGATACCACGCATGACTTTTTTAATATGAACAAAACATTGACTGTACTTGCCGCTTGCGTTCATGTGAAACAGCAACTGTCTGGGGTTGTCATGTTGCCGCATCCTGAATAGGTCCATTCATGACTGTGAGCAATTCAATCAACCTTGATGGAAGCGCCGCGAAAGGATCGGACCGGTGCCTTTCTTACGTGTTTGTTTCACTTCGAGTCCAGGGAGGGTCTCGTGTGCCAAGATTGCCAAGGCAGCCCTACCCAGATTGGCTCTGAGCCCTCGAACCCTACTTGAACGTTTGGTCGTCTTTGCTCGAACAATCAGCACTCGCTGCAGTCATCACTGCGGACATGGACAAACACGAATAGACTGCACTGCTAATTAGAACAAGCTACCTAGTATTGGAGGCTAAGCGATGTGCCGACGAGTCCGCGCCGCTGGCCGGCAGGTGAAAAGCGACACTCCGCTTCTGGGAAGCTGCAGCTAACCCGAACACTCACTAGTCGAATCGAGACCTGGCTCGGGCGCTCGTGACATTGCGCCATTCTTGAATGTGCGCATCGGCGTGGACTGGAAGAGGTGGGTGTTTTCGTGATGCAAACCATCTCGAACCCTCTCGCTGGACCAGTTCACCAAGATCAAATCATTGACGCCTTTTTTATCTTATCACGGATCGCTGCCAAGAGATGAGGCTCGCCTTACCCCGTAGCTGCCGTTCAGCAGTGACGGGAGCCAAGAAATGAAGGAAAAAGTAAGGCCAACGGGCAGACGCAGGGTTCGCCTGGGATCTCTGTGGAACCGCTGATCGGTCGTCTTTTCGGGCTGGTTCCAAGCGTGAGCAAGTAAAATCTCAGCTAGTAACATGCGACCTTGGTTGGGGCCCGAGTCATTGCCTGCAGCCTGAGAGTGTGTACCTGGATGGGATTCGGCGGCCAGCCTTCAAGACTAATTGATGCCGTTCAACCAAGCAGCTGTGTCCCGTGGAAATCTCGAGCTTTTGGCAGCCGTTTGGTGTCCCAAAGAAACGAGGGACAGGGTTGATTGCCACCTAAGCATTTCTGGCATGTTTGGGACAGGAAACGGATGGAGTTGAGTGACCTGTGTCATCGTTCCCTAAAAATTGGAAGTACATGCCGATTTCCGACGCCTTCCCACAGGGTCCAGCGGAGACGCTGCCCTTTCCGTGCTCCGTACGCCCCCCTCGGTTTCATCGAGCTAGGTTCGCTTCGCGGCTGATCTAGTAGGCAGACTAGAGAAATGGACAGTTCAGCATCAGCAGATCACGGAGGTTGTTTGGTGGTGGGTGGTAGTGGTTGATTGTGAAGTACCTTATCATCCTTCTGCTGCTGCTGCTGCTGCCTCCATCCTGAAGAAGATGGTGTCGAGAGGAGGGGGTGTGAGAGAGAGAGAGCATGGATAATGATGATGGAGGGGACATGGTTGGGCTGGCTGCCCAGCGCCAGTGAGGCTGTGCTTGTCCTGCTCTTCCTGTTTTGCGACCGATGAGGATGTATGTACCTTCTGGAGGGAGGTAGAGATGAGAACTACCCGCGCCAAGCCTGCTTTTCAACGTCCCCTCCTCTTCTTCCAACCTCTTGTCTCAATCCACCAATCTGTAGACAAACGCATCGACTCTCGCAAAGGAGGGGGGAGATAGAGAATTTTCAAGGTCGAATACGACTTCATCATCGCGAACCCCGGCTCTGCTTGGGCACGCGCGAAAGCCAGAGAGCATAAAGTCACATAATCTTACGCGAATCTAGGCCCTGTCTCGTTGGGAATCCACCGCTTATCGACCCGATCGAGCACTACTCGACCCTCGCTGGGGCCCCTCGTAACGGACTGAAAATGGTCCCCAAAATCTCCTGGTGGTTTCTATTAGCTGTCTTCCCACGTTATTAGAGATCCCTAGCGGTTTTGCGTCTCTCTAAACCCCCGAGTCCGACCCCGAGGCACCCCTCCTCTTCTCCTGCCCATTAATCCCTTCCCTTCCATATTCTCTCCTCTCTTCCCTTCCCATCTTTCCCCACGAAACCTTTCATCATTGATCTTGGCAGCCAAGCACTCAGCCCTCTTGTCTCGCCTTGGCATATGCAACCAAGCAGACACCACCGCAAACCCTCCCGTCACCCGCGTTTTCCTTGTCGCTGCTCTCTGCTGCTCCCGCTCTGCTGGCCATTGCGTCGCTGTCCTCGCCGGATTCTAGAACCTGAGCAGGGGGGGGCGCCAAAAAGCTTAGGTGCGGTGCCAACCACCACCTGTCCCCAGCACAGGGTTCACACTGCGACAGCTGCTGCGGCGCGCGCCCAATTCGCTTACGCAATCGCTGTGCCCATCCCAGCTTCGCTGCCTCCGAGAGGGTGAATCGCACAAACGTACGAACGAGCGAACGAAACGACCTCGGCACCGTCGCGAGCAAAAAGGGCTGTTGGCATACACCGCTGTGTGCCACTGCCGCGGACGTCGACTGCTACAGATGCGTGTATTGAGCGCCGCCGCCGTCTCCGATCTGGGTGCTTAGGTGCTCGTTCCTGCTCTCCTCCCCTGTCTGCGTGCGTGTTCGTCTGCGTGCCCTTATCTCCACCCGCTCGACTCTTTCCGCCCGCGGCTTCCTCAGTGTACAGCAACCTCTGGAGGTGGGTGGCCTGAGATCACGCAGTCCAAGAGTCCTCTCTCTCTCTCTCTCTGTCGTCAGCGAAGCTCTACGAAACTCGCCCCATGATTTCCCCCTAATTCGGACCGAACTTCGAGGAACACCCTTCTGCAGAGCGCTTTCGTGCCGGGGCCCAGACGCGCCCAAAATTTCCACCGGGGTCTCACGTCTTTCGTCGTCGTCGCCTCTCGCGCATCGACCGGATTGCATAGATGGGCCCTTCCCCGGCGAACAAAAGCAACGCCTCCGCCGCCGTCAAGGACGCCGCTCCCTCCAGACCCTCCTTCTTCTCGCGCCTCTCCCTCCCGATCCTGTCGCGCCAGGCGCGCAACATTGCCGACTTCCACATCCGCCCGGCCGAGCCGCATCGCCAGTACGCCGCTGGCGACCATGTCGCTGGCGCCGTCGTGCTGACGGTGGTCAAGCCCATCCGCATCACCCACCTGACCGTCTCCCTCCACGGCTTCGTCCGCGTCTTCAAGAGCCCCAATGGCGTCAACGAGCCCCCGATCAACCCGGCCGAGATACCCACGTCGACGTCGCGGGCCAAGTTCAGGTATCTCGGGAATGGCTACGCGAGCCTGTTCCAGGATGAGCAGGTCCTCAGCGCAGACGGCAAGCTGGAGCCGAGGAAGTACGAGTTCAACTTTGATCTCATGTTCCCGACCACCAGCTTGCCTACCAGCGTAGACGTACGTTCTCTCATACTGAACTGCATGCAGATTTGCATTGTCATAAACCCCGCAAGTGCCTTGTTGAATGCTAACGCAGCTGTGCCTGCTAGTTTGAGCGTGGAACCATATCGTACATGATCACCGCTACGCTGACGCGCCCGACGACGATATCACCGACCCAAACTTGCGAACGGAGGATTTTCTTGACGGAGAAGCTCGACGTCGGCCTGTTGGATCCGCCGAGGCCCCGTACGATCTCGTTACAGCCCATTTCCAAAAAGTCAAGGAGGAGGAAAACTCTGCCACCGGAGAATGCTTCGCCGCTACCCAACCGAACAGACTCGGCCTTATCTGACCCGGATGCGACGAGAGCGAACGAGAACTCGACGGAGGGCTCGGTAGCGGCTGAGGAGGTACAACAAGATGGCCGACATATTTCGTTTCCAAGGAGTCCCATACACAGCGAGATCATGAGCGAGATCAGCGGCGAAAGCGTGGTCAGCGGCGCCAGTACCGGGCAGAGCGGGCGAGCCCATGACGCGAGTCACACGAGTTCTTCAGGGTCGCAAGGGGCGTCAAACAGGACGCGTACGCCAGAGAAGCGCGTTATCGTCGCGACGATCGAGTCATTGAAAGGAGGGTGCCTACCAGGCGATATCCTGCCCATCAAGATATCAGTACAGCACATCAAGCGGATCAAGAGCCTGCACGGCGTCGTGGTGACGCTGTACAGACAAGGGCGGATAGACTCGGCGCCACCGATACCGGATACCGGGAAGCTCACATCGGAGGACGTGCGTCGTCTCGACAAGGAATACTACTACCCTCGGTCCAAAACAGGTCTCGGCGGACTCTCCCTGAGCTCGGCAGGCTCTTGCAGCGTCTTTCGCAAGGATCTTGTACAGACGTTTCAGCCACTAATTATTGACCCTGGCACGCTCGGTGCCAACGTTACAGCCTACGTTCGGGTGCCGGAGGACTGCTTCCCTACGATCAAAGGTCTCCCGGGGGAGATGATCAGCTTCAAGTATCAGGTCGAAGTTCTGGTCGATCTAGGGGGCAAACTTGCTGGCCAGATCCAGTCAGTGCAATCCAAGGTGACTCCGGTGGGGACCCCCGGAGTTGTGGGAGCAACCACCCGGAGTTCATACGAGCAAGGCGGGGCAGTCTTGACCGGCAGCAACGTAATCGATACGGATCAGCTACGTCGCCATAAGGGGGTGATATCCGTCACGTTCGAGGTGGTCGTCGGGACCGCCAACAGCAATAAGCACCGCAACCGCGGCATTTCGCGGGTGTCGACCTATACGCGACAGATTGACGAGGCGGCGCAGTATCCTGAAAACACGCAGGGCGAATGGCATGGTGAAGGCGAGCCGGAGAGATATCATGAGGAGACCCCGTACCACTACGGGGATGGGTACTTCCCGCCGACGATCGAGGTACATGACCAACACCCGCCGTATCTGCCGCCCGAGCCGAGTAGAGCACCCGTGCCCATCTACATTCCGCTACCAGAGGTGTCCGAAGACAACGGACTGTCAGAAAAGGATCGGATCAGGCGAGCCGAGCAGAGACTGTTGCCCAGCCAGCCCCCGGAAGCACCGGTAGCTAGCTCGTCACGGGCGGCGCCCGCGCAGGATGAGAACATCTACGACGCTGAGGATGAGCCTACGGCTCCCGATGGCGATGCGGCGACCCCGCATGCCGCTATCGAGATACCCGCCGTGGAAGACGGGCCCTCGGCGCCGACATTTGAGGATCTGGACCCGACACCTACCGCGCAGCCTTCCGAAGACAAGCAGGAGCTCGAGCGGCGCAGGCTGATGCAGGAAGCCAGCGCCCCGCCCGAGTGTCCCGAAGACTACGAC
This sequence comes from Thyridium curvatum, assembly GCF_004353045.1. Taxonomy (NCBI): domain Eukaryota; kingdom Fungi; phylum Ascomycota; class Sordariomycetes; order Thyridiales; family Thyridiaceae; genus Thyridium; species Thyridium curvatum. The sequence goes on from NW_022156757.1 coordinate 618,051, forward strand.
GCCGGTGTCGGTAGCAGCTCGGCGCCTGCTGCGCCTGCGCCCGCGACCGCACCCGAAGCTGTGGACGAAGAGCCCTCGGCGCCGATGCTCGGCGAGGAGGACCACTACGGACACGACTTTGCTTACGACCAGCTTGCGGCGGGGTCGTCTACGGCGCCTGCTGTCAATGGGGTCGGCGGAGGGCCGCATGAGCCGCTTCCGAAGTACGAGCGGTGATGTGAGAATGGGCTGGGCTGGGCTGTACTGGGCTGTCGAAGCGTGTTCTTGAGATCTGTGTGCTGTTATATGATACCCCTGTGGCGAGGAGGCGTGACCAAAAGTGTGAAGGAGAGGCATTGTATTTATGGGGGACGAGTCGATGACGGGAGTGAAGAACTGGTGGGAAGTTGTGGCTGGAGTATAGGGAGAGACGGCAATCTTGCTATTATGCCAGATGGAGGTTGTAGGCGCCGCGGAGTTTGGGAGGAATATGTCTACTATTATCTATCTATATCATCGCGAATGGGAGGGAAAGTTGAAAGCTGCATGGGATGGAGGTTGAAGTTGTGTTTTTTCTTATAGGACTCTGTTCTGAAGATACCCCCATGCATCATGATTGTTGCATCTGCAAGAGCATGGGAGTTTTTGTCTTTGCATGCGACGAATGGGGAATTCTATCCAATTGCTTTTCAACTTCAAGCCGGCTGCATGATGTACAGTTAACTGTGCGACTTGCTCGATGATGGTTTGCCCTATGGTGGTGATGACAACAGTGAATGAGGCAACTGGGCGCATGTCTTGACCCCACCATGCCTCAAATGTGTAGACTGGTGAACCCAACCCCACCATCAAACTCATTAAACCGACAGCTAGCGACGCGCCAACGCCACGTCCGTCTTTTGTCTTCGTCTTGCCGTGCGCACATGCATCAGACTTTCACCAAACCTTCCAGTACTGACTGCACCTTTTGTGACGATGTTATGACCTCGCCCTGCGACCCAATTACTACCCCCCTTCTTCTCCTTTTCATTCACTTCCGCGTCTCTGCTTTGTTTCCTATATTAGATCCCTAGGTGTGCAGTGCAGGCGCAGTGCAGTACGGCAATGGACATCGACGACATCCTGCGCGAGGTCGACCCGGCCGGCGGTGCGGCGCCGCGGGGCAAGCGCGACCTGCAGGAGCTGACGAGGGCTTGGGTGGCCGAGAGGTCGGCGCCCGAGCTGTTGGAGTATGTTTCTCTCGAGGGGTCTCTCCCATTGTGTGTATGTGTTTGTGGAAAGGAAAAAGGCAAGGCTGACGTCTGCCTGGTTTGTTGCTTCTTTAGGTGGCCGGCCGACGGGCTGTTTGAGCGCATCAACGAGCGCATCAAGACGCAGATCGAGCGCGTCGAGGAGATGACGGGCGACATGGACCCCAAGACCAACTTTGCGCTCATTGTGATCCAGACGGAGCTCGAGCGGTACAAGTTTCTGGTCAGGAGCTATCTACGGGCGCGGATCGCAAAGGTAAATCTGCTACTGCCTCTCTGTTGTCTATCCTGTCTATAGTTGGGCTCGGTTCAGAAAACACTACAATTCTACACACACACACATACACACACACACACACACACAGGATGACTCCAAAAGCAAGGCTAACAGGCATTGCCCCCCGCAACAGATCGACAAGCACACGCTGCACTACCTCTCGACGCCCAGCCTGCGCGCGCGCCTCTCGGGCACGGAGCTCGCCTACGCGACGCGCCACCAGGCGCTGCTGCACGACCACTACCTGTCCTCCTTCCTCGCGAGCTTCCCCGCCGCGCTGCAGAACCTCAACGACGCGGCGGGCAACATCAGCATGGTCGACGCGCCGGACCTCGAGGCCGCGGTCTTCGTGCGCGTGCTGCGGCCGCGGTGCGAGGTCGCGGCCCGGGGCACGGACAGCGACGCAGAGCGGTTCGAGGGGCGGGAGGGGGATGTTTTGATATTGCGGTGGGCTGATGCGAAGGCGCTTGTGGGGAGGGGGGATGTCGAGCTTGTCTGAGGGGGGGGGACATGGGTGGTGGTATATAGATACGTGGGAGTGTGCGTGTGTGGCTTCGACTACGGATCCGTGATGACGGCTTCGGCGTCTGGATTGGAACACGGAGCGGCGGTCGCCGGTGCGAGTGGTCGGGGGACGGCCGCGAAGCCGGGCACGCAAGGCATGATGCTCCGGAGTCGGTCGGCACTCTGGGCCGCTCTACATGCCGATATGCTGCAATATCCTCACGCAGGATGGTATATGCCGAGATACATACAGGGAAGGCTATCCTCGACTTGGCAGGACACGCATCAAGCGCTGGAAAGCGTGTATACGATGCACCAGAGCAGCGGATCACAGACGCGCTGCAAGATCTTGGCCAGTCGTGTGTATGTACACGGCTGCCCGGCACGTAGGTTGCCTCTGGAGGAGAGGCAAGGAGGCGAGTTGGGCAATACCTGCCTAGCTGCGAACAAAAAAGCCCTGTACGAGGCCCAAAACAGGCCCGCGGCCGAGGACATGAAGATAGAATTTGCCACTGCAGTGGAACTAGCATAGGTCAGATGGAGGTTGATAACCGCTGTCGTGCAGCAGCATTACGCAAGCCCGCCCTCGTATTCTGGTCGTGGTGAGTGTCCAAAAAGTGCTGCAAGCATGCGAGCAGGCATGCATGTACGGTCATGCTGGCAGACTCTGCCTGTGCAAGCTGCGGGTTCCCGGCGATCATCGAACGGCATGCAACGTACGTCTTCTCTCCCCTATACAAGAGACATGCCTGTGATACCCAAAATAGGTGTGGATGTTGTCTTTGGATGTACGCTAGATCTAGATCATGACCATGATGGCAGCTCCATGTCTACGCATGGTGTAGCTTGCCGCGGCAGTCAGGGAGAGAGTCCTGGCAATCTCGTCAGCCAAGATTTTTTGTTGCATGAATATTCCGGGGTGACACCCTGGATGCACGTCTGTACAAGCCACGCAAACGCAAAGCCACCGGCAGGGGGTTAGGATATCAAAATGGAAGCTCCGCAGTAGGGACGGATGTCGCATGGTGCCAGGGGGCGGCTGAACTCTCTTTTCTCTGGTGCTGCGAGCATGGAGGGGAGGTCCTTGCTTTTTCCGGCCTAGCGATGGACCAGCTTCTTCGTGTTTTTCGTGGTGTGGTTGTGCTGGCGTGTCTCACCTGCAAATGGTTGACATCTGTTTGTTCCGGACAGCCTGCCTGCCTGCAGGACGGTCCAGCGGATCTTGCCTGTGTAATTAATGTACGTAACTAGGTACATGTGCAAAGCTCTCGATACGATACGACGAGGTGTGAGTTTCACTGCTACGGATACACACGCAAGACCAGACTCGAGGCCCGCTCGACGAGGCAGATCGAGAGAGGGAGAGAGAGAGAGAGAGAGAGAGAGAGAGAGAGAGAGATCCATGACAGAAAACCAAGGCACAGGCAGTCCCACCACCACACCGTGCCTCCAGCTAGGATCGAACACGAGAAAATTGCCAGTTCGGGGCTCTTTGACTCTCTGCCAACAAAATGGATGGATCAATTGGATGAGACGGGGCCTCCGTGCCCACCAGCAGCACCAGTGGCCGGCAAGCTTGGCCCGGAGCCGCCATTGGTGCACTGCAAGGCCAGGGGTCAGGGGTCAAAAAGTACCTTACAAGGACAGAGTGGTCAGGCACAAGGCACAGGGAAAAAAAAGCAGTGCTACACGCCCAACCCCGGATTCGCGCTGCCGGACGAAAAGCAAAAAGCACAAAAGAGGCACCAAATAACAGGCGCCGCAGCCAGTATTTAATTTTAAAAAGGGGGCTCCTCCAATGGCACAGCACGGAAACAGGGGTCTGGGCTACCTAACTTCCCAAAGCTCCACAGCTTGGTGTCCAAGGTTGCCCATCTTTTCCCCCAGCTGATCATTAACCGAACGATGAGCAGCGGGCAGATCGACTCTCATCTGCTCTCGCGTGCCTCGCCAAGAGGCGGGATTGGCGAGGGGGGGCGTGTCGCCCTTGTCCATTGCGTCCTTTGCCGTGACATTGACGCGCTCTCGATCATACGGAGTGCCTACCTAACTATGAGGGAGAAGAGAGGGCGTGCGCGGGCGAGAACAAGTGCCTTCTGAGGAGCTTCTCAAACATGCTCGTCCGGAACCAGACTGAATAGCTCCGTAGTATGAAGCTAGAGCAGCTGTTCGCACTACGTCGACAGCAGAGCTCAACTGAGCCACGGTTAAGCTGGCAAGCTGGTTTGTTGGCCAAGATCAGGCAAAGGCATGTTGGCAAGGGTGGGACGGGAGGGGGGAGTGTCTCGAGCAAAACAAGATCACGGCCTTGTACAAGTATCGGCCGCCATGCTATGATATGACGAGAAATGCAGGCCCGAGAGGAACTTGTGGAGATGGGCTGCACACACACATTGCCTTCTTCCCCATCACACCCCCCCCGGTCGTCTGCTCGAGCGGAGCGGCTTGGCCCTTGGCTCGCGATGGGCAAACCGCGCCGTTGTCTGTCTCTCTTGTCTGTTGTACGTTTTTCATGTTTCCCGTACGTATTTAGACCTCCCGCTCCATCCTGCATTCCAGCTGCTGGTGGCCCCCCCCTTTCGTTCCCCTTTCTGGATTTGCCGACCTTTGTGACTATCCATACCACACTCGCTCGCTTGTTTGGGAACTCATATTTTTAATACCTTCACCACTCTCGTTATAAACAAACAGTAAGAGGAAAGAAACACCAAGTGCTGGTCTTTTTCTTCCGAAGCTTTCTTTGTTGCCAAAGTTCCTTGAATACCGACAACAACAAAACTTAATCACCAAGCCCCCCAACAACAACAACAACCAAGATGCGTTTCACCGCTGTCCTCCTCGGCGCCCTCGCCACCCTCGCCGTCGCCCAGTCCTCGAGCAGCAGCAGCGGCACCGCCACCACCGCCGTCCAGAACACCCAGACGGCCGCCGACCCGGCCCAGAGCTCCGCCTACGAGAAGGTCCTCAAGTGCATCGCCGCCTGCAACCCCGGCGACGTCAACTGCCAGGCCAAGTGCTCGGGTGTATGTCGTGTCCACTCTCCCCCCCCCCCCCCCCTCTCTTCTTCCTCTGCGCACCACCACCGATAGCCCGAAACTGACCTGTTGTGTGTAGAACCCCTTCCCCAACGAGTCCCAGGTCAACGCCACGACCGAGTGCGTCGCCGCCTGCCCCAAGGGCGACGGCAAGGACGTCGCCGCCGACACGGCCGCGTTCGCCGCCTGCCGCGACAAGTGCATCGCCGACCACTACCTGACCAACTCGGCCGCCCCGCAGCCCACCGGCAACTCTGGCTCCGGCTCCGGCTCCGGCAACTCGGGCTCGCAGACGACTGGCGGCGCCGGCGGCGCCCAGACCACGGGCGGCTCCAGCGGCGGCAGCAACACCAGCGGCGGCAGCGGCAGCGGCGGCGGCTCGCAGACGAGCTCGGGCGCTGCGACCAAGCCTACGAACGCGGCTGGCAGCGTGCACGTCAGCGGCGCGGCGGTCGCGGCCGTGGGCTTCCTGGCTGCTGTTGCTGCTTTGTAAGGGGGCGATGAGTTCTGTCGTGGACGGGAAGTGAACGGATAGGGTGGGCGCGCGGGGGTTTTAATGTGTTGGTTGGTTGGTTGGTTGGTTGGTTGGGATGGGTGATGATGTGATGAGGACGGGGACGGATTCTATGGCGCGCCAATCTCAACGGAGAGAGGGGTGATTGTGTCAAAAAGTCATTTCGGCTCCTTTGGGGGAAAATGATCTTTCAGAAAAAAAAAACAATTTCGTACTGGATATAATAATCAGCCCGGCTATCTGTAGATACGAAACCACGAACCACTAATTCAAAACTCCATCCCACCGCGCGTTCTATACTCTGTGTGTCTCTGTGGACCGAGATGGTTTTTTGAAAATGCTCGCATCTTGAAGAAACATACTATGGACAATCTCTGCTGCTGTGACCTACTATGCCCGGGCACTGTTCCTCGGCAGCGTGGGCTTGACGTCGGAGATCCAGGGCAGGCCGAGCTTCTTCATCTCGACGGCCAGCTGGAAGAGGTAGTCCAGACTGCGATCGTCATGTCAGTCAGTACAGTAGTTACATGTAAGCAATATTTAGGCGAAAACTGTTGAAACTTGGTTCAGAGAGAAAGGGAAAACATACCTCTCGCACTGCGTCTTGGCCTTGTGCACGCTCTCCCCCCACACGTACACGCCGTGGCGCCGGACCAGCACCGCGTAGGCGTCCGGGTACCGGTCCATGGCCTCCTCGAGGAACTCGGTCAGGTCCTCCTCGTGCGCCGTGTTCTCGATGACGGGGACGACGAGCGTGTCGTGGTAGCCGAGGTTGCCCTCGGCGAGGCGGTCGGCGCCCCGGCCGAAGCCCTTGATCTGCTCGACGTTGTTGATGCGGAACTCGGAGGAGGACGGCGCGCCGGCGCCGGCGCCGCCGGCCTGCTCCTGCTGCTCGAGCAGGAGGGTCACGAGGACGGCCCACTGGCTGTGCGTGTGGATGCAGCAGCCCGCGCGGCGGCGGGTGAAGGCGGCGAGGAAGAGCGGCGTGCACTGCGAGGGCCTGAGGGAGGGCGGCGAGCGCAGGTAGACGCGCTGGCGCAGGGAGCGGGCCTGCTCCTGTTGCTGCTGTTGGGCGGCGAGGGAGAGGACGTAGATGTCGGCGGGCTTCATGAGCTCCTTTTGCACGCCTGAGGGGGCGATGTAGACGAGGTCGCTGATACCGGGGGGGGGTCGGAGAGAAGGCATGTCAGATATGAAGGTTTGAGATGAGGGCTGTGTGGTGTGGTGTGGTGTGGGATGGTATGAGATTGAGAATGAGATGGGGAGCGTGTGTATGAGTGAAGGGGTGGGTGTAAGAGATGAGTGACCATATGAGATGTGATCCGGCTCTCGAGGATATTACGATCTTGACTTTCTCTCATCTCGAGATACATAGTATGACAATGTGTGCTTACTCTTCACGGATGGAGCACCCACCGCCGGTGCCCGTGACCCATCCCAGCGTCCAGAACTTGGCGCACAGCGAGGGGATCAGGTTGGCCGGGTGGTCAGGGTTGTCCGAGACCACGAGGTGGTCGTTGGTGGCCGGGGCGGAGCTGCCCGCCGGTGCGGCTGCCGAGGCCATCGAGGTTGGTTGCGGACTGAAAGGGGAGAGAACCCGGGAGGATCGGGACGAGTCCCCGGTGCGTGTGCCGCCGGCCGGACCTTTGCGGGGTTGGACTCTCGGAGTGAGGTGGCCACACAGAGCAGCGGGATGAGGCCAAGCTGGCTTCAATGCAGGAGGCCGCAGGTTATAGGGCAGGGGGGGTGTTGGCCGGCAGTTAATACCGTTTTAGCATATAGATCTGTAGCCTCAATGGATGTCGAGCCTGGGATGTAACAGCAGAATACTAGATGCAGGCGGACACTTCTTTTTCTCGATATTGGTGGTGGGATGAAAAAGGCTCGAGGCTAAATTGACATGACCAGATCCGCAGATGGCGGGGCCCATTGTTTCCTGCGTGCGTGCTCTACAAGTAATAGCCGCCAGCCCGGCCGGCACTTTCTTACTCGTGCCTTTTTTTCTTCTCTGTCTCTGGATGCTGGACGGGAAGCTTCCACGTGGTCAATTGCAAGAGCCCCAGAGTCGACGGGGTCAAGCTCCGACGGAAGAGATCGGTCGTGATCGAATTCACGTATGGACAAGTTCGTAGGTAGTCAAAGGAGAGTCCGTCCTATTCCTGTAGATGCTCTCGGACAGCTAGCTACTTGTACAAACCTGGGCTCGCTTGATGGCGCTTCCGGCTTCCTGCAACGGTGTTGTTCCCGTCTGCATGCCGTTGACCGACACTAGCTGCTTGTATGAGATACAGAGCGCAACAGCCCATGAAACTGACCTTGAAGAAAGCCGTTGTATGGTTGTCAATGCCTTTTTCGCTGGTGGTCATGCCGTGGGAAAAGGGAGCTCCCTGATTCGTTCCGAGATGCCATCGAGGGTGGAGCAGACTAGGAGCTCCAACGCTGGGGCTAGCAGAGAGCTCTGTATCTTGAACTGTGTTCTCTTCTTTCTTTGTACTTCGTAACTATCTCTTCAAGACTGCCATCTCCCGTCAGCGTGGTGCCATGGAAGACCAAGGGAGCCCAAGGTACTCCTGAGTCTTGTACAAGTAGTTATCATGTGCATGTCTATTGTCCTTGTGCCTCAATGAAATATTCTGAGACATTGGCCAGGGCCAATGGGTCCCCTCACAAGGGACAGAATGACAGAGCAGCCCAAATAGCATGAAGAAGTGAGGAGAAATGTGGAACATTCGAAGAGCTTCCAAATCGTCCACGGGCGAGGGACCCTGCGAGATTTGGCGCATTGTGGTGCGGCGCACAGGCCATGCCAGCCTCCATTGCTCCAAAACTGGCCTGAGAACAGGCCCGCGGGCGCTGGAACCCTCAAGGCCTCAAGGGAAGTGCCAGCCCCCGCATCCCATTGCGTCCTGTGCTGGTGCGAAAACAGCCACTGACAGCCCCCTGTCACCTCCTCCTTGCCCCACTAGAGCTTTTTTGGCGGGACAGTCGTCTGTCCCCCTCCCCCTGCTGGCCGCTGGATTAACCACCGAGAGACCGCCTATTTTCCTCGTCACCACCCGCCAAAAAGGACACGTTGGACCAAAAGCCTCTCCTCACCAGGTGTCCACTAAACCACCAGCCATCGTCCTTAAATCCCGGCTTGCACGATCTTCTTCACATTCCTCCTCCCATTGTTCCGTCTCCTGGGAATTCTGTCCTGTGTTCTTTCTTCTCACTACATCTCGAGTGTGTGCTGGAAGCAACAGCCTTGTTGTGAACACCTCGCATCCCTCTTGACCTGTCTGGAGCAGTGGTCGCCTCTTTTTCTCCTCCTCACCACCCACACCCAGCTGTCCATTGTGCCGCATCTTGCGCTTGACTGCCCATCATGAGGTTCAACAATGTCGCCGCCGCCATGGGCGCAGCCATGCTCGCCGGAGGTGTCTATGCCGATGACGCCCAGAAGGTTCTCAAGGACGAGAGCTCTTCCACTGCTGCCGAGGCTTCCACCTCGGTCGCGGTCGAGATGCCCACCTTCACGGTAAGCCTCCAATCCACTTTCCCAGCTCTCCCCGAGCTGCACAGCGATGATTCCATGCACGATGTACTCGCTCGCTGCGCAGAGCAGAGCAGAGCCGATCACCTGCGGCTCAGAATTGACTGACATTGCTGGGGCCTGATTTGCTGACACGTGCCTTCCTCTTTACAGCCTACCAAGCTCAAGGCCCCCTTCCTTGAGCAGTTCACCGAGGACTGGGAGCAGCGCTGGAAGCCGTCTCATGCCAAGAAGGACATGAAGGGCAGCAGCAATGAGGAGGAGGAGTGGGCGTACGTCGGCGAGTGGGCTGTCGAGGAGCCTACCGTCTACAAGGGCATGGAGGGCGACAAGGGCCTCGTCATCAAGAATGCCGCTGCCCACCACGCCATCTCGGCCAAGTTCCCCAAGAAGATCGACCCCAAGGGCAAGACCCTGGTCGTCCAGTACGAGGTCAAGCTTCAGAGTGAGTGTTTTGCCTGAGAACCGGATTGCATCTGACAGCTGCTGACAAGCCCGACCACAGACGGCCTCGAGTGCGGTGGCGCTTACATGAAGCTCCTGCGCGACACCAAGGCTCTCCACCAGGACGAGTTCTCCAACACCACGCCGTACGTCATCATGTTCGGCCCCGACAAGTGCGGCCACAACAACAAGGTCCACTTCATCTTCAACCACAAGAACCCCAAGACCAAGGAGTACGAGGAGAAGCACCTGTCGGCGGCCCCTGCCGCCCGCATCGTCAAGACCACCGAGCTCTACACGCTCGTTGTCCACCCCAACAACACCTTCCTCATCCAGCAGAGCGGCGAGACCGTCAAGGAGGGCAGCCTCCTCGAGGACTTCACCCCGGCCGTCAACCCCGAGAAGGAGATTGACGACCCCAAGGACTCCAAGCCCGAGGACTGGGTTGACGAGGCCCGCATTCCCGACCCCGAGGCCAAGAAGCCCGCGGACTGGGACGAGGATGCCCCCTACGAGATTGTCGACGAGGAGGCCACCATGCCCGAGGACTGGCTCGAGAAGGAGCCCCTCACCGTTCCCGACCCCGAGGCCCAGAAGCCCGAGGACTGGGACGACGAGGAGGACGGAGACTGGATCGCCCCGACCATCCCCAACCCCAAGTGCGGCGAGGCGTCTGGCTGTGGCCCCTGGACCAAGCCCATGAAGAAGAACCCCGACTACAAGGGCCCGTGGTCCGCCCCCTACATCGACAACCCTGCCTACAAGGGCGTCTGGGCCCCCCGCAAGATCGCCAACCCCAACTACTTTGAGGACAAGCACCCGGCCAACTTTGAGCCCATGGGCGCCATCGGCTTCGAGATCTGGACCATGCAGAACGACATCCTGTTTGACAACATCTACATTGGCCACTCTGTCGACGAGGCCCGCAAGTTCGCCGACGAGACCTTCTTCCTGAAGCACCCCGTCGAGAAGCAGGCCGCCGATGCCGACAAGCCCAAGGAGCCCGAGAAGCCCAAGTCTCCCTCTGACCTCAAGTTCACCGACGACCCGGTCCACTACATCCGCGAGAAGGTCGACCTGTTCACCACCATCTTCGCCCGCGACCCCGTCGAGGCCTTCAGGTTCGTTCCCGAGGTTCCCATTGCCGTCGGTACCATCCTGGCCACTCTCCTGGTCGGCCTCCTGGGTCTGACCGGCGGTGCGGCTGCCGCGGCTCCTGCGGCCAAGAAGGTTGCCGGCGACGCGTCGGCCAAGGCCAAGGACGCCAAGGACAAGGCCGCCGCCGCCGTTGCGTCGGGTGCCGAGGCCGTCAAGGACGGTGCCAGCAAGCGCACCACCCGGAGCCAGTCGTAAGCAGCAGTAGCGGAGGGGGGTGCATGATATCCAGCAGGGTCGGAAGAGACAGGAGAAGGATGATGGCAAGGGAAAAGCCAGGAAATAATGGCGATGCAAATTCGGAGCGAAGTGATATTTTCTCATTGGCGCAAACAAAAATTTCACAGCTTTTTTCTTACTACCTGAGGCGACTGCGCATGAAAACCAAGCAGGGACATGGCTGAGGGCTTGTGTGTCGTGGCCTCGTGTCTCGCTTCCTTACTACAACGTCATGATTGTTTTTGTATTGCTGTTCAGCTGTCTTCTGTTCGCAAGAGGACAGAAGCTGCCGGGCGAATGCAGGACTGTGCGTGTATTTCTAGATAGGTTAGGTTGCTAGGGACTGAAAAAGAAAGATGACAACACAAGATTGCACATTTCTCGTGCTTATCATGAACCCTTGATCTTGATTGTACTTCTGATGCTCTCTGCGAGTATCGGCGTGATATCGGAGGTCGAGAAGTGGTCGATTCACGGCTGGACCTGCCCAATGGAGTAATAGAAGCTATTTTGACGTTCACGATAGGCAAGGTAGGTAGACTCCGCTCCTCCAAGTGTCCGCCATGGGGTTTGATAATTGATTAGACAGCACGCCGAAACAATAGGTAGACAAGAAATGCGGTGTCGACGGGCTGGCTGGCTGGCTCCTCTTGGAACTTATCTACGGAGCATCTCGAGTGGACATGCCGGATCCGGCTCTAGCGCAGGGCCAGCCACCACCAGCACAGCGACCCGCGTAAGCTTTTCCCACTTTGAACGGCTACTCGGTATTGGGCGGCATTCAGTCTGGGTGGCTCGAGTTGGCGAGTGGGCGGCTTACCCGACGGCTAGAGCTGGGCTTCTGGCGGCGGAGGCAGGGTTCATGCCGGACCATGCTTCATGGATGCCATGGGATTGGATTCGATTCGCCTCCCCCAGGAAATACAAGACACACACACACACAGACACACACACACACACACACACAGACTAGATACCGACCAAGGGGCGCCGCACGCTTTCCCCACCGTGTGGACGAACTTGTGGCCCGGGGAAGTTGACATCCTTGGTCTTGTCTAAGAAAGTAGGTAGATCTGTAGTAGTTTTTGGTTAACCGCTGCCACATCCGAGGAACGGAGAAGAGCTGGGCCATCCGCATCCAGTCCAGTTCCCAAAAGCTAGCTTTCTCCTCATTTAAATGCCCGAAGCCCGCCGCTGGCCCTCCCTTCTGCTATCTTCTCGTTCCCCCCTCTCCCGTTGTGTTGAGCAAAGACAGGTGGCCCTATCTGGGAAATCGATATCGATCACTATCTCTTTTCTTCTTCTTCTTCTTCTTCTCTGCTATCTCACTTGTGATAAAGGAGAAAGATAAAGGAGGAGACCAGCTGTTCACAGAGAGGAGAGAGAGAGATATCGTGTTATCGGCCCCCCTTCTCCAACAGCATCCCCGCATCTTTCTCATTCCCAATCGTGTCGGTCGTATTCTTGGTGAATATCCTCCGACTCAATTGGGATCTGGTCATCAGATATTTCCTCTTGCAGCCCCGTTAAAACACCAGCTTTTCCTCCTACTCCTTCTCTCCCTCCTATCCCATCCACAATGCGCCGTCTCATCACCCGAAGCACGGCCAACGCCGCCGCCCGATCCGCCGCCACCGCCTCCTCCTCCTCCCCCTCCTCCCGCGGCGCGGCCTCCGTCTCCTCCAAGATGGTCCACCAGCCGCAGAGCGCCGTGCGGCGGCTGCACGCCACGGCGCGACAGCTGAACCCGGCCCTGGCCACGACGGCGACGAGCTTCCCGACGACGCACGACAAGGTGGCCAAGGTGGAGGACACGCCCATGTTCGTCGACAACGAGTTCCGCCCGAGCTCGACGTCGCAGTTCATCGACCTGCACGACCCGGCCACCAACAACCTCGTCACGCGCGTGCCGCAGATGACGGCCGAGGAGATGACGGCCGCCGTCGACGCCGCGCAGCGGGCCTTCCCCGGCTGGCGCGCCACGAGCGTCATGGCCCGCCAGCAGATCATGTTCAAGTTCGTGGCGCTCATCCGCGAGAACTGGGACCGCCTGGCCGCGAGCATCACGCTCGAGCAGGGCAAGACGTTCCCCGACGCCAAGGGCGACGTCCACCGCGGGCTGCAGGTCGCCGAGGCGGCGTGCGGCGCGCCGGAGCTGCTCAAGGGCGAGCTGCTCGAGGTGGCGAGGGACATGGAGACGCGGACGTACCGCGAGCCGCTGGGCGTCGTGGCCGCCATCTGCCCGTTCAACTTCCCCGCCATGATCCCGCTGTGGTGCATCCCCATCGCCACCATCACGGGCAACACGCTGGTGCTCAAGCCGTCGGAGCGCGACCCGGGCGCGGCCATGATCCTCGCCGAGCTGGTCAGGGAGGCCGGCTTCCCCGCGGGCGTGGTCAACGTCATCCACGGCGCGCACAAGACGGTCGACTTCATCCTCGATGAGCCGCGCATCAGGGCGGTCAGCTTCGTGGGCGGCAACAAGGCCGGCGAGTACATCTTCTCGCGCGGCTCCGCCAACGGCAAGCGCGTGCAGGCCAACCTCGGCGCCAAGAACCACGCCGCCGTGCTGCCCGACGCCAACAAGAACCACTTCCTCAACAGCGTCGTCGGCGCCGCGTTCGGCGCCGCCGGCCAGCGCTGCATGGCGCTGTCGACGCTCGTCATGGTCGGCGAGACCAAGGAGTGGCTGCCGGAGCTGGCCAGCCTGGCCGCGGGCCTGCAGGTCAACGGCGGGTTCGAGCCCGGCGCCGACCTGGGCCCCGTCATCAGCCCGCACTCCAAGGCGCGCATCGAGGACCTCATCGCCAGCGCCGAGAAGGAAGGCGCCAAGATCCTGCTCGACGGGCGCGGGTTCAAGCCCGAGAAATACCCGGACGGCAACTGGGTCGGCCCGACCATCATCACCGACGTGACGCCCGACATGCGGTGCTACCGCGAGGAGATCTTCGGCCCGGTCCTGGTGTGCCTCAACGTCGCGACGCTCGACGAGGCCGTCGAGCTGATCAACCGCAACGAGTACGGCAACGGCACGGCCATCTTCACGCGCTCGGGCCCCACGGCCGAGACCTTCCGGCGCAACATCGAGGCCGGGCAGGTCGGCGTCAACGTGCCCATCCCCGTGCCCCTGCCCATGTTCTCGTTTACGGGCAACAAGGCCTCGGTCGCGGGCGGCGGGGCCAACACCTTCTACGGCCGCCCCGGCATCAACTTTTACACGCAGCTCAAGACGGTGACGGCGCTTTGGCAGAGCGCCGACGCCATCTCGCAGAAGGCGGACGTGAGCATGCCTACTATGCACTGAGTTTTTGAGGGGGGGGGGAATCAAGATTGAGATGAAAGAGACAAAAATTTTGTTCATGGACTGGACGTGGGGCTGCGGTGATGGTGGATTGTGCGTGTTGCATGTGCATGTAGTTATGTGCATATGACTGCGGGAACTTGGGCAGTTGGGGTTTACCAACTATGTAGATGCTGAAATTGATTGTTAGACGGTCAGATTTTGTCCGAGTCGAGTCACCTTGATGAGTTTTTTGGGAGGTAATCATATGCCATGTGAGATCTTGTACGGCGTTGTGGGAACAGAGATGCTCCCTGCAGTCCGTGCCAGTCATAGGAAAACAGCTCAAGGTGAGATTTGTACTCCTGAACATGAATTCTTCCTGGAGTTTGATAGACTGGGGTTTCAAAGGAGGGTATGCTCGTGGTTGTTGATATTAATCTCGAGTCTACAGTGCCTCAGGAGTCTGCACCATGTAAGCCACGCCGAGGCCCGCATTTACTGCTCTGGGAATCTGTCGAGAGATTTTTTACAGCTTGACAGACCATACTTCGCGGAAGTTCTTGGAGGAGGTTCCCCGACTGCCCACCCATGAAGACCAGGATTGGTAAGGTTGAACCTGTAGGATGGAGCTCCAAGATGGCTCCCAAGTAGTTCACGAGCCTACAGATACAAAGTACTGCTACGCCTTGACTGCCTCATGGAGCAGCGTCTTCTCATCCCTCTCCCAAGACAAAGGCCAGCGCCGCGGCCGCAGGGCCCAGCAGCACCGTATACATCGCCGGTGCCTGTCTTGGGGTAGGCCATCTTGGGAAGAGACAGACTGGAGGAGGGGTTCGGGCGACGATCATGTTGTAGAGTCGGGGACCTCTGGTGTCCTGCCTGTTTTCTTCCATGAGAGAGAGAGAGAGAGAGAGGGAGAGAGCAATGGCAGATGGAAAAGAAAGTGAGAGGTGTGTTTGAAATGTCTATCGTCCAAATTTTCACTTGGCTCAGGAACAATCACAATGTGTCCTGCCAGGCCCCTGAAGTGAGGATGTCGAGGCAAGCGTGAAGAAGCTTTGTGAACGTCCACGGGCGGTGACAGAGGGGAGGTCTGTCTGATAAGTGTGTAAGTGTGTAATTGTGTGCCTTCTTCGACGATAGTGCATTGCTCGTACTCTGTCGCCTTGGATGTTTTCAACTCTAGTCCTCCTTCCATCACTCCTCACGGGGTCAGAGTTAGGGTTAGGGTTAATAACAAAGCTGGGACTCTATGTTTGGCGGCACGATCTGTGTTCAACCCCCCAAGCAGAAGCATTTTGCTCCTCCTTGTTCTTGTTCAGGGAGCAATGGGCAAATGGTAGTTGATGCGATGCCACGATGTCACAAGCTTCCTCCAAGTCTGAAGGGAGATAGATGGGTGGCCGGCCCCGGTTGGTGGACTTGTCCTAGCTGGGAAAGAATACGAGAGGTTTTTACGACAGCAAATGCCCCGATGGGTCATTCCCCGCTACCGGGACAGGCCGGCGGACCCCCGGCCCGCGCATTTGGCGCCGAATCTGCCCCGCGAGGCTGACTGTCGAACGGCTTCAGTTGTCCTTGTCATGAATAAGGAGTTTCGCTTGTCGTTGGGTGTGTGGGTATCTCGTCTTGATGATGGTATAAAAGGGAAGGAAGAGGCCTCCTTGGGATGCTATGTTGCCCTGTTTGATTGCGCACTGTCTCTCTGTCGTCGTCTAATACGTTTCTAAAACATCGGTTCTGCCCCTCGTCCGAGATGCCACTGTAGCCTCTGACAACGCCTTCCTTTCGTCACTCCAATTTGACCACACCGGGTGTTTAAGGCACCCGCTTCGGAACAACCAGCAGAAAGTCTGAATACTAATTATCATTCGTTTCAAATACTTCATCGCCTCAATTGGTACCCCCTCACTAGCTACCACAAGAGGCCAAACGGGGTGCGGTGCGGTGCTGGACCACCCACTCTTCATATCACCGAACCCACATCCTCCCCAGAATCACCACCCCATCACAGACCACCACACACACACACCCGACACACAATGGACCTCCCGGACCTGCCCAGCGAGATCTTCCTCCTCGTCGCCGCCCGCCTGTCCCCGCGCGACCTCGTCCGCTGCCGCCGCGTCTCCCGCGCCTGGCGCCAGGCCTTCACCCGCCCGGACTTTAGCGCCGAGTGCCTGCGCCGCCACTTCCCCCGCTGCCGCGAGATGCGCCTCCAGCAGCAGCAGCAGCGGTCCGGGACAGAGACAGAGACAGGGACGGCAGACTGGCCCGCGCTGTTCGCCCTCGTCGCCCGCCGGTACGACGGCCTGCGCCGCGCCCAGCCCCGCGCCACGCGGAAAGTCGAGCTCGCCGTCTCCGGCCCGGCCCAGGACGACGCGTCCGCAGGGCGGGACCACTACCATCACCACCCCGTGTACCGGTTCTACCGCGTCGCGCCCTGGGACCGGTGCCTCGAGCTCGACGGCCGGGTCGCGAAGCTGCACTACCCGGAGCCCGAGTGGGCCTTTGACGGCGGCCTGCTGGTCTACCCCGCGCCGCCGGCGCCGGCCGCGGCGGCGGCGGACCCGGAGTCCGACGCGGTCCGGCGGCCCTACCGCGTCCTCGACGTGAGCACCGCGGCCGAGCCCGCCGTGGTGCCCTTCGACGCGGCGGGCAGGATCGTCCGGCGGGTGCGCCTCGCGCACGCGGTCCTGGCGATCGAGTGGGCCGAGGCCGAGCCGTACCACAGCCTCAACGAGCGCACCTCGGTGCACAGGCACTTTGTCTCGCTGTTCGACGTCGCCGGCGGCGGCGGCGGCGGCGGCGGCGGTTCGGCAGTGGCGGTCGCCCACCGCGCCGACTTCAAGATGCACTTCCTCGGCCTGCCGCTCACGCCCGTCGACCGCTTCCTCTCGGCGCACGACGCGCGCCACTACGCCGTCTACGTCTGGCAGCCGAACCGCTCGCCCTACGGCGAGAACGCGCCCATCGAGTCGGTCGTCGTGTGGTCCATCGCCGACGAGGCGGGCGGCAGCAGCGGAGGAGGAGGAGGAGGAGGAGGAGGCAAGGGGCGGAGGAGGAGCAGCAGCGAGCCCAGGGTGGTCCGCCGCCTGACCTTCCGCGAGCTCGAGGCCCTGGGCGTGCGCCAGCGGCAGACGCCGCACCTGCGCGAGCTGCGGCTGCGCGACGGCACGCTGTACCTCCACGAGGAGGACCACCGGTGGGCCTCGGGCCCGCAGAGCAGCCCCGCCCCGCCGCGGTTCCACCGGGTCTGGGTCACCGGCGTCCCGGTCGCGCCTCCTCCTGCTGTTACCTCCTCTTCCTCCCCGTCCGCGACCGCAGAAGCAGAAGCGGGACCAGAATCGGACGACGACGACGATGACGCACACCCCTTCCACGGCCCGCACTGGCGCGACGAGTGCGGCGCAGACTCGGACGCCGAGATGTCCTTCTGCCGGCAGGCCACCGCTTCCACCTCCGCCTCCGCCTCCGCGGGTCAACAACCCGCCACCGCCGCCGCCGCCGACGACGACGACGACGCCCCGCACCGCCCGGCCTGCTGGCGCCACCGCGACTTCCCCTTCTTCGGCGTCGCGCGGGCCGCCGACGGCCCCGCGGGCGTGCGCTTCGCCGCGCGGCACTGCTTCATGCTCGAGACGGTGAGCGCGCACGTCCGGCCCTTCGCCGTCGTGCTGCGCTCTTGCTCGGTGCCGGTCCCGCCGGCGCTCGACAGAGTCCGCGGGCGGAGGCGGTGGGGGGTCCGGAGCCTCATGCCCGCTATGCTCCGGCTCGAGGGGCACGACGTGCCGCCCGAGTGGGAGGAGGAGGAGGAGGGACAGGAAGATAGGGATGACGACGGCTACGATGAGGGTGATGGCGGGAGGAGTGGTGAGAAGGTCGTCGAGGAGGTGCAGTTTGACGACGGGGTCTGGGGGGAGCTGCTGGGCAAGGGGTGCATGTTTGGGGAGGAGCGGTGGGTTGTCGGGGAGGATGGGGAGGGCAGGGTGACTGTTTTGTTGTTTTGAAGGGGGTTAGGGTAGGAGAGCGAGAAGGAGACGGGAATGGAAATAGAGACAGAAAGGAGGTGGTGTGTTGCATCAGAATAAGAGGTGGTTTACGGGATAGAGCAGAGCGGTTGATCAGAGGGAGAGAGAGAGAGAGGGAGTAATGACACCGTCACGAGAGACGACAACATTATCAGCATTAGCACCTAGACACTCTTAATACATATATATCATCAATCGAAAAACACAGTACATCAGTACAGCCTTCATCACATTAGGGCTCCTCGCTATCTGCTCTTGCCACGACGCATAAAGTACATACAGATAGATTCCACCCCAGCAGGCCCAACAACGCCATGAATCTTTCCTTTTCAACAACAGTGTAGAGAAATCCGCCCTCCCTCCGTGGCTGTGATGATGAATAAACAAATTCTTCCTTCCCTCTCAGATGTCTCCGGACGAGACGTGCTTCCCACGAGGCCGGGAATGCCCCTTTCTCTCCTCCTCCACCACCAACCCTCCCCAAAAAAACGGAATGATTCGCAGGAGCAGCACCGCTCTGCTTTCGTATGCCCCGCTGATATGCATGATAGGGCCCGGTCTTGTACATCACGGGTCCCCCCTTTCTTTCTCTAGACCACCGGATCCCGATTCTTGACGTCTTCCCACATCTCTTGTGTGTCGCAGCCCCGCGTGTGGTTTGCTGCTGCAAGTACACTTTCTCACACACACACACACACAAAGCATATGTACGGAGTCTTTTGTTTTACAAGACGCACGTCTAGAAAAAGCGCTCCAAACTCCCACAGCCATGCCTTCCCCCGTTCTCTCTCTCTCTCTCTCACGACTCCATCTCCCCGGACTCACGCGGCGGCGTCACCACGGGCGGGGTCCCGAGCCCCGGCGGAACCTGCATGAACCGGTCGTAGTACGTGTCGAGCCACCTCGCCGCCGCCTCGCCAGAGTCGTCGACGCTCGAGTCCCACCGGCCGATCGAGCCGACGTAGCCGTCGGGACGCACGTTGACGATGGCCACCTCGCCGGGGCCGAGGCTGCCGAGCCACTTGTTGGTGCACAGGGAGCCGCGGGTGTCGAGCTCAGGGCAGTCGTCCAGGTAGAACGTCCACTTGCTGTCCTGTAGCAGGGGCGGCAGGTCCTGGATCTCGATCTCGCTCTTGGGCATCGTGGCTGTGTGATGTCGGGGTCAGTCATCAACTCACTGCAACAAGTGTTTTGAACGGCAAGAACTCACTGATAAGTCCAAAGGTGAACAGGTGGCTGACCGCCGTATACCTCTCGGGCCGGATGTAGATGTCCTCGGGCGCAGGCAGCCTCGGCTGCACGGCATACGACGCCGCCGCCGCCCGCGACAGCTGGCTCACCAGCGACTTGCGGGAGGCCATGGCGTTGCAGAAGGTCTCGAGGAAGACGCGCGACTGGTGCACGTCCCACATGAGCAGGTATATCCGGAACTGGCCGAGCATGGGGATGTCGAGCTGCACGTCGACCGGGTTGGAGTCGAGGTACCGCGTCACCTTGGCCGGCGGCAGGAGGCAGCCGGGCTTGGCGTCGCCCATGACCCAGCTCTGCGTCTCGGTCATGTTGATGGGGTTCTCGCCGTACTCGGCGCCGATGCCCGAGATGAAGCGCACGTTGGTCTTGAAGTTCTCGGCGAGGGCGACGGCGTCACCGCCGGCGATCTGGTTGGCGTGCTCGTAGTCAAAGTTGACCAGGTCCAGGGCGATCTTCCTCCGCTCGTGCTCGTACGTCTCCATCAGGACGGGCTTGGCCAAGCCACGCACGGAAAAGTTGAGCTTCCAGGCAATGTTCCAGCCGTCGTGCATCGACGTGTTCATGCCCTGCGCGGCCTTGGGCGAGTGCGTATGGCTGGCATCGCCGGCCAGGAACGCCCTCGTATGCGCGTCGCAGAAGCGGCTGGCGACGCGCTGTCCGATCTGGTACCGTCCGAACCACTCGATGTACTTCCAGTTCACCGTGAAGGGGGCCATGATCTGCTTGGCTCTCGCCATGACAAAGTCCTGGCCCAGCTCCCTCGCGGCGCGCTCGGCGTTCTTGACGCCGCTCTTCAGCTCAATGTAGAAACGGGTCATGTTTCGCTCTCTCGGTACAATCAGGATGGAGCCGTGTTCTTGGGAGTAAACGAGGGTCTTGGACCAGATGTCGGGGAAATCCGTGTCTAGTTCGCCGTCGAGGACACCCCAGACGGTGGCCTGGGACATGCCCACCGGCTTCGCCTCGGGAATGCTCTTTCGTACTTTTGAGTGGGCGCCATCACCTAGACAAGAATTTGTTAGCCAATGCGTCTGGTTGCAAGAGTGGCACAGCGCATCACCACTCACATCCAACCAGATACTGAGCCAGCAGTGTCCGCTTGTCCTGTGTGACATTGGTCCGGCAGTGGATCTGCAGAGGTCCCGTCTTGTTGTCGCAAACGCTGTAGTTCTCGAAAGCCGTGTTTCTCCGGACCTCGACCCCGCGCTTCTTGAGGTCTTCGATGAACAGCGCTTCTACCACACCCTGGTGCACCAGCAGGATGTAGGGGTCGAGGACGTCGATGACGGGAGGGTAGTGAATCTCGCGGCCCAGACGGTGCAGTGGCTCGTCCGATGTCGATCGCCAGAAGGCAATGTCGTAGACGCGCACTCCTCGCTGTATCAGAGGGTCGGCGAGTCGCATCTGTCGGAATGTCTCGATCGTCTTGGGCTGAAGTCCATCTGCTCTACAGGGGATGTCAGTTCTTTCGTCCCTCTCTGGCTTCCGTATTTCTCAGTGCATTGGGTACTCACCTTCCCACGGGTGTCTGATCTGCCCGGTCGTCGATGACCTGCACTTTTATGCCAAACCGCGCCAGGTTGGAGGCCAGCATCAGGCCAGCAGGACCGGCGCCGACCACGCAGACCTGTGTCTCGACCGGGGCTACTGGCATGCTCCGGAGCATGGTGAGCTGGTCAACACAGGCATTGGCGTGCTCGGCCTCGATGGCGCGGCCATCGCTGTTCTGGTCGTCCATTGATCCTTCAAGAATGGCAGGCGCCATGTTCACGTCCCAGGCTCTGGGGGAGGAAGGCGATTCCGAATCGGCAAGGGACGCAGCAACCAAGCCCTCGCCGTTTTTGTAAGCTGGCCCAGAAGGATTGTCTTGTGTGTTACACTGGTTTCGGCTTTGGGGTTGCGCCGTTATGTGTCAAGAAGGCTAGAACACGGCTCTTCGAGACTGTTCTCGGGCCGCTTTTACACCAGCAGTAGAAGAGGGCTTGTATGCTGGATATGGTGCCACCAGAGGAGAAGCGGCGCAGAGTCTATGGCAAGGCGGCCAATTCGATAGAGGGAGGGAGGCTTGTGTCAGCGGGCAGCGAGGAAACTATCCAGACAGGCTGGGCAGGGCGGCAGATGTCACGATATCTGGGATCGTCTGTGGGTGTGCGACTCGCGTGCAATTGGAGATCTGTGACACAGGCCAAAAGCAGGCGGCCTGGCTGGTTCAGACAGGACGGACCGTAGATGACGGAGCCAAGTGGGTTTTTGGGGGGAAGGGCGGCGGGTGTGTAGCGAAGAAAAAAAGAAGGAAAAGAAGAGCTCGGGAAAGAAGAAACCCAAGATCCAGATGCTTGGAGTCCGGTGGGAACGGGGAGGAATGTGAGGGAGAGAGAGAGAGGTGTGAGGATGCGTTTTGGTGTAAGAGAGGCAGACCAGACCAGACAGACACCAGCCAGGCACGACCGACTATCTACTTGTTGGTATTAGTGGTAGTGGTAGTGGTAGCAGTAGTGTGTGTATTTAACGCCTGGGAGATCTGCTAGGATATAGGGCGTGTGGTAGCAGTAGTGTCCTAGTGTCTCTGTTTATTAGTACTCAGGTAAGGTACCTAGGTAGGTAGTTATGTGCCAGTGCCAATTCTGTTACAAGGAGGAGACGCAAGCGACGACGACAAGTCCAGCCAATCTGGGAATCTGGAGCACCCTTCGCAATCAAACAGGCCCAACAGGCCAATCGATCTTCATCCTCCTGGCCCGTTTCGGACCTTGATCGGTAAGAAAACTACCCATCTATTTCGCTATTTGACCGCGCTATCGAATCACTTTGAAGCCTGCAAAGTACCGTCCGGCCGGCGGCGTGCGGGAGAGCAACTTCGCGACCTCGCGGCGGGCTGCGGGCACGACCAAGTCAGAAAAGCAGCCAGGGAAAAAAAAAGGCACGAGGATCGGCTGATGTGGTCTGATTCTGGAGAACTCTGGCCGCCTTTGCGACATCAGTCGATATGGTCCCAGCCTCGGCGGGCCCTCTGATTGGCCAGCCGCGGCCAAGTTTAGCCCCATGGCGGGGTTTCCAACTGTACGGAAGGCCAGGGAACACAGGGAACACTGAACACAGGGGGGACAGGGGGGGTTTTGTCTGGTGGTGGTGTGGGAGTGTGGGTGTGGGTGCCCGAGTTTGGGTTACTAATAAGGATTTTAAGGGCCTGTAGGCACCCCCAAGCACCCGTGGACACAACCTGGAGGGCACGGCAGGCAAGGCACGCTAGCATCTCCATTGTTCCTCGAGGGCTGTCAGGAGGGCCTGTGCAGGGCCTGTGCAGGGCCTAGAACAGCTGAGCGCCCTTCCTGCCATCTGCTCCATCTGCCACACCCCCCCCTCACCGGATGGGCAGCTGTGAACTGTCAGGTCAGGCCATTCTCCAATCGCCGCCCCACACCAACGGGCACTAACATCTGCTTTTTTCTGCATTCTGCATCAGCCCTTCTTCCACTGACCTACCGAGTATCTGCATATGCACACCCACACACACACACTCTCTCTCTCTCAGTCATAGCCAAATGCCCGGGTCGCGTTTCTGAAACGAACAACGCTCTACCTCTGCCGGCCACCTGCTGCCGGCAAGTTCAGAGGTACCACCTACCTTAGGCATCTCAACTACCTAACCTAACCTAGGTACGGAGTAGGTCGTCGCCGTATCTCCCACGGGACTGGGTGGGAAGGCGGTGAGAGGTGAGTGGGCAAGCCATCCTCACGACGACACGACCTTGTTACTCCATAGCACGACAACAACACACACCTACGCATGCATACATTCGTGCGAGCTGCGGCTACGGAGCCGCAGCAGCAGTCGTCATCATCATTCGTCACAGTCAGCAATATCAAGACACTCGGGTCACACGGATCTGTGGGCATCCAAGATGCAAGTGGTGGCTACCTAGTTGATGTTTCTGTCTGCCTGGCTGCCGGTGAGATAGGGAGAAAAAAAGAACCGAAGGAGACGGACAATACCAGTTGGTCTGATAAGCGAATGACATTCCCAGCCTAGTCCCGGGTGTGGAAAGTGTTGTTGAGGCCGCCATGGTTGACACCAACCTGGCTGCCCCTGTTGTGGTCTCCGAACCGGACCTTGGCTCCTGCTTGAGCGCTCTGCGCACTAGAAGCTGCACTCTGTATCCCCGAAAGCAGATACCTGAGCAGTTCGTGAGATCCGTTCAGAGCACGCTGCTCCAATAGGGCCTGCTCAACTGCCTCGGTCCGGTCGGCCTCCGACTCGTGCTGCCGCCGTCGAACTGCATACAGTTCCAGCTTGGCGTTCATATCAGTCATCTGCCTCTCTAGCAGGGCTATCGCGTCTGTGACTTCGTTTTCCTTGGCTGATACTGTTGCTATAATCTCCGACGAGACATCCTTTTGCTGCAACGAGCTGTGTCTGGGTTCGGTCAGTGCCAGACCAGACCGGTGAGAGAGACACTCCACTTACAGAGACGCAATGGTCACAACCGTGATAAGATTGCTCCTGCAGTTGTGCAGCTGCTCAGACATGGACTTCATCTGGCCCTGCTTGAACAACCCCAGCACGGCCTGGTCCCTCCACGACAGGCCGCCGTCGCTGCTGTTCCTGGTCCAGCGACCCAGTGCTGCCCTGAACTTCTTGCACGACTGGCCGCAGAGCTCCAGTGTAAACTTGGACTGGCTGACGACATGGCTCCCTAAGGACTGTAACTGGGGGTCCGGTAAGGCTTGGAAAGACTCTAGAGCCTGCGTCACGGTAGTGAGGTCGTCTTGGAGCGACCTGATGGCGTCGGGAGCACCCCGGATCCTGCCAATGTCATCTCTCAGGTGCTGAACGCCACGCAGCGTGGGCGAGACGATGCTGAGCACATCAGCCGCGGCGCCTAGAGACTCCATGATGAAATGCAGGCGATGACTGAACTGTCGGTCTCCAGGAATGTAGCGTCGACCAGGCTGTCTTTTTATTCTCTCCCTGGGCAGTTTCACAGAGTTCATCACGTGTGCGGCCTGGATACACAAAAGAGCCGTGTCCAATGTCACCAGGCTGCAAGGCGTAAAGGGAGTCGGTGGCTTTTGTCCCAGGGTGATGTCTTGTCACTGCACCTCTGATCAATCTCGCACAAGATGGAGGACCGGCTTGCACGTCTTCACTTTGGGGACCATAACTGGGGATCCCAGGTTGGCATAAGCAACGGCCCCATCAGTAACGTATTCCACCTTCCGCAAGAGCAACCGGAAGTGGCGCCGGAGCCGTTTGCCCTGATACCCTTTTGTCGTGACCCGGATTTCGTCCGTCGCGGAGACAGCCTCGAGCAGATCGCGCGACGGTGCTCCCAGCCTCCCTATCGCGCAGCCCTCGTCGGCTTGGGCGGCGTGGGCAAGTCACAGCTCGCTATAGAATACGCCTACCAGACCGCCTCGAACACGGATCGGACGTGGGTGTTCTGGCTCCACGCGGGCACGCTCGCCCGTATGCAGGAAGGCTTTCGCGCGATTGCCAACACCCTCAAGCTCGCGGGGCGGAAGGACCCCGAGGCCGACGTTCCACAGCTCGTCTGCAGCTGGCTGTCGTCTGCAGCAAACGGGAGATGGCTCGTCGTTCTCGACAATGCCGACGACGGCGATGTCTTCTATGAGAAGAGTGACGAGTCAGCAACCCGGGTGCTCGCGGACTACTTCCCCCAGAGCTCGCACGGGTCGATCCTCGTCACGACGCGCAGCAAGGACCTGGCCCGGAGGCTGGTTGGTAACATGAACCTCGTAGAGGTCACAACGATGCAGGAAGCAGAGAGCCTGTCACTCCTGGAGAAGAAAGCGGGAGCCATCGCAGAGTCGGATACAGACACGGCTGTGGAGCTGGTGCGTGCTTTGGAGTGCTTCCCGCTGGCCATCACCCAAGCAGCTGGGTTTCTCCTGGCAAGAGCATCGCGCACCTCGCTCAAGAAGTACCTCGACGATTTCAAGAAGAGCAGGCGCGGGAGGACCAGGCTCCTGGAGCAAGACTTTGGGGACCTGCGGCGTGACGGGAGCGCGTCCAACACCGTCCTGGTCACCTGGCAGCTGTCTTTCGAGTACATCAGCGCCAAAAGGCAGTCTGCCGCGGACCTCTTGTCTGTCATGAGCTTCTTCAACTGCCAGGGGATTCCCGAGTCTCTGCTCCAGCAGACGAGCCAGTTCGACTTTAGCAGGAGCGACTGGTTCGAGAAGATTCCGGCTGCCGGCTGCGAAGAGGCAGAGAGTGATTGCTCCGAGGAGGGAGAAGGCTCCGAGTTCAGTAGCAATGCCGAGCGCTTCGAGCAAGATGTGGCCATGCTGAAGGACTTCTGCCTCATCACCGAGAGAGTGGGCCAGCATGCAGACGAGGACGAAGCCCGACTCGGACACGACTTTGAGATGCACGAGCTCGTGCAGCTGTCCATGAGGAAATGGCTTCAGCTCCAAGAGCGCCAGGAACTGTTCCGGCAGTCTTGCATCGAACGCCTCTTCGCTTCCCTTCCCGATGAAACTTTTGAGAAACCTTTTGAGAACCGGGCCACATATCGAAGGCTGCTGCCACACGTCGAGATGGTCGTCAACGACAGACCGGCAGACAGCCGCCGTGGGAGGCCCTGGGGGTTCATCCTGGTTGCTACCGGCGGCTATTGCCTAGAGCAAGGACTATACACCGTGGCAGACCGCATGCTCCGCAGGGCGCGAGAGTTCTTCCAGCTTCCAAGGGAGGCCAAGGAGATGAAGGTTTACAGCGCATATTCGTATGCGGCGGTGCTATGCCAAAGGGGGCGCTGGGCAGATGCAGAGGGGCTTGTTCTGCAGGTTCTGGAACTGTGCAAGGAAAGCTTTGGGGAGGATCACGGCCTGACGCTGAGTGTAGAGTGCGCTCTTGCGTCGGTGTATGAGAACGCGGCGTGCTACGGCAAAGCTGAAGAGTTGGGCGCACAGGTGATTGAGGCCCAGAAGAAGGTACTTGGAGTTGATCACCGTGGTACGTTGGCGAGCATGAACAATCTTGCCCAAGTATATTATAAGAAGGGCCGCTTTACTGAGGCTGAAGTGCTGGGAGGGCAGGTTTTGGAGGCTCGGAAGAGGGTGCTCGAGGATGATCATCCTTTGACCCTGGACAGTATGGGCAATCTTGTACTAGTGCACAAGGCACAGGGCCTCTTCACCAAGGCAGAACAACTCGCAGCACAGGTGGTGGAGGCTAAAAAGAGGGTGTGGGGAGTTGATCACCCTAATACACTGACGAGCATGAGCAATCTTGCACTCATCTTTCGGGAGCAGGGCGCCTTCTCCAAGTCTGAAGAACTGGGAGCACAGATACTGCAGGCCCGGCGGGAAAAGCTTGGAGCTGAGCATCCCGACACGCTAGGCTCCATGGTCAATCTTGCAGTTATCTATCAGGAGCTGGGCCGTCTTGACGATGCTGAGGCCTTGGGAGTGCAGCTTGTGGAGACGCAGAAGAGGCTGCTCGGGCCTACTCATTCCGATACGTTGATGAGCATGGCCAATCTCGCCGGTGTCTACGTGAACCAGGGACAGTTGTCCAAGGCCAAGGAGCTGGCAGAAGAAGCTCTGGTCGCTCGGCGGGAGACCCTTGGAGATGACCACCCCGACACCCTGATCAGCATGTTGAGTCTTGGAGTTGTATATCGAGCCCTAGGCCGGCTGGCCGACGGCGCAGAACTCCTTGCCTGCGGGGTCCAGGGAATGAAGCGGAATATCGGTGGTGATCACCCCCAGACCCTGGTCGGCATTTCGTACCTCGGGCTGTTAAACATGGACATGGGCCGGTGGGATGCGGCCGAGGAATTGATAACCCATGTCGTGGAGGTGCAACGAAGGAGCCTGGGAGATGCCCATTCTCACACATTGATTGCCGAATCCAATCTCGCTCAGATCTGGAGGAAGCAGGGCCGGCGAGCAGAGGCTCTGGCGTTGATGAGGAGGTGTGTCGAGAGTATGCAACGCGTTCTCGGCAGGGCCCATCCGAATTGCATCATGGCGATACAGACTCTGGAGGAATGGCGCCGTGAAGAAGAAGGTGTAGTGTGATTGAGAGGTGCTTGTGGGAGCGAGAGCCGCCATCTTGAGCTTCTTCGGTTCTTACTCGCTGTCCTGACCTTGGTCCGGATTTCAACTAACTGCTTGTGTGTTCGAGACTTGAGCCGAAAATCATATGAATTGACATGTAGTCTCTGACTGGGCCAGCTTGACCCACGGTTTCTCTTCTACATGTCCTTGATGCTGGGTTGACGTCTCGTCGATGAGCGTCGGCCGGCCCATCATCACCCCCGAGTCTTTGATGTCGCTCATGAGAAGTGGAATTGACATACAGCAAGGGGGAACGATGTTTCTCAGCTTGCAACTATCGCAATATGAACATCACACACCCCAAATCAAACGCCTAATGAACTATACTACTTTCAAACACAATGGCACAAGCAACAACTGGGACGGTATTGGCTGCCTCAATCAACAAGTCCTCCTCGCAACCTTGACCGAGCCTACCCCTACTCCGGCACAAGCACCGCACTCTCCTCAGCCCCCGCACCGCCCTTCTCCCCCTCGCGCCCCTTGTAGAACCCATCCAGGTCCTCCACGACCTGCCGCCCGGCGAAATTCGTCATGAGCTTCTCGCACGCGTTCCGCAGCCCGATCTGCATCCAGGCGGGCCACCCGCCCATGCCGGCCAGCAGGTTGCCGAACCCGGGCACGATGACCTGCCCGCCGCGGCCCGTGAGCACCTGCG
The DNA here is from genome assembly GCF_004353045.1 of Thyridium curvatum. NCBI lineage: Eukaryota > Fungi > Ascomycota > Sordariomycetes > Thyridiales > Thyridiaceae > Thyridium > Thyridium curvatum. The sequence continues at coordinate 646,274 of NW_022156757.1, forward strand.
CCACGACGGCCTCGGCCACGGTCTCGGGCTCGAGGCTCGGCAGCACGAAGCGCCCGCCCTCGGCGTAGCCCGCGAACAGCGCCGTGCGCGTGTGGCCCTGCGCGACGAGCACGGTGCGCACGCGCGGCGCGGCGTACCGCGTCCGCAGCTCGGCGGCGAGGCACTCGTGCAGGGAGCGCGCGCCGGCCTTGGAGGCCGCGTAGTCGCCCATCTCGGGCACGGACAGCCAGGCCGCCCACGAGGCGACGGTGACGACCATGCCGTGGTCCGCGGCGACCATGGCCGGCAGGAACTCGCGCGCCGTCCAGGCGTGGGCGAGGCAGTTGACGTCGAGGGTGAAGCGGATGTCGCGCTCCGAGGCGCCGAGGAGGGTCTTGCCGCGGGCGACGCCGGCGTTGTTGATGAGCACCGTCGGCGTGCCGACGTCCTGCCTGATGAGGGCGGCTGCGGCGGCGATGGCGCTCGGGGAGGTGATGTCGCACTTGTAGTAGTGGACGTGGGGAGCTTTTTCCCGGTTTGCATGGGTCAGTTTATATCCTCCCACGGTCAGCATTCGGGGGCTTGGCTGCTCACGGGCGTCATAACTCAGCGGCTGGATGTCCAACACCACGACCTTGACCCCTCTCTCCGCCAGCAGGCGCACGATGTGCCCGCCGATGCCTCCCGCGCCGCCAGTCACCACGACGATCTCGCGGCGCACCCAGTCGTAGGTGTCGTCGCGGACCCAGTTGTTCTCTGCGCCGCGGGACCAGTAGGCGTTTAGCCAGCGGGCGACGCCGAGGAAGAAGAGCAGGCGGGTGCGCGAGTAGGCCTGCGGGTGCAGGATGGACAGGTCCTCGCCGCGCTTGGTCAGGCGGGCGAGCAGGAGCAGAGGCGCGAGGAACAGCGGGTTCAGCGCCGTGCGGCCGATGAGCCGGGCGACCACGTCGACTGTGAAGCCCTCACGGGGCAGCCAGCCTTTGTGCATGGGCATTGTGCGGGATCGTGGGGTATGCGTTCTGCTGTCACGGATTCAGGATGTTCATCGAAGAAAGGAGATGTATGGGCCTCAGCTTCAAGATACACTGGTCTCTCAAGCAGAGCAATTCAATAATAATCAAGGAGAATATCGATGTGAAACTGCCCATGACACACCCATATCGACCCCCGCATATCCCACGAGACGACGACGACCTTCGTCATTATATGAGCAAGCAAAGCAGCCGAGGCATTCTGGGCGTGCGGAGAAAAGCAAAGCATAAGGAGCCAGGGGGTTCAATGGCACCACCCATGGGCCATCACCCACCACCACCATGTGTCAAGGCCCAAAAGTTAAAACCCTTGGATGTGTAGGGGAAGGATGTGCAGATAAATGCATTTACAGCTTAGCTTCCAACTCGTCGCCGAGGGGGTCGGCACCTTGAAATGCGGGGAAGCCCTTCAGAAGAAGCGAAGGACGAGCTGGCTGCCCTTCCTGGAAAGCCCTAGGCCCGATCCGGTAATTTACAGAATTACAAGAGGATGAAGGCCTCTCTCTGCTGCTTGGAGAGCTGGCATCAGTTCCTCTAGAATGGATCAAGTATCCGTACACATTCCATAGTCTAGAGCCTCCTTGGGCTCCTGGGCCTGCATCTACTGGAAAGCCTTGCGGAGCCTGGACAAGACTTGAAGTATCATAACATACAGCGCGCCCTTTGCTGGAGGCACCAGGTATCAAGCTAATATCCTCCTCAGGTTATGGATTACCTCCCTCTAAGAAGACTCACTTCCCGCCGATGTTGCTGAATGTCGTCCCGAAGCTTGGTAATTGCCGATGCCAACGGCCGCACCTCCATCTCATCTTGCGCAAACGTGGCTAGATACTCGGCCATGTTGTTGAACAGGAGCACGTCGTTCTCCGTCTCGAATAGCTCGGTGGACGCCATCAACGAGCGCGCCAAGTACTGATAGGCGACGTCCATCTGCAACGAGTCGAAGAAGATGGAGATGAGGATGATGTGGAAGAGAGGCGACGCCAGGCGCTGGACTATCTTGACGGCCTCGCGGCTAGCCTTCTGCGCCAGCGGTAAACGCGCCACCTCGGCGTCGACGAGCTCAAGCTGGTCGACTTTCTTTATCTTAGCCTTGACCCGCCGGAGCATGAAGATGATGCTCAAGTGGCCAAAGACGGCTACTTCGGACATGATGTATAGCTTCGCCGAGTCTAGCTCCGACTCGTCTAGCCATTGCACCTAGAGTCAGGGCAGTCAGCATGCCTCGCCTCCTTTGAGACCTTGAGTAGGTTTAAGTGTTCCTGTACACTTCACTTACCACTCTCCATTCATCGTAGAGATCCTCGATCTGCCGGCAAATAGCCTCTGTCTTCGACAGCAGCTCATCATCGCCGATTTCGGCGCTGTCCTCAAAGTTGTGGAAGAATTCTGCGACCGCAAAGGTGATTCGGGACTGAACAATGTAGTAGGTGGACCGAAAACCATCGGTGTCGTGGTCGGTATCGGCTCTCAGTCCAGGCAGATCGACCGTCCACGAGCCCGCGTCTGCTGTGATTGTGCGTGGCTTGTCGTGTATCAGGCGGAACAGATAGTCGAGCTGGACCAGTTTCCAGAAGCTGGCACGACTCTCCTCCAAGTCAGGGACATTGAGCCCGATGGGGGGAGATCTGTCTCCTCTGTCAATCTCATGTAGCCGCAGCTTCTGCGCATACTCGCAAGCCAGCTTGTGCAGCTGCCAGCTGAGCTCTTGATCAAAGTTGTCAGTCGCGGCAATGGACTAGGAGAAAGGTGTTAGACACATATAGGACGCACCAAGGGAGCAGAGACATCAAAGGGTACTCGATTCTTACCAGCATGATAGCCGCAATGAAGTCCGAGGCAGTGCCGGTCGCCTCCCGCCGCCACGCAGGCATGGCACGCAAAGCGCACTGGTACAAGCTCCGCGGCCGCTTTATCATCGCGAGTGCGTCCTCCTCGGTGGCGTGGAGGAACTCCAGGCACGCGCCGTTATAGAGCACACAGTAATAGATGACCACCATGACCGGGTCTACATGAATATGAGGCAAGTGCAGCACGTCAGGCAGATGAGCCACGACATCTCCAGGAAAGAGATTGGCGTACAAGATAAAAGGGGTTTCGTTGACATAGTCTAGTCATGGCCACACGTGTCAGAGTCGCGATAACTGAGAGACCAAAAGTCAAGGAATGAAGCCAAAACGTACGCTTTGTCCAGTGCTTGGCAAGATCCCTGGGAGGTTCAACATCTTGAAAGAGGATGCTTAAAGCCGAATGGCTGCTGCTTGCATTCTTCCGGATCTGAAGCACGGCGCTCCTCATGCACTGGAACGAGTCACCCACCCCGATGACGGTGCTGGGAGTATGCGGCAGAGGACTGGCGGGATCGCATGGCTTCTGGCCCCTGGGCAGCCACCAGTCGCGCGGACTTGACTGAGACGCGGGTGTGCCTGTGTCGTAGCCGTTATGACGCGGCTTAGATATCGAACGCGACGACAGCGAGGTACCGAGAGGTTCTGAAGGCGATGCCGAGTCGGCCTGTAAAGGCTTTTGATGTAGCTGAGCGCATGTCTGCTCTACATCACGAAGGCGATCAAGGACGGAGGACACTCTATAAGCAGTGACAAAGAAAATCCACTGTGAGTTGAAGGTATGTGACTGAAGGTGAGAAGGGGTTTAGAGGCTTCACGTACATGGGATCGAGCTGCGATTCTATCTTCCGGGGCCTGGGTTTCCTCTTTACTCGCTCCGGGTAGCTGCACTCAATATCAAAGTCGATGCATTTATTGCACCGGGGCTTCTCCCGATTACATCGGATCTGCTCGTGGCTGAGGTGTCAGTTTCAGGGCAGGCCAAGAGAACAATGGGACAGACAACCCAACCTTTTTCCCTTTACAGGAGACACACTGTTGAGGTTTGAGACAGCATTAGACCAGAGCTTCAGGTTATGTCGGCGCGAATGCATTTCTTTCCGGACTCCGGCAAGGTGCGACTGAGAGTGCTTACCGCAAGAGGATGGACTGTACTTGTACTCATGATGATCAACAAGCAAGGGAACTCGCGGATGCTTCCTTCGGAGCTGTCGATTGCCTATTCGGGCCGGCCGGGGTGTTCGGGTCTAAATGAGGAGTGGAACTTTGAGCCGACACAGGCCTCCGGGACTGGGAGCTGAGAGCGTCACTCCGATGGAAGCTCCCCGGGTTGCCTTTGGCCTGAACTACTTGTAGAAAGAAACCTGGAACACCAATTGAGTGCCCTGTAGCTCTTGTTAGTTCAGGATCCCTGATGTTAACGGGCGCCGCGGGAACCGGGTCCAGTGGACAGTCACTGGGGGAGGTGGAGTCGTCGTGGAGGCGCTGTCCGCTTGACTCAGCTTCTCCCAAAATGCCGCCGGACTTTCACGGGCCTTGGCAAAGTGCGAAATCCCCATACCGACGGGGAAATTTAGTCTCGTCAACGGAGCCACCACACCACCTCTGTCTCTCCCTGTTGGCTGAGATGCTTGGACCAGCGGGGGCCCCTCAGACTGGCGTTTCCTTACGAGGTAGGTCTTGCCCAGCCCGGAGCAGGAACCGTCATTGTTTCAATTAGCTTCTCTTGGAAGTCCGTCAGCCTGGGCATGCACACGGCCAAGGGACCCATGAGCGTCTCGGGCCCTCACGGGCACCGACTGCGTGGAAGAGGGGTCCCGTGTGAATATAAAGTAGATTTGCCGCCGCACAGGACTTTCCTCGAAGGCTACAGCTTGAATCATACATCTTTCTCTTGGTCAACTTGGTCCCCAGCAGCTTGCTCCAACCCGCCGGTCAATCAGTCGACTTGGCTCTGCTCGCGATCAGTTGACCTCACGGTTCTGTGTTCGAAGTGAATCATCTTGGTTCTTGCCCTGGGCTTTGCCCGTGAAATGTAATCAACAATATGGCGGCCGAAACGAGACAAAAACAAGATGATGCTCATCACGTTGAGCGGAGTCCCAGCTCCGACTCTAGCAGTACTACGCAAGCAGATGAGCATAGCAGGATGTCGCTTGACACAGACGAAGGAGAACACCAACGAGCGGCCGAGTTGCATGCACTGGCCAGGATATCAACACAAGGGTCGATAAGTGGTCACACGCCTCTCTTCCCCGTCCGACCTGGAACCATCCTCGATCCCAACAGCCCTGACTTCGATGCCCGCGCTTGGGCCAAAGCCTACTACAAGGCTCGTGCCGCCGCCTCTGACCAGGTCAGGCCTAGGACCTCTGGGCTGGCCTTCAAGAACCTCGACGCCTATGGCTACAGCACGGGCGTCGACGCTCAGAGGACAGTGCCGTATATGTTCCTCAATATCGGCGAGTACATGGCCCGCTTGATGGGCCGCAGCAAAAAGCAAAAGGTCGAGATCCTTCGCGACTTCGAAGGGATTGTCCGCAAGGGAGAGATGCTCTGTGTGCTTGGTCCGCCGGGCTCTGGCTGTTCCACCTTGCTCCGCACGATCGCAGGCGATACGTATGGCTTCCACATTGGTAAAAACGCCTACCTCAACTACCAGGGAATCAAGGCGGAGCAGATGAACACGGCCTACAGGGGAGAGGCCATCTATACGGCTGAGACTGACCACCACTTTCCTCACCTGACCGTGGGCGAGACTCTCTACTTTGCTGCGCTGGCAAGGTGCCCCAAGAACATGACCACGAAGGCCTCTCGCCACGAGTATGCCGAGCATATACGAGACGTCACCATGGCCATGTTTGGTATCTCTCACACGAAGGATACCCGTGTTGGAAACGACTTTATCCGGGGCGTGAGTGGCGGTGAGAGGAAGCGGGTTACGATATCTGAGGCCGCCCTGGGTTACTCGCCACTACAGTGCTGGGATAACAGCACCCGTGGCCTTGATAGTGCCAACGCTGTCGAGTTTTGTCGGACGCTGCGAACCCAGGCCGACACTATGGGCTGCACCTCCTGCGTATCTCTCTACCAAGCCCCTCAAGCTGCCTACGAGGTTTTCGACAAGGTCATTGTTCTCTACGAGGGGCGCCAGATCTTCTTTGGAAAGGCGGACGAAGCAAGGGCCTACTTTGAGGATCTCGGCTTCATCTGCCCGGGTCAGCAGACTACGCCGGATTTCCTTACCTCGATGACAAGCCCCACCGAGCGGGTGATCCGTCCCGGCATGGAGGGGAAGACTCCTCGCACGCCTGATGAATTCGCAGAGGCTTGGAAGAAGAGCGCTTGCCGGGCGAGTTTGATGGACGAAATCGAAAGATATGCAGGCGAGCACCCCTTCGACGGCCAGGACCACGAGGAGTTCCTCATGTCGCGCAGAAGCGATCAGTCCAGCGCGCAGCGAAAGAAGTCCCCCTTCAACCTCTCCGTCTGGCAGCAGATTCAAATTACCCTCTGGCGATCTTGGGTCCTCCTACTGAGGGATCCGTCCACCACCCTGACCATGCTCGTCTGCAATTTCTTCGAGGCCATCGTCATCGCGAGCATCTTCTATAATCTCCCGGCCAACACGACCAGCTTCTTCCGCCGTACCACGCTCTTATTCTTCGTGGTCTTGATGAACGCTCTCGGCGGTATGCTCGAGATCATCCTGCTCTACGCCAAGAGAAAGGTCGTCGAGAAGCACTGGCGCTACGCATTCTACCATCCCAGCACTGAGGCAATCGCTAGTATGATTGTCGATCTGCCTTACAAGTTCGCGAACACGCTCCTCGTCAACCTTACGATCTACTTCATGTGCAACTTGCGGCGGGAACCCGGCCCCTTCTTTTTCTTCTATTTGGTGTCTTTCCTCCTCGTCATGGTCATGTCTATGCTCTTCAGGCTGATGGGTTCGCTCACCAAGACCCTCGAGCAAGCCATGGCCCCTTCCTCTCTGGTGCTCCTGGCCCTGGTCCTCTACTGTGGCTTCTCCATCCCTCCCAACTACATGCAGGTCTGGCTGGGCTGGCTGCGGTGGATCAACCCCGTGTTTTACGGTCTTGAAAGCGTCTTCCTCAACGAGTTTGTGGGCCGAAATTTCACCTGCAGCTCGTTTGCTCCCCAGGGTCCCGGCTATACCTCTACAGAGCCGACCTGGAGAGTGTGCACGGAGCCTGGTTCCGTAGCCGGTCAGAGCTGGGTCGAAGGCGGCGCCTATCTGGAAGCTTCCTTTGGCTTTGTGAATTCGCATCGCTGGAGGAATATCGGTATCATTATTGCTCTGACGCTGTTCTTCCTCGCCCTTCACCTACTGGCGACTGAGTACATCTCATCTGAGCACACCAAGGGCGAAGTGCTCATCTTCACCCGCAAGGCGCTCAAGAAACAGCGGAAGCAAGCCCGGCCGGACACCGAGTCCGGTACTGTTACTCTGGCGTCCGACATCAGAGCAGCTGGAGATAGCAGTGGTGAGGGCAAGACCGAGATTGCCAGGCAGACCTCGGTCTTCCACTGGAAGGATGTTTGTTACGACATCAAGGTCAAGGACGGTACGCGTCGGATTCTGGACCGGGTCGACGGCTGGGTGAAGCCCGGCACATTGACTGCGCTCATGGGCGTCTCGGGAGCTGGAAAGACGACCCTCCTCGACGTTCTCGCCAGCCGAGTCACCATGGGTGTGGTCACTGGGGAGATGCTCGTCGACGGCTACCAGCGCGATGCAAGCTTCCAGCGCCAGACCGGCTATGTCCAACAGCAGGACCTCCACGGCGTCACTTCTACAGTCCGCGAGGCGCTCGAGTTTAGTGCTCGTCTCCGTCAGCCGTCCAAGTACACGGAAGAGGAGAAGATCGCCTATGTGGACACGGTCATTGATCTCCTGGATATGGGTGCCTACGCAGACGCCATCGTCGGCCAGCCCGGCGAAGGCCTCAACGTCGAGCAGAGAAAACGACTTACCATTGGTGTCGAACTCGCAGCCCGACCGCAGTTGCTCCTTTTCCTGGACGAGCCCACGTCAGGTCTCGACAGCCAGACTTCTTGGTCCATCTGCAACCTGATGGAGAAGCTCACCAAGAACGGACAGGCCATTCTCTGTACCGTTCACCAACCTTCTGCTATGCTCTTCCAGCGCTTCGACCGTCTGCTGTTGCTTGCCAAGGGTGGTAAAACAGTCTACTTTGGCCCCATTGGCAAAGACTCCGTTACGCTGATGGACTACTTCACCCGCAACGGCGGCCCTCCGTGTCCCGATGGAGCCAACCCGGCCGAGCATATGCTGGAGGTCATTGGTGCCGCGCCTAGGTCGCATACCGAGATCGACTGGCCCCAGGTGTGGCGCGACTCGCCCGAGTACCAGGGGATCCAGGAGGAACTCACCAGTCTGAGCACTTCTCGCCTGGAAAAGACTCGCTCGGCCATCGAAAGAGATCGGACACAAAAAGCCGAGATGGGGGAGTTTGCTGCCCCGTTTAGCCATCAGCTGCGGGTTGTCACGTCGCGTCTGTTCAAGCACTACTGGCGCAGCCCTGGCTACATCTGGTCCAAGATGGTCTTGACGGCTGGTGCGGTAAGTTTGACATAATCATTCAGTGCTTTCTATATGTACAAAAGAGCTGACTTAGATTGCATAATAGGCCCTGTTCATCGGCCTGTCACTGATCAATAGCGACAACACTCGTCGAGGCCTGCAGAACCAGATGTTCAGCATCTTCATCTTCATGACCGTCTTTGCCCAGATCGCCAACCAGATCGCGCCTTTCTTCTGTGACTCGCGCACCCTCTACGAAGCCCGTGAGAGGCCTTCCAAGGCTTACTCGTGGAAGGCGTTTATGGCCTCCAACTTTGTTGTCGAGTTGGCATGGAACTCTGTAAGTGCACAACTCAAAAAGTCTTTTGACCCTTCGGCCAGCGCTGATCATATCGTGCCTGTATAGCTCGCCGCCGTATTCGCCTTCCTCCTGTGGTACTTCCCCGTGGGCCTCTACCGCAACGCCGAGTGGACGGACCGCGTCAACGAGCGGGGTATCACGACCCTGCTCATCGTCTGGGTCTTCTTCATGATGGCGGGCTCCTTCGAGCAGATGCTCATCGCGGGCCTGCCCAGCCCGGAGCTCGCGGGCGGCGTCTTCAACCTCTTCTTCATCCTCATGTTCGCCTTCTGCGGCGTCCTCGCGGGGGCCGACCAGCTGCCGGGCTTCTGGATCTTCATGCTGCGCGTCAACCCGCTGACCTACGCGGTCGAGGGCCTGCTGGGCACCACGCTGGCCGACGCGCCGGTGCAGTGCGCGGCCAACGAGATCGTGCGCATGGCGCCCGCCGGCGGCGCCACCTGCGCCGAGTACCTGGCCGGGTTCCTGCAGGCGGCGGGCGGGTACATCGCCGGCGGCACGGCCAACAGCACGCAGGAGTGCCAGTACTGCGGGCTGGCCGACACCAACGCCTTCCTCGCGGGCATCAACATGAACTTTGGCAACCGCTGGAGGGACTTTGGGTTCCTGTGGGCGTACATCATCTTCAACCTCTCCGCTGCGCTGTTCTTCTACTGGCTGGTGCGCGTGCCCAAGGCCAGTAAGAAGGCGAAGAAGGAGTGAAGAGGTGAGAACACGTTCTGCAAGAAAAAGAGGCTTTTCTTTCCTCTTACATCATCTCAATCTTGAGAGAATACTGGTCAGACACATCGCATCCATTCTCGGGTTTTTGGAAAGCATAATAGACTTATAGAAACATATATTAATAGACTATCTGTGAGCGATCTGGAGGAAAAGGATCAGCTCACGTAATAATGACAAAGACGTTACCCAGTCCCAAGCTACCCCGTCACCGAGGATAACGTTCAGGAGATATTACAGAAGTATTACGTGTATGAGAGAAAGGAGGCCCACGGCCTCATATGGGTATCACGGAGACCAACCACACATTCAAGCAACTTCTCCCCCCTCCCCCCTCCTTTCCCCTCACACCAGAAACGCAGCCACAGCACCCGCCAGACCCATCCACACAGTAGCAGCAGTACTGGCCTTGACCGCGCCCGCGCCGCTGCCCAGCCCCTTGACGTCCTTGCCGTCCTTGCTGTCCTTGCCGTTGGCGCCCTTGGCCTCGACCTGCGTGGCGTCGCCGGGCGCGAACATGATGCCGGCGGCGTTGGCGGCGGGGGCGTCGATCTGCTCGGGCGTCATCATGGGGTTGGCCAGCTCGTCGCACGAGGGGCGGAAGAGGCCCGCGCGGATCTCGTTGGTGACGGAGATGGGCACGTCGAAGACCGTGTAGTGGTCCCGGCCGTTGAGGCGGAAGTTTTGCCGGATGGAGATCTGTTTTTTTATTTTAGGACACCAGAGTGCTTTTGTTGAGTACATACATATGACTACGCAACGCGGGACAGGAGAAAAAAATAGAAGACGCAGAGAGAGAGAGAGAGAGAGAGAGAGAGACAGGGAAAGGGGGGCCTTACGTTGTACACGCCCCGGTCGCTGCCGGCGTCCTTGGGCTGGCCGTTGCCCACGAGGCAGCCCGGCCACTGCCAGTTGATGTGCTTGACCGTGCTGCCGGGCTCCTGGCGCATGATGTCGCCGACGGTGGCGTTGAACTTGGGGTCGAGGCTCGGCGCCGCGACGGTGCCGTTGCTGATGGTCAGGTTCTTGCCCGTCTGGTAGCTGTAGAGGAACATGGTGATGTTCCAGATGCGGCTCGGGCTGTCCGGCGCCAGCTGCTCCGGCAGCGGCAGCTTGCCGTTGGCCGAGACGTCGAGGGCTACGTGCAGAGTGTCTTTTTTTGTGCGGTCCGGGTCAGCCCTTGCACGCCGCTATCTTCACGAAATAGAAAGAGACCGGGTATCGGGAAAGAAGGAAAACGACATACCTCCGCCCATCGGCGTACCCGGTTGCGGGGCATCGAGGACGGCAGGGCCGGGTGTGAATATCTGGCCGTTGGAGATGGTAAAGTTGAGGGCCCGCGCCTGCGAAACCAGCAGCGGCAGGCCGACGCTCAGGAGTTGTGACGTTCTCATTTAGACGGACTGGTGGGAATGTCTCGCGATGGAGGCGAAACAGGCGGGAGAAATGGTTACAAGGAGACAGGCAGGCAGGCAAGCAAACAAACACGCGGACAACGAGCAGTAGGGATTGTCGAGAAGAGAAGAAATATGTCAATACAAGAAGAGAAACTTCAAGTATTGATCCAATGTGATAGAAATGGCATCATAGGTTGGGATCGACTGGTGCCAGACACATACATGGCTTTCCATGATCACGGACATACGACGTATAATAAGCACCAACAATCCCGGAAACTGGATTTGCCTCATTTGGGAATTGGGGGGGCTGCCGGGACCCCGGGCCATCACTGCAGACTGGACTGACCAGGTTTGCAAGGTTGGATCTTTGGAAACCAGCATAACTGACTACAGGGGTGCATCTCTGCGATGGGCAGCGGAGCCTCTACACCTTGGCCAAGATCTCGAGGAAGGTGATGCATTTCGCTTTCGGATGGCCCGTGGCCGAAGGTCCATTGTCGGTCAGTAGGCGTTGAAGCTGTAACTACGTACTGTACAAGTGCAAGTAGAGAGAAGGGATCTGATCCGTCAAGTCAAGCGTCACATCGTTGCCGTGACCCCGCGATGGGAAACCCCGGTCATAGTCGCAAGTGATAAGTTTCGCTGACGTGCGGTTCTCAATGCGTTGGAAGCAAAACCTTGGAAACACCCAATCGCCATCATTGCTCGGGACTGGCAGTTGAAATGGCTGCCCTCCCGTCTCCCTTTCGCAAGACCAGACAAACCCGTCGTCGGATAGTGAACTTAGGTACCATGAGTAAGAGATGTCTCTGGCTCCCATGGATATTCTCGACTGGTTAGATTTGTTTGTTACGAAGTAGAATTGCCCTTCACCTTTAGTTTGGGCTTGGTGTGAGGCAAGCGAAGTTTCAGGGGCGAAGCCGTTGAGACACTTGCAGCTCATGCGAAATGGCCCGTGGGTTCAGTGGGATTAGTGGGGGGCTGTCGCCCATTCTCACGGGTCTCTCGGCTGACTTTGCCGGAGGTCGCCTCCGCTACAGGGGGCTCCTCTCGGTTGTTGGAACCTCCACTGGAATGGATTGTATGCTTTGCTTCTCAGCCTGACCCCGATAAGGCTCCACTGATAGGTAGCTTGCTGTTGATTGTCAAGATAGACTCGGATATCGAGATAGCCAAACAAGGGTCAACTATCATCCAACCCATCCTATCCTCCCTGATTAGCACAGCTAAACTTGAGCCATCGCAAAGCCCGTCGCACTCTAGCCCGCAGCTCTGGAGGATGATCACCAGCCTGTCTACCAATCCGGAAACAGATACCCACCCCCGCAAATCCCTAGCCCAATCATCAGTTCCTCTCCTTTCCACATCCAGCTGTCCGCGTCGGAAAAGATCCGACCCCCTCAACTTCGCTCTACGCATATAAAGGTTTGACAGACACGTATAAACACGCGAAGTCAGGTGAGTTTGCTCCAGTGTCACCGTGTGGGTTGAAGAGGCAGGCACGGGCTTTATGTCACACGTGTGAGAGTTGCATTCAAAATGAGGAGCTTCAAACCATCCCGGCTCGCCAGCCAGGGCCTGCTCTCATCAGTGCGTCCTGCCAGAGCTGCGATATCGCTGTGCCAGAGAAGTACATCTGGTCCGTGGTCGGCCTCTCGCACAAGGTTCGAGACGGATCAGCGCCGCTCCCTCAGCTCCCACCCGTCCGCCCTCAAGGAGCTGGTGACCGTGTCGGAAGAGGTCAAGGATGCGGTCGCTACCAACAAGCCGGTCGTCGCCCTCGAGTCTACCATCTACACCCATGGCGCGCTGGGCGAGGACCTGCTCCTGGAAGACATCATCCGCGAGCATGGCGGTGTCCCCGCCGTCTGTGGCGTGCTGGACGGCGTGCCCTCTGTCGGTCTGTCCAAGGCTGATGTGCAGCGCATGATCGACGAGGGCGCCAGCAAGATCTCCAGGAGGGACTTTGCATACGTTGTTGGCAAGGTAAGTTCGCTCTCCCCTTGGAACTAACTTGGTTCGCGGTGACCCTGGGACTTCGCTGACTGCGCTATGCAGGGACTCGCTGGGCGCCGCTCTCATGGAGGCACTACCATCTCGGGCACCATGGTGCTCGCCCGCCTAGCCGGCATCCGCGTGTTTGGAACCGGTGGTCTTGGTGGTGTCCACCGTGGCTGGGAGAGCACCCTGGACATCTCGGCCGATCTGACCGAGCTGGGCAGGACCAGGGTCGCCGTCGTCAGCAGCGGCTGCAAAGGCTTCCTCGATATCAAGGCTACCCTCGAGTTTCTCGAGACGCACGGCGCCTTCGTCTCGACCTTTGCCGATGGCCGCACGGGCCAGGTCGACTTTCCCGCCTTCTGGGCCCGCGAGAGCGGCATCAAGAGTCCCGCGGTCGTCCAGGACGAGGCCGAGGCCGCGGCCATCATCTACGCGCAGGAGAGCATGGGGATCGAGTCGGGCTTCCTGTTCGCCAACCCGATTCCGGAGAAGGACGGCGTGCCCCGCAAGGAGATGGAGGCTGCCATTGACCAGGCCGTTCGCGAAGCCCAGGAGCAGGGCTTCACCGGCAGCACCAATACGCCTTTCGTTCTGAAGAGGATCAGGGAGCTCACGCAGGAGAAGAGTACCGTGGCCAATATCGCCTTGGTCCGCTCCAACGCGGCCAGAGCTACCAAGATAGCCAATGAGCTTTCGGCGCTTCTCATCAACGGACCGTCGAATGCTTCTTCGTGAGTCTCGATCCGTCTGTCGATGAAGCCTGTTTGTGTGGATGAGGTCTCATTAGACATATAGCAAATCGTATTCTTCCCTTCCAAGCCGTAGTGCCTCGCCGAGACCCACGCCACGTACTTCTGATGTCAAGCCCCAGCAGGTAAGTTAATTGCAGTAAATTCGGGCCTGATTTGTGTTGACCGAGGACTGGCTCTTTTCTCGTCCAGACTTGCTCATAGGTGATTGTTGATCACATGCTAACGGCTTCAGACCACTTCACAGGCTGATATTCTCGTTGCCGGCGCTGTGGCCCTGGATCTGAGCTGTGACTACGCGGGCGGCTCTGGAGGGGCAGTCTCTCCCAAGCTTCACACGTCCAACCCTGCCACGATAGGCCAGTCAATAGGGGGCGTGGGCCACAACGTGGCTCTGGCAGCTCATCGAGCTAGCCGCAGCAGTAAAGTCAAACTCTGCAGCATGGTCGGTGATGATATGTGAGTAAAGTGGTAAGCCCATAGGGGGGTTATCTATGCCGACTGACTTGCTTGCCAGTGCCGGCGCCACTATCATGTCGACCCTCGAGCGCTCTGGCCTAGACACCTCGTGTATCCGGCAATTAGGTGCCGAGTACCACGCTGCCAGGACAGCCCAATACGTCGCCGTCAACGACGCCGAGAAGAACCTTATGGTCGCCATGGCGGATATGGGCATCTTCACATCCCACTCCTTCCCCTCCTACTGGGCCTCCACCGTCGCAGCAGCGAAGCCAAAGTGGGTCGTCGTCGACGGCAACTGGAGCGAGCAGGACATCCGTGCCTGGGTCAAGGCCGCCCGCCAGCACGGTGCCAAGCTCGCCTTCGAGCCCGTCTCGACCGTCAAGTCGATGCGCCTGTTCTCGCCGCTCAAGGAGCACATCAGTGCCGGCGTGTTCCCGGACCCGGTCGTCGACATCGCGACGCCGAACCAGCACGAGCTGGCGGCCATGCACGCCGCCGCCAAGGACAACGGCTACTTTGACGACATGAAGTGGTTCGAGGTCATCGACGCCTTTGGCCTCACCGGCGGCGCCAGGGACCGGTTCGTGCGCCTGACGTCGGCCGAGATGGCCGACGCGGGCATCCCCGTGCAGACGATCCAGCTGCTGCCCTACATCCCGACCATCGTCACCAAGATGGGCGCCAACGGCGCGCTGCTCGTCAGCGTGCTGGGCAAGGACGACCCGCGGCTGTACGACCGCGCGTCGGAGCCGTTCATCCTGACGAGGGCGACGAATGACCACCCCAGCGTGGGTGGCGTGTACATGCGGTACTTCCCGCCGGTCGCAAGGGTCAAGGACGTGGTTTCTGTCAATGGTGTTGGTGATACGTTCCTCGGCACGCTGGTGGCGGGGTTGGCTCAGGGGGGAAGGGCGGAGGATCTGATGGATGTTGCGCAGAAGGCGGCGGTCATGACGCTGAGAAGTCATGAGTCGGTCAGCCCTGAGCTTTCGAGGTTGGAGGAGGAGCTGCTTTTTGCGGCGAAGCAAAGAGGGTGAGAGTTGGAAATAGATCAGGGGAGAGAATGAGGGGGCACGTGGAAGAAAGGGGGTTGACCTGGAGTCACTTTATTTCGTGACGCGATTTAGCATAACATGTGCGAGGCGGAATGGGAGCGCAATGTAGGGGTGGCCCAGTGTAGACCAAGAAGCCTTATAGGAGATAATAGGTTGGATCTCTGCCACGATGAAGTGACATCTTGGTCGAGCGGTTGCATGGGGGCTGTGAAGTCAGAGGGACCTCTGAATTGATCAGCCGCTAACGCGCTCCTCGGCGACATGTTGTCATGGAGGGTTGTAAAGGGTCGACAACCGGGCTTGACATTTGTCCTCGGCCTGGGTGTTCAGACCCTTTACTTCTTGTCATTCGGGCTCATTTGTTTTTTTTTCCCTTACAATAGAGTGCAAATATTTTAATCTGTCACCATTTCTTTTCTCGCATCCCTTCAATGCGGTTTTTCTTGTTTAAAAAAGGTTCTTCGTGATCTTATTCGAACTGATGTTACCTCCGCTACAAATAAGGCTGAGCCCCGGATTAGTGGGGCACCTCGCGGCCCCGCCATGCCGGAGACACTGAACCAATGGAGTTCGCCCGATAATTGACACTGATTGCAAGGCTGTTTTCGCGATAACAAAAAAAATCTGGAACACGACTACAGTACCTATCAATTCACACAATTTCACACTGGTGTCTCCAGTCCAAAAGTTCACTCACCTAACGTCGGTCAAGATGTCCTCCAAAAAGATGGCCGCACTGGCCAATGACGACTCTTCCGACTATGAGTCTGAGAATTCCGACATTGAGATCTCCTACGAGCCCGAGCGCCCCAAACAACATGTCGAGATCGCCGAGAAGGATGAGGACGAAGAGGAGCTCGAGCGCCTCGTCCTAGGAGGCAAGGCAAGCTTTCGGGAGCACCTGTTCAAGAGCCTCGATGAGACGGGTGAGGGCTCTCTCGAGCTCCTGCGTCTCGACGAGGGGGCATTGGAGGCGGAGACTGGCCACGAGGATGCAGACGACGCGGGGTTGTTCTTCTACGACAGCACAGCGGCGCCCGGCAAGGACTTGCAGATTGCTAAGGCCGTGGGAGCTGCTGGTGAAGCGGCCAAAGATGGAGACGCACCGGC
Organism: Thyridium curvatum; assembly: GCF_004353045.1. Taxonomy (NCBI): domain Eukaryota; kingdom Fungi; phylum Ascomycota; class Sordariomycetes; order Thyridiales; family Thyridiaceae; genus Thyridium; species Thyridium curvatum. The sequence goes on from NW_022156757.1 coordinate 662,558, forward strand.
ATGGGAAGACAGTGACGACGAGAGGTTGTCCGTGTCGCTTGCGGGAGTGAGCAGGCTGCGGAAGCTGAGATTGACCGAGGGCGAAGACATTGTCAGCGGAACGGAATACACACGGAGGCTACGGCAGCAATTCTTGCGGTTGAGCCCCCTCCCAGCATGGGCTACAGAGGCCAAGAAGCGGCGCACAAAGAGGAGGCGCAGGTCATCCGCGGCGTCGGATCTGTCAGACAGCGACGTCGAGGGCAGCGGAGACGAGGTCGACTCGGCGCTACCGCTCGATAAGTTCCTGCGGAGTGCCAGCGCGCTCAATGCCGGAGCGACGAGAAAGAAGCGCAAGCTGCGGCCAGAGGTTATCGACATCCAGAAGACGAGAGACATCCCCGACTCGCACAAGGGCCCCGTCGGCACCCTCGCTTTCCACCCCCAACACCCCGTCCTCCTCTCCTCGAGCACCTCCTCCATCATCAACCTCCACCACGTCGCGCCCACCGCGCACCCGACACCCAACCCGCTCCTCACCTCGGTCCAGATCAAGCAGACTCCCATCAGGAGGTCAGAGTTCCTGCACCCAGACGGTAGCCAGATCGTCTTCGCAGGCCGCCGGCGCTTCTTCCACAGCTGGGACCTCTCGACGGGCCAGGTCAGGAAGATCAGCAAGGTTGCGGGCCACCGGCTGGAGCAGAAGACGATGGAGCGGTTCCGGACCAGCCCCTGCGGGCGGTACATGGCGCTGATCGCGACGGACCGCAAAGGCGGCGGCGCGCTCAACGTGCTGGCCGTCGACACGATGCAGTGGATCGCGCAGGCGCGGCTCGACGGCCGCGGCGGCATCGCCGACTTTGCGTGGTGGAGGACGGGGGAGGGCATCACGATCCTGGGCCGGGACGGGCAGGTTGGCGAGTGGAGCGTCGAGAGCAGGCGGTTCCTGGGCGTGTGGCGCGACGAGGGCTCCGTCGGCGGCACGGTCATCGCGCTGGGCGGGCACTACGGCCCCGCGGCGCTGGGCGGCGACAAGTGGGTCGCCGTCGGCTCGACGACGGGCATCGTCAACATCTACGACCGGCACGATCTGCTGGCGACGGCGGCGGCGGCGGCGACGGCGACAGAGCAGGAAGAGGCGCAGACGGTCAAGCCGCAGCCGCAGCCGAGGCGCGCGTTCGAGCAGCTGACGACGCCCGTCACGGTGGTCGCGTTCACGCCTGACGGGCAGCTGCTGGCGTTCGCCAGCAAGCACAAGAAGGACGCGCTGCGGCTGGCGCACCTGCCGAGCTGCACCGTGTACCGCAACTGGCCGACGGAGCAGACGCCGCTGGGCCGCATCTCGGCCGTGGCGTTTGGCAGCGGGAGCGACGTCCTGGCGGTGGGGAACGACAGTGGCAAGATCAGGCTTTGGGAGATACGGGCTTGAAACTAAATTCAGTTGGGGAGGGGGGGTACGGGGAGATAGAGCTATCAAATTGTGGTGTGGTGTTAATGCTAAAGGACGAGACGTCTGTGATGATCTATCTGTCTACTCTCTGTCTAATGCGTTCCATCTTTGCCAATCTACCCATTTGCAGTACACGGAAAAGGAAAACCGAGCCCAACCAAAGCGAATATCACAAAATCTTGGCCCTCAGGGCGGCCAGCGGAGAACCCTTCTCGATAAATCTCTTCGGAAAGATTTTGCTCTCATTGACCGTATACTGGGCTAGCTTGTGCTGGTTCGGAAAGAACTGGACTGGGCTGCCATTGTCAACGGCGTCGAGGAAGTCGTAGATGTTGACCCAGACTCTGATGAGTGCCTGTGCTCGCTCAAAGGTCAGTTACCGAAAATCTTGGGCCTTTCTCTCAGAGGGGAGGGAAGATCAGGTCCTTTGCTCACCTTTCTGCACTGGGCCTTGCTGCGGAAGTCGCCCGAGATGCCCAGGTCCTGCATGAGGCGCTGCCAGTCGGCCAGGTCGCCTTTGCCGTGGTAGGTCTGCCAGCGGGAGACGATTTCGGGGCGCTTGGACTTCTTGCGGCCCATGATAGTTGGAGTTCCTGTTCGGGCTGGTTGAATGGCGATGTAGTTGCGGTTTCAGAGGTTCTTCCCAAAACCTCTCTAGGTGTTGATTCTTGGGATGTCTTGAGAGCTCAGACTGATAGAGAGGATGGAAGTTTGCTTCCCACTCTGCTCCTAGCCCGGGGACTCATGACCTTCTTATAAAGCGTTCTAGAAGCAAAGAGGGTTCCAGCATTCTTGGAGAGGCTTGCAAGGGCCTCAAAGAGAGATGCATGCCTGGCCAAATTAGGAGTGTGTTGGCGATGTTTTTGAGACGCAGTGGCTTGTTCACATCCAGTAGATTTGTTCTGTTTGGCAGGGGTCTGGGCAAACACTTATCGTTGGAAACCCGCATGAGAAGTTGTAGGTAGCCATTTGGCAATGTCGCAGCGAAGTTGTGCACTTCCGGCAGCAGAGAGGTATTTGATTTGTTGACGCACTTTAGGATCGAGCTTCACTTTTAGAAAGGAGACTATTGGAGGAGAATCCTGGGCATTGAGAAAGACCATCTTTTCACGACAAGAACCTAGCGGGCAGCAAATATGTGTCCAAACCAGACTCTCAGTCACAAGATCTTAATTACATGGATATGCCAAAGAAAAAGAAAAAAAGCAAATACTCAAATTCAGTCCAACTTCTCAGCTTCCCCAGTCCTGGCTAGCCTCCCAGACCTTGGGAGCGGTCCCATCCACGACGGCCTGGACATAGTCTTTGAACTTCCGCGGCTTGAGGTCCGGGTACAGCTCCTTCGCATCGAGATATCCCAAATATTTGGCATGCTCGAGCGTGTTGTCCCCCCGGATACCCCACGAGTACTGGTACTGCCCGCCGAACAGCTGCAGCTGCGTAGCAAAGTCGGTTGTGCCCTGTGCCATCTTCTCCTTGGCTTGGTTGATGGTGGCGCTGATCTCCTCGCCAGATGTCTACATCTCTCAAACATGCTGAGCACCCGCGGCTCGTCGTGCCCATATCTACATGAATGGCAAGAAACTCACGTATTTTCAAGGGATTTCCTCCCCGGAGACCTCCTCCAGAAGCTCCTGGGTCCGCTCCTCGCCGTGCGCAAAGACGCTTTTGTTCAGCGTCCGCGGGCGCGATGACCGGCACCACGAAGCGCCCGACGTCACGCATGTCGGTCAGCGCCAGGGGCGTCCGGCCGTCGCCGACCATGGCCTCGGACCGGACGGCCAGGGAGCCGTCGATGCGGCCCGAGGGCAGGTGCGGCAGGATCAGCTGGTACCACCAGCCGATGTCGAGGGCGGTGTAGGGCAAACACAGCCGCTTGACGTGGTCGAGAAGGTCCTCTTTCTGCGTGGCGTGTAGCTCATCAGTTCACGAACTGTGTTTGGTGAGAATGGGGAAAGGCGGACAGCTGTATGTGTGTGTGTGTGTGGAAGTGAAACCGGCTCATTGGAACTCCGTACCTGCTCACGCAAGGTCTGCACGCCTCGGGCTGGCATGACGGGGCCGAAGAAGCTGGGGACGAGGCGCTGCACGCCGGCCTCCTTGGCCGCGGTGGTTAGGGCTAGCTGCTCTGTCATGACGTGCGCCAGGACGCAGGAGATGACGACGTCTGTGCCGCGCAGGAGGTCGACGATCTCGCGGTGCGGAGCGGTGGCGAGGTCGATGCTGACGATGCGGACCCCGCGAGACTTGAGGGTGGCTACCTCCTTGTCGAGGGAGGGGGGATGGATGAGGGCGGTAAGCTCCTAGAAGGGGGTGCCATGAGTAGGCTGGGGAGTGATCCTACATGGGAGCTACCTACGAACTGCTCGGAGTCATCGAGTAAGGCGTTTGCAACCGATCGGCCGGTCTCGCCGGTGGCTCCGAGGATGGTGACTCCCATGTTGGCTGGAGGGTTGGGTATGCTGAGGAAGAGCGATGATCATGGTCTGTCGTCTTCTGTAGTCTGCACAGTGAGATGAGGGGCATTTTATATAGCCATGTAATTTCAATGTCAATTTCATTATTCCTCATGCTATTTTATTGACGATTCCGATTGTGAAAGGGCGGAACACCTCTTCCAAAACCTGTTTGGCTGCAGTTGGCAACTAAGAAACCAAGGGGACCTCGCTCAGGAAGCGTCAAGTCAAATATGACCTAATGGGTTTATCCAACGAGTCGGCGCTGGGCGGACTCATCGTGCAAAAGTGGCTTCCGAGTTGACGATCCCGAGTTCAAGACCTCCAGGCTCCGTGGTGAAGACCTGTTATTGGTGGTGGAACTCCGCCAGAGTTTTGGTAACGACCTGTGCAATGCTTTTCGTTCGAACAGAGCTATCAAGCCTCTACAAAATACGTTCAAGCTTACCGAGTCCCAATCTAAACCCACAGTCGCAGCTTGAGGCCATCGTTGCGCACGGTAACTACCCAGCTGCTTCGATCAGGGACCCCGTACTCCGTTGTGCTGCCGTCCGGGGATTTGTCGGGTGCCCGACCCACTAAAAACAACACACTCCGGGCCGGACCTGTTACACCCGGTGTTGGCTTGTCTACTTCACCGAAAGGGAGCAGCCTAAGGCGACTTGGTTTGCCCTTTGCTCTCCCGGTGGTACACAGAGCTGCTACGGATATCCCCCACAGCCACAAAGCATTCTGCTGGAGAAAGCCCTTCGCTGCATTTCTCTGTGCTATCGGTCAATTAGACTTGTCGATTCCAAGTCGTTCGTACCTCTTGTTTACACGCCAACGAGCCGAGATCTATGTTTCTAAACATCGGCCACAGGAGATTCAGGCACCTCCACCAGTCCTACGATCTGGGACAACGGTCATGGGAGTCAAGCGAGAATGGTACTCGCGTATCGGAAGAGATGGTTTGGCATGCACTGGATATGGAGGAAATCTGCAGCATGTGTGATTAGAGGTTGATGATCGGTGTGGTCTGGAGACAGAGATCTCAAATCTCATCGAAATCTACCATATACAGTTGCTCTTGTTGTTGACGTGCAGAGGAGTACACTGTCCCCGTTGTACCCAAAGATCGATCGACCCTGGCAACCGAACACCCGAGCCAGGTTGCCGGACCCGCTGAAGGTAAGCCAAACCTTGGCGGATCTTGGGGCTAAACCAGGATTCCGCTGTGCCCTAGACATCGATCCACGGATGCCGGTGTCAGGCCAGAAACGCTCAAACCGTTCTCGTCAGGGATTTGTCGGATGCAGGCTCCAGACAAACTCTTTCGATAATCTGCTTATTAGGATCATGTAGATCACTCAGCCTCCTCTTTCTCGAGAGCATCTTTTCCTGGCATCGGAAACCTCAAAAGACAGACAGATCATGGCCTGCTGATACAGTACCCAAGAGATTGACGGCCATTGAAGACCGTCTCGCTCTTGTTTACTCGTTGCTCTGGCACCTGGACACACAAACACACACACACCTTCACCGAAAAGCAAATGGGGGAAAACAACACATCACTACCGCCCAGCTAGATCGAAGCCAGCCCGCCTAGCCGACCAGGGATTCCCCGTCCGTGTTGGCCCGGCTCGATGCGTGGCGCCGGCACCACCAATAGTCAGGCCACCGTCGACCGGTCTTTTCGTGGTGCATGCGTGGTCCCACTGCCCAATTCCCTTTTCCACCCCTCCATCTCTTCCTCTTCTGACCAAGGTCTTGCTTCCGTGATTCCCTAGCAAAATGCATGACGGCGGCCCATCGAGATAGGTATGAAGTAGGTAGGCAATAGATGGGGCCGCCCTCTGCAGCCGCTGGGCAAACGGACCCATCATCTCTGACGTTATGTACTCTGTTGGCGGCTACGGGCCCTCCAGGGAAGCTGAGACGACAGCCCATCCATGTCATCATACCATGCCACCGCCCATTGGTTCTCGGGCAGAAACCGTACCACCAACCGCGGGGCTGACTTTGCTGTCTGATGTTTACAATTTTCCTGTATTGTTCTTTTTTCGTCAGTCCTCTCTCTTATAAGCCGTCTTATTACGTGCCTTATTCCGGCAAGGACCCAGAAACCTGAAACTCTTGCCATCTCGACCCAATTCACCAGTTAGGCGCGCATAGAGTGGTCGCCACATACCCAGCCCGGATTCCCTGATGGTTTCAAAATCGAGTTTATGCAGGGTCTGTACCTGATTCCGATTATGGTCTCTGCCCTTCCCCTCTTCTCTTTCTTTTGTGGTAGATACACACACACACATACAGCTCCCCGCATTTCGCCTTACGACGGTTAGCAACCAAGTCTCGCTCAAGATGGGTTGGCACTTTAGCTTCAGGAGACGCAGGAACAAGAATAAGGGTTCCTCCAGTAATGGCAAGTCTACACCTGCACAAGCGGCACCGGTTGCATCTCCGGTCACGGCGCCGCCGCAACACCAGCAGCAAGAGCTGCTGCAGCGGTCGCGAAGCAATACCAAGGAAACATCAAGTACACCACTTCAAGTGACCAAAGACAATGCACCACCGCAAACATGCCCCTTGGTCGTCACAGCTTCGATACGGTTCCCGGACTCGGGTGTAGGATCTCTCTACAGCCGCGAGTATAGGAGTTCGCCAGACTTTGACCCTACCGAGCGGATATGTCGAGGACTGCTGAGGAGGATCGAGTACGGCAGCGAAGAGCTGATCACCCGCAAGGACTCCAGTGCCCTCGACCCCAATGGCCAGCACAGCTCCAAACCGCTACGGTATGAGATGCACTTCAAGATCGTTCGACACGGTGATGATGTGTGGGCCGAGCGGACCTTCAAGTCGTACCAGAAACACCCGGTCTTTTACCACGCAGCAACGGAGCTCGCTGCTGCCACCCACCGCCTGATCGGTCTGTACCTACACGAGCACGACACCGGCTTCAAGTGGACTGGTGATCCGCTGCGAGACTACTTGGACGAGCCCGAAGTTTCGAAACCGTCGTTCGAGGGGCCGCTCTCACTCAACAGTGTACCACGCGCCCGGTTCCTGGAATCGACACAATCTTTCGAGTTCGTTCCCGGTTTCACCATCGAGATCGCCTTCAGGAGTCGGAGTCAGCAGAGAGCGCAGCAAGACTGGAAGAGGACCTCCAGGCTCAGCAGCAAGCAAGGTACCCCTCTCAACCTGGGCTGTGCAGAAGACCTCTTGTACCGAGGCTCCAAAGCGGTGAACGAGGAGTATGAGAAGATCAAGCAGGCGTTTGATGCAAGACACAAAGACTGCGAGATGCTGGAAGGAGCTGTGGGCTGCCACCACTTTGAGCAGGACGCTCTCGAGATCGACCTCCGGATTTTCAACAACCTCGGTCCGGACTTTGATCACCTCCGCCGGTCCATCCGCACGAGGTTGGCCCTGTTCTGCGACGAAGACGGTGCCGACTGCGAGCGCTTCCTCCGGGCACTCCAAGCTCGCTTGTCCGAGTCCCGAGATCGGGCGGACGAGCAGTTGTCCCAGATGGAGGACTTTGACTTTCGGATATTGAAGCTGAGCGGCCACAGCTGGCAGGCAAAGAACGCTGCCCGTTTCACGTTCGATTCGTCGGTCTCGCGTTCCCGTCGGACTATCGAGGCTACCCTCGACCGCGTCCAGACCGGCGTGATCGATGTGCTTCGTGGTAACAACGTCGCAGCCCATCTCGGAGCCTACAAGCGCGGGCACCACATCCTAGACAAGGCGCTGATAGCTCGGTCTTCCGCGGATGCGCCTAGTACGGAAACCGACGAGGATCCCGAGGCCCAGAAGGTGGAGCTGATCTCGAGGCTGGAGGCTCGGATCCAAGAGGACCTGGAAATGATCTGTAAGGATACCTGCTCGCTGGCGGATATCCCCGACGACAAGCCGCTCAGGGATGAGGTCAGCAAAGAAATGAGTGAAGACGTACCGGATGTCGTCGAGGTCCCCGTCACCGAGCTCTCGGCCGTGGAGTCGCCCGCGGAGCCCGTCGCGGAGATGCCCACGCCGCCCGCGACCCCGCCTACTGAGCCGCGTTCGTTTCCTCTCGTTCCTCTAAAGTACCGCCCCGAGATACCGGTGCGCACTAGCAGTGCCTCGTCCCACTTCAGCGGGATCCTCGGGGTCCCGGGGACTGTCCAAGCTTCTCGCGAAGGCGAAGGCTTGGCGGCTCCCGAGTCCCCCGTGGACCCCGACTTTACCTGGGGCCCAGGCCAGAAGCCCGACGGAGCTCCGGTCTTGACCAGGGACTTTGGCGCGGACAACTCGGGCCTCGATGCTGACGGGCAGGTTCTCCGCCGTAAGAGTTCCATCCCAGACTTGAAGGCTGGGGTTGAGGGCTCTGGACAAGGTGAGAATCTGGTGGATGCTGCTCAGGAGCGACGCGATGTTGAACCGTCTGCTGGACCTTCCGTGCCAGCCGGTACCCAAGAGATTAGCGAAACTCAGCCAGCAGAGAGCGCAGCTGTAGACGTGGCTAGGGAGTCTAGCCCATCCGCCATCGTCTCGCCATCATCAGACACCGATGAAAGGCAGACGGATGAGCATCTCGCAGAAGAGACTGCCCAGGATGCACAGGTCAACTCACAAAGCCCAGCGCTGTCTGAGTTGACAGCAGAGGTTCCTCAAGAGAGCAACACCGAAACCCCTACACCAGAGCTCGAGCCGCCGACGACCGAGCCGGTTGTGGCTGTTGAACACGAGACTGCCGCCCCTGAAGATCTACGCGAAGTTACGCAAGAGACAGCGGGGACTGAGCAAAAGTCTCCGCTGGAGGCGGATCTATCAGGCAACGGAAATCCCGACTCTGCCAACAAGATTATCATCGGTCAAGAAGAAGTCCCCGAAGGGGATGGTACCGCTCAGACAGCTGTCACTGAAGCCACCACGGAAGCACCCGTGGTGGAGCAAGCTATACCCGCCGTCGAGGAACTGGAGTCAGCAGAGCCTCCTGTGGAACCTAAGGAGCTGCCCTTGGCCGATGGACCAGGAGAGTCCACGCACAACGGCGAACTCGACAACGCCGACGGTGCCGACACTCTGCATGCTGAGGCAGATGTCCCGGCCGCAGATCCCGCTGATATTTCTCCGTTGCCATTATTGGAGTCGGTGAATGGGCCATCTCCGTCAGCCGAACCAGTCACGGTTGAGCAGGCGGGCACCAAGGATGATGCTGACTCCGAGGAGTCTAAGGATGTCGATTCATCGCTTTCAAAGCAAGAAATTGAGGACAAGAAGCCAGCTACCAAAAGTGCCGAAGAGTCCGGTGAGGTGGAGTGTCCTCAGGCTAAGATAGACAACGAGGTCGCTCTTCTCGCAATGCCCGAGGAAGCCGAGTCACCTCCGCAACCTGACCTGCCCGTCTCCAACGAGGCTGCTTCGGCATTCGACGACTCCTCAGATGACCGCGACAGACCTCAGACCCCGCCGGATATCCGGGAGACGGACACTACTGAGGATCCAACGACGCCGTTGTCGAAAGAAGCCGACAACGAGTCCCTGGCGCCCTCTACGCCCGGTCTCAGCTGTGGGGACGATATGTCGCCAGAGGCCAGCTTCCTCGCGACCCCTGTTCTGCACAGGAGTGCCATCATCCAGGGAATGCCCGCGCTTGTAGATCAGAGGCTATTCGATGATGGACATGCAGAAAAGCATGAGCCTGAGTCAGCGGCAAAGTCTATCACGGACGTGCAAACCCCGGAACTTGACAAGGGTCTGCTCGACCAATTCCCCTCTCCCGGGCCATTCTCGGCAACCGAGCAGGTCCATTTCGTATCAGGAGTTCAAGAACCCGAATTTCCGCCAGCAGCCCCATCGGCATCTGCTGAGAAGCGCTCGGTCAAGCTGTGGAGGCCCGAGGACGTCTGCGAGCCCGTCTTTGAGGACGACTTCTCCCGGACAAAGTCGGATTATGCATTCGACCACGATGCCGATTTGTTCTCCCCCTCCGATGACGAAGAGAGCACGGCGCAAAACGAAGTGCTTCCTGGTCGCGGAGATTCTGCAGCGTCGGACGCGAAGGACGAGGTTCATGTCCGAGATGGGCGCCACTCAGCGACACCGGAGCCGCCAGCGCGCCGGATGTCCGACGCTGAGGCTGCATGTCACACCGACGGTGCCGAAGGAGTTGAATCGCACGAGTGCGACGTGAAAATGTCCGATTCATCCGCAGATGATAAGATAACTCCGATACTCGTGCACGAGAATGCTGACCTGTCGCAACTCGACGTTGTTGATGAAGCACCCCCCATCAGCGAGCCGGCGGAACCGGATACGAGCGAGGACCCCGTTGACGCCGCTGCTGACGAAGAGCTCAGCCAATTACCAATCCCCGAGATCGCCGAGGAGGTAATTGAGCTTGAAGTGAAGCAGCAGCAGTCCCCAGCCAATTTACCCGCGGACGTACCGGCGGCTACCTCCCCAACCCCGTCGGACCCGGAGCTCCCGGAGTCTACCGTTGCCGATCCCTCCGGGCCCGACAACAACAACAACAACACCACAACCAGCACCGATCCAACCGACGTCCCAATCTCATTCCCCGTTCAAGACCAAGCACCACCCACCCCAGCAGAGCTGGTGACCCGCACCCTCACCGCAAAGAGCAGCGCCTCCTCAGGCTGGGAGGACTGCTCCTCCGCCTACACCGCACCCACCCACCCCCGCGACTCCGTCGACAGCGTCGACCCGCTCGACGACGCAGACGCAGACGCAGACGAGGCAGAGGACTCCCTGCCCCCGCTGCACGCGACGACGGGCTACGTCGGCCTGCACGAGGGCCGGCTCGTCGAGTTCGGCCTGCGCGGCGCGCTGACGGGCTCGCGCCGCTTCGACGCCGCCCTGCGCCCCAGCACGGCGCCCTCGCTGACCGCCGCCGCCCGGGAGGAGGAGGAGGGGGCGGCGTCTTCTACTGCCGGGTCGTCCCGCACGCTGAGGCTGCGGCGGCGGGCGCGCAGTGTGGCGGCGGTGGCGGGCGTGAAGCACGGGAAGCGCGGCAACGGCAACGGCAGCGGCAACAACGCCAGACGTGCCGGTACCACCGCAGCGGACAAGGCGAATGGGGAGCGGGACGGACGGGCCCGGCGGTCCGCCTCGTTGCCGCCGGCTGCTACGACGGCTGACGACGAGACGAGAGAAGTCCAGGCCGAGGAGGCCGTGCTGCCGCGGGTGATGAGGATGTTTTCTGGGTTCAGGGGTCGGCGGTGATCTATATCGGCCTTACTTGCTACGAGGAGGCTAGTCGAGACGAGACGAGACTCATTTTTCCTTTTGTTGTTCATTCCGTTATTATGGGATCCATGGCGATGGCGTTTTTCTTCACTTTTTTTTTATAGCATATCCTGGGTATTCGGGAGGATGGTTGCATCTGCATATATCAGGCATGGTGCCGTTAGAGAGCATATCTAGAGAGGGAGAAAACAGAAGCTGCTCTGGGTTGGATACTGCCCGGAGCTGGAATATATTAAGCCATTGAATCATTTGAGAGAGATACTTCATGTGACGATTTGTGCATTGTGACTGTCCATCGATATGCTCCGCCATCAGTCCGTGACCGTTTGATATCAAAGCCCGCTACCGCAACTTCAAGTTCTACCAAGTCTGGATATTTGCAGGTAGACACTTAATATTCTCCTGGATTATCATCATCCTTATGGTATAAGTAATGTATGATATCGATATATGCAATTCTCTCTTTACTCTTACTGTCAACGAACACCCTCCCAGGACACAAATCTACAGCTCATCCTTCCCCTTACTACCTTCTCCAGCAGCACCCCTAGCCTTTGCAGCCTCCTTGTCCTCCTCCCACATCCTCTTCATGGGGTTCCCTCCCTGTTGCTGTTGCTCACCCTCGTCCTGCTGCTGCTGCTCCTGCTCTTTCCCCTCCTCCCAAACCCTCTTCTTCGGGTTCCCGCCCTCATCCTCCCCATCCACAACCCTCCCGACCTTGTCAACCATCGCCTCCTCCTCCCCTTCCCTCGTGCTGCTACTGCCGCCGCCCCTCTGGCCAGCCCCGCCCGCAACACCAACGGTCGGCACGCTCCCCTCGCTCAACATACCGACGACCCTCGTGCTCCCCCCATCGACGACAACCATGCTCGGCTGCGGCTCGCCGCCGGCACCACCGCCGACCATCCCGACGGCACCCCCAAGAACCCTCCACCCCGTCCGCACAGGCCACCACACGAGCAGCCACAGCGGTCCGTAGAGCAGCCGCCGGAACAGGATCCACCCGGCCGTGGCGCACAGCACCCACAGCGCCGCCTCGAGGAACCAGGTGTCGCTCTTGGCCCCGCCGAGCAGCCTGCCGACCATGGCCCTGCTGGCCGCCAGCGCGCCGCCGAGCGCCCCGTACCGCTCGCCGAGCTCGCCGAGCGCGGCGCTGCTGTCGGCGAGCGCCTGCTGCGCGAACTCGGAGCGCGCGACCTCGGTCGCCGCCAGGGCGTGCATCTGGCGCAGGGCGGCCGTCACGCTCGCCGACGCCGACGTCTCGGCCGAGGAGTGGTGTTGTTCGTCCTTGTGGTGGTGGTGGTGTCTGTGCTGCTGCTGCCGGCGGCGGTGGAGCGATGGCGCGGGCGAGGAGGCGGCCGAGCGGGCGGTCGTCGGGCTGCCTGCGCCGCCGGCGGAGGAGGGAGGGCCGGCGGCGTACGAGGCCACGAGGAGGGCGCGTTCTTGCTTCTGGGCCTGCTGGAGGGACTGGCGGGCCGAGAGCTGGGCCTTGCGGAAGAGCAGGTGGCAGCTACAGGACAGTAATTAGTACAACATATCAAATCGAAGATGCCATGTCTGTGTGTCGAAACAGGGCCACAGGGAAACTGACCTCTTCAACTCCCCCTCCACCCTCCTAACCCCGTCCTCCAGCCTCCCCTTCACCCTCTCCACCTCGCTCCCGCCAGGGCTATCGTGCAAGCTGACCCTCTTGCGCCCGCCAACGCCGCCGCCGTCTTCGCCGGGCGCGCCCCTCCGGGGGACCCTCACGGCCGCGACGTCCTCCCTCAGCAGCTCGAGGTCGTCCTCCCCGTCGCGCACGGCCTGCGCTATCTCGGCGACCAGCTCGGCGGCCGCGTTCTGCCCTTCCTCAGCGGTTGTAATGCTAACATCTGAGGCGAGGGAGGCGACTGAGGCGTCGAGGGGCACGGAGCCCGGCTGGAAGCGCAGGGTCGCGAGGCGGTCGATGAGGTCCTTGAGCTGGGCCGTCGTCTCCTGGAGCTGCGCGAGGCGCTCCTGGAGGGAGTCGAGGGTCATGATGGGGGGTGGGTGGTGGTGTCGTTGCGTGGTCTATCTGATTTGAAGGTGGTATGGTATTGTCTTTCAGGGTCTGGTGTGATGCCTGCTTCTCGAATGTCTGTATAACTCGAAAGGAAAGAGGAAGCCGTCTGGCATAGATTAGGGTCCGTATTCGAACGCCGCAATGTAATATGGCCGCGTGTACAACAAAAGCAGGTTTCAAACTGTCGTCCTCGCCTCTCGTGTCGTTAATCCGTCCATTCGCCAGCAACGATGTCATTGAAAGCTGGCCTGAGCTAAACCCCAAAAGCTTCCAGCGTTTTTAGCGGCCGCCTTCCCGCTGTAAATACCATTTGATCCAATCTTCCCAGGGCAGACACCAGCCCGCCACGTGTTACCAGCTGGCAGCCGGCAATCCGACGACCGACCAGCTCCCCAATTTTTCGGTACCTCTCCAACAACGCACGTAGACCTCATGCGACGATCCTCCGCGATAGCCTCACACCTCACCTCAACTCACCTCACCTCACTCACAAATCCTCCCCGCCAGCAGAGCCCCAGAGCCCGCTCCCCGCCGCCGCCGCCGCCGCCCAAGATGATCACCCGCTTCATAACCGACGTGACCACCAAGTTCAACCCCTTCTCCCCGCGGGCCAAGCCGGCGCGCCTCTTCCTCTCCTTCCTGCCCCCCAACGCCCGCGCCTCGGGCATGAGCATCACGACCCAGCTGCTGGCCAAGAGCTCGGCCGAGCCCGCGTCCCTGACGGTCAAGTTCAGTACGTTTTTTCTCCACACACACAAAAATAGAACCATACGGCAAGAAAGTCTTCTTTTCTCCTCTTTCCGTCTTGCTAACCCGGATACCCTTCGTCAACAGAGGACGGCAAGGAGATGAAGCTCGACTGCGACAAGCTGGGTATCAAGGGCCTGATCGAGGAGGTCGACCGGCATTCCCGCGCCCTGCAGAAGCAGGCCGACCTGGCCAGTGGTTAAAGCGACTGCTTTACAAAAAGGAGGAAGGCGGTTGGTTGCAAGACTACGTGTAAACTATACATATATCCTGTACATTTCAGCATTAGACGGCGTTTGGGAAATGTTGGTCAAGCCATGGCCAATGTAGAGATATTCAGGTTACGACAAAACCAATCACAAGCTATGCAAAGACATAGATATCCGGGGACACCATATCCATACAAAGACCTTTCTTTTTCAGTGCTGGTATTATTTTATGTTTATGTCGACGGAGCCAAGACGGCTCTTCATGGTCAAGATATCACTAGACTTGTGTGTACTTTTCTTTCAGACAAGGTCCTTTTTGGGAGACTACTTTTTTCTTTCTTTGCTTCCACCGCAACTTTTCTCGTCGATTTCCCGCCATTAAATCTATAGGTGAGGACCAGAAGAGAGTCATGCCGAGGCGCCGCTGATGAAGAACCACTTGTCGATGGAGGCATCAATCTTGGCAGGAGCCAGCTCCTCGTTGGCCGGCAGGGGAGGCAGCTGGTCGGGGTTGACACGGCTGGGCGAGTGGGCCACAGTCAGGTTGGTGCTGTAATCATGTTAGCCGCGCGAGGTCGTTTGAGACGGGATGTTCGCTGTTGTACTTACGTCGAGATGCTGCCAGGCTGGGTCTTGCCAGTGATGAGCCTCTCCCAGGCCTCAGCACACTCGCGGATGACGTCCATGGCGTACCTAGCGTTCCGCGTTAGCATCGCACCTCCCCAGACAGATTTGTATGGCCACGTACTTCTTGTTCTTGCACTCGCCAGTGAAAGCGAACTGGTTCTCGGGCTTTCCATCCGGGATCTTGTAGATACGGAACCACTCGTTGGTGGCGCGCAGCAGACCGGGCAGGTGGCGCTCGACATCCTCAACGTCGTTGAGCTTGGGGGCCAGGGGGTCGTTCACGTCAATGACAATGACCTTCCAGTCGGTCTCCTCCTCGTCAAGGAGAGCCATGACGCCGAGGACCTTGACCTGCTTGACCTGGCCGGTGTAGCCGACGAGCTCACCAATCTCGCAGACATCGAGCGGGTCGTTGTCGCCCTTGGCCTTGGTCTCGGGGTGGATGGCGTTGGGGTCCTCCCAGGTCTGTCGCGGGGTGTCAATGGCTTGGGGTTCATGTGGTTATCGGGGATCGGCATCGCATACCTGAGGGAAGGCACCGTAGTTCCACAGGTAGCCCTTGTGGGGGAAGCAGTTGCGGACGTAGCGGAGCTTGCCCTTCTTGATGTCCTGCTTGATGGGGTTGAGGAGCTCATCCTTGGAGATCTGGTAGACGGCATGTCTCGGTTAGCTTGGGTTTCAATGGATCGAGTTTGGGTACCAAAAATTCTTGGAGCGAGACGGGGGGGGAAAAAAAGCCTCGCTGATCTGTAAAACCGCCACGCTGTAACATTGCGGGGGCAAGATGACGCCGCAACGCTCAGACAGACAGTCCAATGGCTCATTGACTCATTGCACCTTGTCATGATGGCTCGGGAGAACGATTGGGCTCGAGGCAAAAAGGACAATGGAAGGACTTGGGACTGACCTCGAGCTTGGCGTTGGTCCAGCGGGGGATCTCGACGACCATGTTCAGGATGGTCTGCTCCTGGTTGGCGTAGAGGGGGATGTCGTGGAAGGGAGAGACGGGGACGCCATCCTTCTCGATGTAGACGCGGTGCTCGAGGGTGTTGGGCGCAGCGACCTTGCGCACCTTGTAGGCGGAGGAGGCCATCGTGTCCTTTGACTTTTCGAGCGACGGGATGTACTCGGAGGCTGGAGCGGCTGGAGGGGAAGACGACGGGGAGAGAGAAGAGCTCGACTGGGAAAAGTGACGAGCTATCTGAGCAGTGCGCTGGAGTGATGAGACAGACTTCCTTTGCGAAGAGATGTTTGTCAATAGGGACGAGGAAGAGATTGAAGCGGGTGGAAAGGCAGAGGCCCTGCTGGCGGTGGCACTATTTGCGCCGGCGGTGTCGACGTTTCTCTTAGTAGCTTCGGAAGAAAAAGGAGGGGGAGGGGCAATTGCTGTTATCGCTGCACCCACTGTGGTGGGTTGCTGCCCAGACCCAGACCCAGGCCCAGGCCGCCTCGCCATGGTCCCTGTAGTCCCTATCTGCTTCTGGGGCTCCAGCTGTTTCTGCTGCTGTGGCGCCAGGGTGACGACACCCCCAAAGCCGCTTGCGTGATTGGCGACCCGCCCGCGCCAGTTGTGCACCGATCGCCGCTGCAGCTGGCAGTGGTCCAACGGCACTTGGAGAACCGCCCTCTGCCTCTGGTGTGTTCGTGCCGGGGCCAGCAGTTTTGGTAAGTGGAGGCGTGCTCGCTGTGCTGTCTGCGGTAGCGGCAACAGCATTGTACTGGGGGGAGGGAGGGAAAGGGGGAGAGAGGAAGCCAGCAGCCGGTTGTCCGGGACTCAGCGGCCCTTTTAGGCGTCCCAGCCTCGTGGCTCGTCGCTGAACCTTGGCTATTCGGCCCACCACTACGGAAGGCGCTGTGCTTGAGCCTAGGAACTTTGCTGCACGCCGCTGGCAGAAGCAAGATGGTCGCAACCCCTTTTCCCGAGAGATTCTCGGATTCACAGCGTGGTGCTGCAGAACTTCCTGGCGTGCACAGAATATTGTGTCGGTCAACGGCTGGCCTTGATCACAAGCGACGGGTTAGTTCCCAGGGGCGCATTGGTCTTTCGGCGTGCAGCTTGCTTGTCCTGATTGATTGATGCGGGTAGTTCGTCGGCAGACCGCTCGGCAGAGGATCGGCTCTCGTTTTCACACGGCGGAGTGGAAAAACAGAGTGTGAATGCGCACAGCGCGATGTCTAACGGGAAGAAGCGGATTGGGTGTGGCCTGCCTGGGGCCGCTGCAGGTATCCCAGGCGGGCCCATGCTTTACCGCATCTGGCGCTGGGTGGTGATCCCCGGTAACGGTAACAAGCCTCCTTGGCCCCGGGTACCTTGGGAATAGGATTCATCCAGTCCGTGTTTGTACTTCAGGTAGGTGCCCTTCGCTTACACACGACAATTTCCAGATCAGGTAATGCTGCCATCAGAGCAATAACTAGTAGGTCTGATGTACGGAGTAAAGTAGATCAATATAAAGTCGCTAATTACCTACTGTCTTGTTCCTCTTCCCGCTCAAGGGTATCTACTACTGACCGACGAACGAGACTGTGCACCACAAACTACCAACCATAACAGAAACGACGAAAGAAAGAAAACAAGCCATCCCAGCGAATCGAAACCAATCTAGATTAATGTGTGTGCGTGCGTGTGTGCCCTCGTTGGGAACATCGTCATCTCAAGAACCCATAAACAGCCATCATCAATCATCATTCATCGCTCCAGGCTCCCCCCATCCTCTCCCACCCTCACCGTCTCGGCATCCCCCCCTTGGCATACAACGCGCCCCCAAACGGCGCAGGCGACCCACTCCCGCCGGCGCCCCCGCCGGCCCTCCCCTGCGTGACGCTCTGCCTCACAATCATCGCCGCGGCAGCGTGCGCCGCCATCCTCTCCTTCTGCCGGTGCCGCTCGCGCAGGTACCCCGCGGCCTCGGGCCGCATGCGCAGGATCCGCAGGATCATGTCGTCCGAGGGGTCCGCCTGCGCCTCGCGCCGCTTCTCCTCCTTGGCCTTGCGCATCGTGCCCAGGTTGCGGCTCATCATGATGCTCTTGCCCCGGCGGATCGTGCCCATGCTCGCGAACGCCGCGGCGCCCAGCCCGCCCGCGGCGCCGCCGAGCGCCGCCGGCGCCGACAGGAGGCGCTGGTGGCCCTGCGCCGAGATGTTGTTCGCCGCCTGGAGCTGCTGCTGCGCGCGCTGCGCCGTCGCCGCCGCCATGCGCTCCGACGTGCGGATCAGGTTGTCCGTGCTGTCAAAGTAGAAGAAGTTGAGCGACGCCAGCTCGTGCCACTTAGGCGACTTGAGCACGTCGGCCGGCACGCCCAGCACCTCGCCGCTGCTGTCGTCCTTGGCGTTGAAGAACTCGAACAGCAGCTGCAGCCAGCGGTACACGACGTCCATCTCCGACTGCGTCAGCGGCTTCTGCGTCGACGGCTTCTCCGACAGCGGCGGCACGAGCAGGTTCTCGATCGCCATGAGCACCTCCTTCCAGAGGCGCGTCATGACGGCCAGCATCGTCGCGTCCGTGAGCGTCTGCTTCATGATGGCGAAGTTCTCGTCAAAGTAGGTGAACAGCGACTGGAGCGCGTTCTCAATGTCCGCTTGCGTGATGGCCGGGGCCTTGGACGTCCGCTTCTGCCACAGCGCCGCCATGGAGCCCGCGATGCCTCGGCTCAGCAAGTTTCGCAGCGCCTCGTGGGACAGAGAAGCGTTGATGTGAGTGACCAACTAAACCAATCATCCAGTATCAGTAACCGCAAGCTTTTTGAAGGCAAAAGAGCAGAAACACGAACCTTATCAGTGACCTTCCGGACCATGTCCCTCTCGGTCCTCTTCAGATGCCTAAAGGCCTTGCCAAAGTGGAATTGTATGTCATCACGCTCCCCCTCCATGCTCACACGAAGCAGCAACCTGCCCTGCGTATCGAGATCCAGCCAGAACTCGCGAGGTAGGTAGTCACTGAAGTGGATAGGGTCCAGCTTGAGCGAGGTGCGGCCCACAAAGTCGTGATCGCCAAAGGTATCATAATCCCAGATCGTGGCGATGATGTTCAGCGGGCCGGTCACGGTGATGTCAACGGACTCGTCCCACCGCGGGTTCAGGTTCCTCATGATGATGCGCGTCTTGGCCAGACGCTTCTGGTACTCATCCACCAGCACGACATAGGGGTCACTAAAGCCATTCGGGTCGCAGGCCTTCAGGTCCTCGGCCTCTACGATCTTGATGGTGAAGACGTATTTAGCGTTCCGCCGGTCGATGGGCTTGGGAGGTCCATCGACCTGGCGGATCACGTCAGCACAGCCATCGACATTGACTGTCTTTTCGAGCTTGTCGAGAGCCTGCATGGCATATTCGATGTTGTTGAGTTTGACAAATGACTACAGTGTGTGTACTATAGTCAGCATTGCGACATTACTGAAAGAGGGTCGGTCCATAAGGCACTACAACATACCTCTGGCAAGAACTGGTAAGGCTCAACCTTTTCCTTGGTGCTCAACGCATCCTTGGCATACTGCATGAACCGTTCCTGGGTGGTCTTGCTCGCCGAAGCCAGCTCCTGCGCCGACGGCCTGTCCATCTCTCTTGCAAATTGCTGCTCGACGATCTCGCAGTACCGGCCGATGCCTGAAGCAAAGGCCTTGGAGAGCGCGGTCATGAATCTCGCGTGGTGGACCTCGTCGTTCCACTCCAGCTGGTATACCTGGTCCACCGTCTGGTTGAACAGCTGGAACATGTCGATGATGGAGACGCTGTGCCGCTCTGCATCCAGCGGTATCCCCTCCGGGCTATTTGCACGGACTTGAAAGTTATCCTGCTTGATAGCCTCGTCGACAAAGTCCCGCATCCGGGTTTCTGCCCCCCTGATCCACCGCCACACGAACTCGTCCAGCACATTCTCGATGTGGAAGGCGAACGGCTTCTGGGGCAGGGCTGCCACGTGGAGTTTGCGTATCTCGACCAGCTCCTTGTACAGATCGAACCCATCCTGAAGGTTGACCTCTAATCCGCGGTCCTTAGCCACTTCAATGACACGCTGGATGATGGCGTGCGCATCCTCCTCAAAGTTGGGGAAGATGCTGGTCGCGAGAACCTTGAAGGGGCTGACGCCCATGATCTCGGGGTTCTTCCTATATCTCTTCCTGATCCTCTCGCAGAGGCCGACGACAGCTTTGCCAAGCTTGACGACGTGGCTAAAGTCCCACTCTTCCTGACTCTGCGGGATGTGAGAGTCCAAAAACTCTCGGTACACAGCAGCAGCCTTCTCGATGAGAGCATTACGTAGATGCTCCGTCACCTGCTCGGTGTCGCCCGGGCGGGGTGAGAATGCCTCATCACTGCGAATGTGATTCATGATGAACATCAGTACAGGTCCGACCGACGGGGCCTTTGGCTCGAAACACCTCGAAGCCACTTCGAGCAGGTCTCTTAACAATGCTTGGTGCAGGTTGCTAAGTATCTGCTGAAACGCCGCAAAGTCTTGCATCGTCCACCTGGATCTGGGAATTTGATCCAGAGGGAGGCCATAGTGCTGGATGAAAGGCGGTTTCTTTGGTTCCGGGATGGGGACTTCCTTGATGACATCAAATATGCCATAGAGCTCCTCTACCGTGAGCTCCTGGTCGAGAAACTTTTGCGCTGCAACCTCTGCCATCGACACATCTCGCGTGAACTGGGGCAGGCGCCAATACACGGCCAGCTGGACCAACAGCTCTGTAGATTGCCTAGACAGTGGTTCTCCCGGGGCAGGCTCGTCGGGGTGCAGCTGGTCATAAGACATGGCGTGCTTGAGCACGAACTTGTAGAAAGCGCGTGGGTCAGGGGGGATGAACGTGTAGCTAGCCTCGTCGACGCTGGCATTTTCGTCTATCGACAGGGAGCTCATGCTAAGAGAGGGATCGAATTGCACGTCCGGGTTTGTCACCATCTTGCTCAAGTCGCTGTAGGCCTGGTCCTCGCTATACATCGACTGGGGGCGCAGCGGCAGAGGTTTCTCGAAATTGCCCGTCGACATCCTCGCCAGCTCGGGCTTGACACTCAGGATCTCAAGCATCATCTGCGACAGATACGGGCCCTCGGCCTTCTTCCACTCGTCAAACGCCTCGTCGACGTCAAAGTCCTGTCGTCTCAATGCCCCTGCCATATTAGAGTTGAGCCGGTGCTGGTACGCCTTGAGGTCCTTGAGGGCAGCCTCTTCGGTCCATTCCGCGATGTTCGGCTCGAGATCCGCCTGCGCCTGCGAAAGCGTCCGTCCGAAGATCTTTGCCACGATCTGAACCATGTGCATGTCCTTGACTTCGTAGCTCAGGGGTATCTCGACCTCGATCGTCTTGTGCTCCCCGTCCTGGCCAGTGTCGATGTAGAGGTCCTGGTCGTTTGTCAGGAGCTTCTTCTCCAGGGTATTCAGCCTCGCCAGCAGCTCCGCGCGCCCGTCGCCGCCGTGGTCGCGAATAATATTCGTGACGAGCCGCACAAACAGCGCCAGGTGCCTGTCGACCATGGGCTTCCATGAGTGGTCATCGTGCGCCTTGCCCCTCCCCAGCGCCTTGGTCGCGGAGGTGTAGAAGATGAGGATGAGCGGCTCGATCTTGCGGTCCTTGTCGATCGCCTTCCGGAAGTCGCCCGCGGTAAATGCCGTGTATGCCTCTCCAAACGTCCGCTTCACGGCGGGGTCGTTGTATCCGGGCAGCCTCTCGATGCCCCTGACGACGCCCTCCATGCGCTTCTCCAGAGCAGTCCGGAAGCTGTGCGGCAGCTTGAGGTTGGTCGAGCTGGAGCCGGTGGGCATAAAGTCCTTCATGAGGTCGCCGATGCCGGTGTGCGCGCGCTGCGGCTGCTTGGGCACGGCGACGTACTCCTTCCGCTTCTTCTTGGGCTGCAAGAGGTAGTGGAGGAAGGCGACGCGGAGGGCAAAGGTGTAGCCATCTTCGAAGGGCACCGAGATCTGGGAGGACCGCGAACCGGCGCGGGCCCTGCGCTCCGCGTTCTGGAGACTGGCGACACGCCTGTTGGGCGCCCACGACTGTCTCGACGTTGTCGACATGGTGTCGTGTTGCAGCCCAGAGGCCAGAGGGGGCCAAAGTGGGGGTTTTGGCACCAGGCTCGCTCGGCGGGCAAGCTATGTCAATGTTGTCTCAGCGCGCAAGCTCATAGCTTGGAGAGAGTGCGAAGTCTTGGGCGCAATTTGGGGCTCCCGGAATACGGTATCGTCAGATCGTTGGTTTTTCGTTGCGTCGTAAAGGTGGAGAGGGCAGGGTCACAAGGGAGTGAGTGGTGGAAGGATTGCGGTCCAAGTACCGACCGCTCTGCTGCGGGTGGTGCGCCGAGCTGGTGGTGATCAACGTCATATGAGCCACCACAGACCCCCAAACATTGCCTATAGTGGCTGTCACCCAGCGAAGGGTGGCCACTTGGTGGTACGCTCTGCTTCTCCCTTACGGCTAGTGACATCGATTGCTTAGGCGGCATCCCTAGCGCACGGTTCTATTGTTAGTTGTTTCAAACCCCCCTGGAAACACAGACCGATCATCCATTGGACGCCGCACGACTGGTACTTTGGCGGTTAGACATCTCCAACCTCACCCTGCATCTAGGACAGCCAACCTGAAAACGCATGCAGCCTAATAATAGCTTCAGTATGTAAAATACCATTCTGTTCTCAAGAACTGCTTTAGCAGTGTTTCTATCGTGCGCAGATCTAGGTGAGCTTGGGTCACTCTTGCATCTCGATACAAGTAGCTACTGTAGCACAGCAGGTCTAAGACCAACCACGAAGCGGACGCCGTAATCGGATGGTCCATGGCAAATCACGACGTACGGCAAGGATGAGCTGGCTATCCATGTGCATAGGAATGGTCTTGTATAGCAACTGTAGCGAGTTGACTTGTGTAATACAACCTTGATGTAATTGACAGTAATAAACGAGATTTGAAACAAGCTGGCTAAACTCCGTCGTCATAAGCAAGCCCTTCACCTCATAGTGAATCCCATCGTTCAGAGAGAGAAACCATACCGAATCCTTAACAAAACGCCATGCAATGCTCGCTCTCGTCAAGGCCAAATGCCTGGGTGAAGAAAAAGCTCAAATCATACACACACGCTAAAGCAACAGTTACTGTGAGTTCTGGAAATGTTTCATGAACTGGATGGCCTGCTCCATGGGATACCCAATGAAGACTGGCCCATTAAAGACCATTTGCGGTGGGTTGGTGCTCTCCCGCTTGATGGCATCGGGGCCGAGAAAGGTCGGTCGCGGGGCTCCTCCTGGCTGGTACGTCTGGTTCGTGGGCGCGAAGGATTGTTCGAGCCCTTGGCCTGTGGGCTTAGTGCTCGGGGGAGCCTCCTCGACCTTGGGTAGAGGCGAGGGAGCCATGCCCATGCCTCGAGCGAACTTTGTGTGATCAAATGGACATTTCGACGGCCTGCCAGTAGCTGGCTTGGGCGTCTCTGCGGCGACAGGGCTGGGCATCTGCACAGGTACAGGCGGCGGGGAGACGGGGATCTCTTCAGCTTGAGGGGCCAGGACCGGTTCATCGTAGATGGGAACAGAGATACCCCACGGTCGACTGGGAGACTCTCCAACCCTGACTTCCTTCAAGGGTCGATCAAAGTGGCTCTCGCGAGTCGACTCCGGCTCATCCTCTTCCATATTGCGGGCCTCCGGGGGAGTCTCTGGGTCTTCAGGCGGGTTGGTGCTAACTCCCTGAGCCCAATTCTCGACTCTTTCAAGAGACGCACGGCCACCGTCTCCATGCTGCGCTGGATCTGCGCCTTCGGGAAGTAGTGGTTTGTGCAGCTGGCTGAGGTCCTGGATCATGTTCACAATGTTGCCATATTTGGCATCCAGTTTCCTGATCTGGGCCTCGTTCTTCTGATACCGCTGGATACAGACCTCATGACTGCGGGGGATCTGATGTTTGTGGTTCTCGACATAGGTGGCTATCTCCTCTGGAGAATGCTTGTCCATGTAGCGGATGGGGCACTTGGAGGCCGAAGCGGGCTGGGGCTGAGAAGTTGCTTCCTCAAACATGGCAGCACAGATCGGGTCCCCAGACTTGTGAGGGGTGGGATCGGCTCCATGGGAGTGACCCGCGGCGTTTGGCCCCGACTCGTCCTGCTCCTTGATGACAGAGAAAGGGCACTGCAGGTTGCCTTTCTTGCCCTCTACCGTAAAGTCCTGCTCCATCATGGTCGTGATAGAGGTCGCGGTGAGGCGCGATGAGGTTTCTTTGCTCGAGCTATCCTTGTTGCTGGCATCGGCGAGGGTCATGAGCTGCTGGGCTGCCCGTCGGCCTTCTCTGATGAAGAGGGCAATCTGATGCTGGCTGTTCTCGGCCTGGCCGCGCTTGGGCAAGGGGATTGTGTTCGCGTTGATCAAGACCGGGTGGTGGAGCTCAGGCGGGAGTTGCAGCTGAGCCAGGGTCTCCGAGATTTCGGGAGCGGTCGGTGCATACTTGTCGGCAAGAATTTGGTACTGGTTTGCGTGCCTTGTTAGCCAGGCCACAGCTGGGAAAGCAACGGACAGCAGAAATGAAACAACAAAAGGATAGCAAGCCGTGATTGTCAGAGGTTAAGATATGTCGTCTATCAATGCCGCGATTGCAGCTCCAGATCTAGAGCTAAGTAATCTACTCATCATGCTATGGCCGGCGGGGTGTGGTGAGATCGGAAGGAGAGGCAGAAACAGAACCGTAGAGAAGCGCCATCAAACCGATGTCTACATACCTGCTCGTGGGCAAAGCGCAGCTTGTGTTCGAGGATGGTCTTGCGGTCGATCAGGCTCTGCACCTCGTCGGCGAGAGCGCTGAATGACTCGGCCAGAGTCTGTGCGAGGTCTTGTTGGCTCATCCCATTTGATTATGGGCAGAGAGGCGGGTTACATCTCAGCGAGGGCGACCTTGAGGCTGGTCCTTCGGGATCGGCGATGATGGCCGGCGATGGGTGATGCAGAACGCAAGTGAGGATGGGAAGACTGGAAGGATTGGTGAAGAAATGGACGCAGGTGATTCTTTTGGGAAGGGAAGGGCTAGCTAGTAGTGGGTGGGTCCAGTGCTCCTCTCAATTCCTGCGCCGATGTTCATCCGAGCGCCGAGCAATGTCGGACCCGATCTTGAAAGACGGTCGAACTGAAAGGGCATCAGGACTTTGGGAATCCGATGAGAAAGCCATGTCAGCGGTGAATTTGGCAATGCTCGTGGGAATTCACCATAAAAAGCCCCAGCTTGCTAGAGGAGCGTCGTGGCAATGGCGCCCCGCCTGAGAACGCAAAGAATGTCACTCTTAAGCCGAGTTTCGACAGCTCAATCGGGAGCACTGCCGTTGCTTTCTGGTCTCCATCATACTCTAGCTTGTTAGCGTCTCGAGCTGCGCCTGTCGCTACGGATTCAATCCATCGCCGTCGCCAACCGCCCGTGAGCGGTGGACCGGGACCCTTCCCGGTCTCGATTGAACCCCGCCTCGTCCGGGGTGAGCAAGAGCTCAACTTCCCTCTGAGACTCCGTCTACCTCCATCGAGACTTCTAGCTTCTGTATGGATGCTTTCTGTTTCTGTTCAGCAAAGAGTCCAAGAATGGTCAGGGACTCCGTGTCAGTCTAAGCCAGGAACCAAGATCGCCGGTACAGCTCACCCAGGTATGGAACCTTCTTCCAAACCAAAAGTTGTCATGCGCCGGAACTCCGTGTTAGTTGCGAGAAGCTGTCCGGTGCCGGCGGCCAAGGACGGTGGAACAGGAACGAGATGTGCATTAAAACTCGCATGATTCCAAGCACGGTTGTTTCTGTTCATTCCAGGCTGACCGCCCAAAGACATCACATAACCGCTCAAAATGACAACGGCACGCATGACCAGCAGCCGGGTGCACCAGCTCCCAGGTCTGTTCCCACCCCCTTCGACCACAGGTAGACCAACCCTGCACTCACTAACACTCGCCATAATAAGGCAAACTCCTCGTCGCGGAGCTCTTCTTCGAAGTGCCCCTCGACTACGCCGACCCGACCGGCCCCAAGATCCAGCTCTTCGCCCGCGCCGCCACCCGCTACGAGCGGCCCATCGTCCCGGCCTACGCGGGCACCCCCGCCGAGGCCGGCTTCGCCAGGGTCTTCGACGGCAAGCGGCCCTGGCTGGCCTACCTCGAGGGCGGGCCGGGCGTCGGCCACCGCGAGCCGCAGGACCACCCGCTGACGAACCCGCTCCTGGACCGCGGCTACGACGTCCTCTATCTCGACTACCGCGGCACGGGCATGTCGACGCCCATCAGCGCCGCCAGCCTGCGCCGCGTCGCCGCCGCGGCCCAGGCCCAGGCCGACTACGTCAAGCACTTCCGCGCCGACAACAACGTGCGCGACTGCGAGGCCGTCCGCCGCTGCCTGACCGCCGACCTGGCGGCGCCCAGGGGCGACGGCGACGGCGAGGACCGCAGGAAGTGGTCCACCTTCGGCCAGTCCTACGGCGGCTTCGTCACGCTGACCTACCTGTCCCTCGCGCCCGAGGGCCTGCGCGAGTGCTTCATGACCGGCGGGCTCGCCCCGCTCGGCAGGACGGCCGAGCAGGTCTACGCCCAGACCTACGGGCGCGTCGACGAGCGCAACGCGGCCTACTTCTCCAAGTACCCGGAGGACGTCGACACCCTGAGCAGGCTGTCGTCGCACATCCTGCGCGAGCACGGCGGGGCCATCCCCCTGCCCGCGGGCGGCCGGCTCACGGTCCGGCGCCTCTTCACGCTGGGCCAGACCTTCGGCGCCCACGGCGGCCTCGACGCCGTGCACGCCCTGCTGCTGCGCATGCGTGCCGACCTCGACCAGCACGGCCTCATCGCCCGGCCCGCGCTGTCCGCCTTCGAGCGCTTCCTCGCCTACGACGACTGCCCCTTCTACGCCTTCATGCAGGAGGTCATCTACTGCTACGGCCCCGGCGTGTCCTCCGACTGGGCCGCCGACCGCGTCGGCCGCACCCTCGACCGCTACCGCTGGCTCTCGGACCCGGCGGCGGCGGCGGACCCGGCGCAGTACCCGCTGCACTTCGCCGGCGAGATGATGTACCCCTTCATGTTCGACGACTACCCGGAGCTGCGCGAGCTGCGCGAGGTGGCCGACATCCTCGCCCGGCACGACGGCTGGCCCCGGCTGTACGACGAGGCGCGGCTCGCGCGCAACGAGGTGCCCGTGTACGCCGCCAGCTTCGACGACATGTACGTCGACATGGAGTTTGCGCGCGAGGTCGCCCGCAAGGTGAAGGGCATCCGCGTGCTCGAGACCAACGTCATGTACCACAACGCGCTGCGGTCCAAGACCGACGAGCTGCTGGCGCAGATCTTCAAGCTGCGTGACGACGTGATTGATTAGCATTGCTGGCCCATGGTCGGTACATTGAGAGGCTTATGAGTGAATCTCTCGGGTCCAGGCTGAGGAACACGTTTGTAAAGCTCGACGCGGAAAAGGAGAAGGAGAAGGGGCACTCATTGGGAATCATGTTTAGACAGGAGTGCCTGATTAGAATAATGAGTCAAATACCTTCGCCCGTTCATTGTTGGCAGCGCGCCCGCATATCGCTACGTAGCTATAGCTATGTAATGCTGTTAAGCTGATCTGAACCCTAATGAAGAAATCATTCCATGCACTCCTGGTTTCATAAAGGAGCCGCTCCGTTCAGACGCCGCCCTCGTGTCCATGACGACAAGAAAGTGAACCGTTGCAGTCCCTCCCTCGAGGACCAGTCCTTCCCGCCCCCCGGCCCATCCGACCATAAGCTCAATCAAATCCACTCTCAGTTCCCGGCGCCGCGAAGGCCTCAATCACGCCCCCCAGGCCAACCTGAAGCCAACCAACTCCCCATGCTACTCCCTCGGCCCCGCACCCACAAGCCGCGAAGCAGCCGCTCGGCCCTGCGCCGATCCTAGAACCGCGCCCCCCTGAGGTTATGGCGCGTCTGTACGCCGTACGCATCCCACATAGTGCCATGCAGGTGGGCGTGGTGCGGCAGGGGCTGCTGCCAGGCGGCTCCCATCGGCGGCGGCATCGGCCGGTGCATGCTGGGCAGCGTCCGGCCGCTCGGCTCGTCCTCGCGCCGCGCCGCCATCTCGCGCAGCATCAGCGCCGCCACGTCCGGGTTCGCCATCAGGAACTCGTTGGTCTCCTCCGCGAAGCGGCTCCAGAGGAGCGACTGCAGGAAGCCGGCCCGCGCGAGCACCATCCGCGACAGGCAGTCCGCCTCGCCCACGTTGTGGACCAGCCGGGCGCACGACTGCAGGACCCGCGGCTGCGCGGCGTCCGAGCCCGCCGTCTCGAGCATGTCGATCGTCCGCCGCGACACCTCGGCCTTGAACTCCTCCATCAGGTACGTGTCGGCGCAGATGTACACCTCGATGCAGAGTTCGTAGGCGAGCAGCCAGGTCTGCAGGTCCTCGCCCTTGATGCGACCGCCGCCGTACGGGTCGGGCGGCTCCACGGGTCCAGGGCCATTATTACCGCCGCCGCCGATACCGCGGGCTCCGTTGGCGGCTCGCTGCTCCTGCGCACCTTGACGATTTCGTCTAGGCAGAGCACGCCAGTTGTCCGCAGGTCTATACCCAGGCGAAACCACACTGGGCGGCGCTCGCCCAGCACCGCAAGCCCAGCAAGGGGGGCCGCCGCTGATAATGCACTGTTGGCAATTACACTCAGGCCGGTGTTGACCTGGGTGCTTTTCGCGCAAGCGCTCGATCTGGCGTTCTGCTCTCCGCCGCCTTCGCTCCCTACGCTGCTGGGAGCGTGCACTAGTATCGCTTCCCAAGCTCGTAGCAGAGTCTTCGTCTGACGCTTGCTCTTCGAGGCCCGTGTCCCTGCCTTTGCCTTTATCGTTGTCGGGGACTAGGTTAGTAGGCAGTGTCAGCCTTCAACTCCGGACTGTCCTCGAACTCAGTCTATGAACATACCAAGGGCACTGGCAATGGGTTGGAGGGGGTCAAATTGTCCCTCGTACAGAAATGCCACTAAGAAGTGAAAAATTGCTGGGTCCTGCTTGGGGAGGTCCAAGGCTTGATCAGCACTCTCCTTGAAGTTGCCAGACAATGCTGCTTTGAACCAGTCATGTGCCACCAATATGTCTCGGTGCACCTGTATGCAGCAGTATGGTCAGCGGCCATCGCACGATTCGTAAAAGACGCTTCTCAGGGGCTCAAGCGAGACTCACGTAGAAGGTCTGAATATCAGGAAGCTCCCCGACGCGTATGGGGATAATTGGCGAAGTATAGCGACTACAAGTCGTGTTTGGTTAGCCATGAGATCGTACTGCAAAAGATACAACAAACTCCTTTGTCATTGCCGTGCGTAGACTGATATGTGACAGAGTCGTCCTTCGGCCAACACCCGTACTGCTCAAGGACTCTTTGACAGGAGAAAAGAATGCGTAGTGGCTGTAGTTTCATCCCGGTGCGCTGGGCATCCAGTATCACCTACATTGGTAGGACTACTACTGCTAACAAAGGATTTAAACACTTACTCGTCAGCTGTAGAAAGCCACAGGTCTTCCTTGGGGTTCAGGGCCGGCTTTTGCTCCACAAGCGAGGGCATCTGCCTGAGCACGACCGGAGACGGCGGCCTGGTGGAAGGTCTTCGCATGATCTCGACTAGAGACTGCAGCCGTGGCCCGTCAACAGAATGCTGAACGCCGACAGACCGGCTGCTGCCTTCTCCATTGCCCGTGGTCCTTGCGGTAGAGGGTCCAGGATCAGTGTTGCCACTGCCCGTGCCGCCGCCACTGCCGCCACCTCGGCCAGCAATCAATGCGTCCGTCATCTCAGAGGAGCGAATAGTTCAAGTAGAAACAAGGAGTGAACAGAGAGTGAGAATGTGCTGGTTCTGTGCTTTGCGCTGCATCAAGGTAATGTCAGGCTCGGGGTAGATGCAAAGTGTACTTCGGTCTGCAAGTGTCCCGATCCAGTAAGTGCGCTCAGGTGTCTGTGAGGCCAATACGTCAAAACGCGTCGGTTCCCTGTAAGTGCCGCAAGAAAGGAGGAGACAAGATACTTAATAGAGAAATTGGGTACTTGGAAGTAAGAGTGAGGTGATAAGGTCAAGTATTGATCGCTGCTCCACCCCCG
Organism: Thyridium curvatum; assembly: GCF_004353045.1. NCBI lineage: Eukaryota > Fungi > Ascomycota > Sordariomycetes > Thyridiales > Thyridiaceae > Thyridium > Thyridium curvatum. The sequence goes on from NW_022156757.1 coordinate 692,356, forward strand.
GACGGGCAGACGAGGATGAATGGAGGCTGAACCAAGAAGAAAGAGATGTTGGTCCTTCTTTTCTTTTCCCCCCGGTCAGTCCCAACCAGAAAGAAGAGGCAGCCGCCCAGCTACATACGGAGTAGGTGAGTTGACTGGGTCGTCAAACTTGGGTGCTGTGCTTGCGGCGTGGTTGGGTGGTTGAACCAAGGCAAGCAGGCAGCCACACCTCCGGCTTGGACCCGACGAATGACAAGCTGCGCAGTTGGAGAGGAGCACTGCTAGAGGATGGTGCGGCAGATGCAAGTCCTGAATGGTGCAGCAGAAGGTCTGGTGGTGACAGGTATCTTCCCTTTCCCTCATCCCCCATTTGCCTTGGGGAGGGTCGACGCTTTTTCGGTTGGCCAAGTCACGTTGGTTCAATCTCGACGGAAAAGTGAAGTTTCACCTCGGATCAGACGATTTGCCCCCTCTCTCACTTACTGCTGGATCTCTTTTTTACTGCATTTCTGGTAGAGAAGAAAATTTCCGGTATGTGTAGGTAAAATAGTGGGATACTCCTCCTTGTATTCAAAAGAAGAGAACATAAAGCTGAGGTCGATGGTCCTGCACTTCCGCTTCCTGAAACTTCGACAAGTGCGACGCTGTACGCAGACCTTTCCGCGGGGTTCGGCTCGGAGCGAGAGTTTGGAATACCAGGTTTTGACCGGAGCTGAATGCTGTACGTGAACAAGGTGTTGCACCGGAAGCCCTGTAAGACAAGAAATCTGGTACGATCATAACCGTCGTCGTTTGACGATGGAGATAGCACGCCAGCTGTCAGTACAACAGCGGCTATCGGGTGCTCCCTGCTCCCTGCTCCATGAACCATATTGCCATGAAATTGTTTCTACCTACCTAGATACCATGCAGGTAGGCTGTAGTAATATCTTTGTGTCTGGTCAGCCCATATTCTCCCCTAGGCGCTGCAATTCATTTGCCTGCACCATATGGCCGTCATTGCCAGGCCTCATGAACCGGCGACTTCAGGGGCGGGCAGACGGAGAAGAAAAAGGCAGTCCAGTCTCTACGGATGGCATTCGTCGTACCAGTCCGACCAACACCCCTAGTCTGTCTGGTTGGTTCGCCAGGTTACATGCCTTCGGAAGGCACAGCAACCTGTCCACACCACTGAGCCACAGTCGACCAACAACCGCCGAGGCCAAAATAGCCAGACCAGATCCAGGTCTGACGTGCATGTCCACTGTCCCTGCGTTTGGGTGCGACTTGTTTTGCAGCCCACCTGATCTTGCTAGGTGTCTCAAGACGTACCGTACCGTCCTCATGTCCGCTCTGGTCCATGGTAGAGGGTTCTTCTCATATCTTTTCCACCATCTCCGGGACAACCAAAAGGCATACTTTCCGGAGATATGTCATTAAAAGCGCACGATCAAACCGCCGGCCGGGGCCCAAGACCAATGTGTTCATTTTTATGGTAAGCTACTTGACTACCCTTCACTAGGTAGGATATCCTCATTATTCGTACGGTATTTCCCTCGACCATCTGGCGGCTCGGCCCGCCAGCGGTAGAAACTGGTGTTTGCGCATGTCCAATATGCCATTTGCTGGAGCGCACCTCACGCTCGTGTTCCCATAATCCAATGATGACTGACGGTGTGGGAAGTTGCACATCGACACAGCCCATGTGAAGCCCGACACCCGCTCATGGCCGCATTGAACCAAAGTACAGACCACTGTACAGGCCAACATGCAAGTATGCGATGCCATTCGACGTGCAAAGCTCAAAGCAGTAGCTCCGGGATGCCGCATGCACACGTGCGTGGCAGTCGCCATGGATTTGCCGGTTCCCGCAAGACGTAATCATCTGCCGGGACAGCAGATTGTCACACCAATGCCACTGCCTCTCGCGTTTCGGATGCTAATGGCGGTGGCCGAGCTGCACGGAAGGTTTGGGTGAAGAGCCAGAAAGTGATTCGCATATACGTCCAATGAAACCGCCGTCAAACCTTCTCGCAAAGCGAGATCAAGCCTAGACCGCGAAGCTAGTATGACTGGCATACTCTTCACCGCTTGCCGCCGTACTGATACCAGGAGTTGACGTTGTACCTTGCGGACACATAAGATTTCCGCCACAATATGGAATGGCGGCTGTCTCTCTATCTCCTGACCGCCTTGACAGGCACCCATCTTGCACAGATCTCCCATACATCTGGTGTGGCTTGAAACCCTGCATGCAAGTCACTCCTCCTCGATCTCGAGTTGCATCTCGATCTGCCAAAGCCTGTTTGCCGAGTCGGTGATGACCTGGGCCTTGGCGAGCAGCTTCTCCGCATACTTGGTCTCGTCCTTTGACTGCAGCCGTAGTTTGTTGGGCTGCGCCTGCATCAGGATCGGCACGAGCTCCTGGGGGTCCGCGTTGGCCACCGCCGCGACCGTCTTGAAGCCATTGTCCCAGAAGACACGCGCAGTCCGGCTCTTGATGAACGTGATCTTGGCCAGCGCCAGTAGATCGTCCTTGGCGCCGGCCTTCAGGCGGTCCGAGAAATGGTCGAGGGTGGCCGCCATGGCGCCCCATCCCATCTGCTGGCAGAACTTGATCATGCCGGCGGCGAAGCCTTGGCAGGTCTGGGCGAGATTCTGCACCGCTCCCCGGGGAACGTCGTACTTCTTTGCGACTCGATGGATCGGCATCTCGTTGCAGAGGTCGCGCAGTTGCAGCGCCAGGTAGAAGCGGCGATAGATGCGAGCGACCTCCTTCTCCTCCGGGGTCGACTCCTTGAAGGTGCCCCCATGTACCATCCTGCTGATCACAGACGGCTTCAGGCCGACGAAACTCAGGACCCGTAGCCCGCTCTCGTCTAGGTTCTCCATCTCGTTCCAGAAGATGCGCCAGTTGATGTTGACCGACGTGTCGTTGACTGGTGTAAAAGTGTAAAGGACGTGGAGCTCTCCGTCCATCACAAAGGCCTTGAGGGCCCTCCGGAGTTCCTTGTGGATGAACACGCCATCTTCTGGATCTAGCGCAGAGGCGACGATGGCATGTCCCAGCTGGGTGGCTTGGAAGGTAGCCGCGTCTTCATCCCTGGTGATGAATCCCAAGCGTTGCAATTCATCGAGACTCTCTGCAATCATGGTTCGAAGCTCGGAGCGGTCTGCTGTCTGGTACAGCAACGTTTTGATGATGTAGTCATTGAGGGACTCGTGGCTTGTTGCCAGCCGGATCGCTATGATCTCCAGGACAGCTCTTTGGATTTTTCGTTGATCGGTCGAGAGGCAGCTCGAGATCTCCGGCAGATCAGAGTGTATGAGCTCGACGACTCCGTCCAGATCTCCTGGACGGCAGCACAGGTATGTCTCGCCCACTTCGTCCTTGCCCTTCCTCCCTGCCCGGCCGCGCATCTGCCGGAGCATGGAAGGGCCGACGAGGTCACGTCCCATGCGGGCGCTGTGGAGGATGACACGTCTTGCAGGGAGGTTGATGCCGGCTGCCAGGCTGCACGTGGCAACACACACCTTTAGGACGCCGGCGTCGTAGGCGTTTGCCACCAGATCTCGCTCCTCGGTGGTCATGCCTGCATGGTGGAAAGCGACGCCGTACGGGATCGTCTTTTCCAAGTTCGCATCTAGCCCGGTGTTCAGGCTACGAAGGTCTCCTAACAGGTCCAGCCTCCTGTCCAGAGTGAGCGGGTCGAGTTCATCCTGGCTGGGCAGCACACGGCTGATCAGCAAGGCGTCGGACTCGCACATAGCCCGGCTGCTGGAGAATACAAGAGCGCCAAAGCCGGCGCGCACTGTTTCGTTGGCAAGCGCGACCACCGCATTGACAACAGATTCTTGGAGTTCCTTGTGATCTGATCGGTCTATCAGCCTCAAAGGATCCGCATCGACTTGAATGGTCGTCTTGTCCTTTGACTGTGTCGATGGGGCCAGTCTGCTCAACTTTCTCGCAGTCGCAGCAGCGTAGATTTTCCCATCATAGGCAAGGTGCTCTTCTATGGGGATAGGCCGGTAGTGCGTCTCGTAGGAGTGCGCGTGGAGCCACCGAGCAAGGAGGTTGATGTTGGTCAGGGTCGCGCTCATGCCGACGATCTGCACGGCTTGATCCAGACAGAGAAGCTTTGTGGCCATGAGCTCAAGGAGATAGCCCCGGTGATCATCGTCAACCATATGCAGCTCGTCGAGGACGACCGTCTTGAGGCTCGAGATCGAACAGTCTTCTATTGCAGTGTTCACTAGCGAGTTGGCCTTCTCTATGGTGCAAACTCCAATGTCAAAGTCTTGCCAGGTCGACCTGATTTTACTGCCGCCGAAGAAGCCCACGACACGGATAGTATCCTCATCTGCCCGTTTGCGCCACAACTTGTTTTCGGACTCGCCACTTTGGCCGTGGATTGCAGCCAGGGAGATACCTTGGACCACGTTGCGAAGCCACCGTACCTTCTCCTGGACGAGGGCAACATAAGGCAGAACGAGCAACGCTTTGGCACCTCTATCAGCAAGAACCCCCTTGAGCATAAGGATGTCGGCGACAAGGGACTTGCCACCTCCGGTTGGAGCACTGTAGACAAGGTTCTTGTCTCCTTGGAGGAGCCCAGGGCCGAGGAGACATTGTTTCTGCCAGGGGTAGATCGTCTTGATACCGAGAGAAGCAAGGTTATGCACAAGAACAGGAGGCAAGCCGTAAAGCCGGTGAGAAAGAGAAAGGAGAGGATCGACGGTGGAGGTTGGCGTCGCACTGATAGCCTGGCGCTGCGTGTAGTCGCCAGGTTCACTCCAGCTAGCACCGTCCACCACCCTGATGGTACTTGCCGTCAGCCTACTAGGTTCTTTTGACAGCGATGAAGCTCGCTCAAAATGAGATGAGGTTCTCAATGATGGGGTAGCGCCGCCAGCTGGCTGTTTCCACGTGCCGTCGCTGGCCCTCTTGAGCCCGGCTAGATTCGCCGTCTGGTAGGTTTGCTGCTGTTCTCTTGCAGCTTCTACAGTCGTCTTATGCCACACCCCATGATGGGTGGCCATGGCTGTAAGGGAGAGCAAGTTGCCAGCCAGGATCTGGATGCGGAGCTCTGCCTTCAAGCGCGAGGTGTGGCGGCACCCAAGGGCTAGCTTGGCAGGCAATTCCGCCGTCAAGAGAAAAGCCCGGTGTGCAGTCAATCATCGGATCGCCACACGCCTGTTGGCCCCCAAGAGGAAGGAAGTCTGCGCGTGACAATGCGATGCTGATGGTGGTGAATGAGAGCTGCAGCAAGCCGGGCTGAATTGTGAGTTGGCATGGAGAGGCGCGTTTTGCCTTCCTGGCGATGTACCTTTGACCACAATGCTAAGCACGCGCCGTGACATGCGTCTGCACGTGTACTACGCCTAATATTCAATGGTGGGCGGGCCTGCAGGAACACGGCTCCACGTTGCTAAGCGGGTCGTCCCTGCCACTCTGCCACTCTGCCACTCTGCCACTCGCCACCCTTCCTAAATAAACGTCACCCCTAAAATTGCCGGGAGCGACGGCTATCAGAACGACACCGCGCCGCCGGCCAGACCAAACTTGACAGCACGATCTCCAGCGAGCGCATATCCTGTTTTCCCTTGAGAGGAGCAATCCGGAATCACCGGTGGGGAGATCGATTAAATGCTCATTACAAGTAGTGGCTAGCGTTGGTGCATGTATACACCCCGCGCGTCCGGTGAAGTGAGTAATGTTCGGGAATTGGCAACCATGTGTGTGCCAATCCGGTATCATTGCTTGGGCGATGAGAGCCACTTAGCCCTTTTCAATGACCAGGATGTCAAGGTAAATTTGACAGTGCTGAAGACAGATTGAGGATGGCCTCGTCCATCCCGTATGTATTCAGCCAGCCTCTACAACCAGGCAAACCTTAAAATGACGAGAGGAATCCCAGCCCTCTATGGTGATTCTGTAGGGGAGGAAAAGCTGCATTGTTTATTCCGTCAAACTCGTTGAGCAATATACAAACAAGTATTTGTATCCATTCGTCTGATTCAAGCGCGTTGCTGGGCGTTACTCATGCACCTGTAGTGAAGGTTTGGGTGGCCAGCCAGTGCACCATGGGTCCCTCCAATCTGGGCTGGAACGTTTCCCACCACATACAAAGTCCGCTCAGGCGTGCGACGGCAAAGAGATGAAACTACTCAAAGGAGGCCGAAATACTATAGTTTGAGCCCCAGGGAAACAAGACAAGATTTCAAAGTGTTTCGACATAGGCATAATGATCGCCGACAAGCTCGACCTGAGCGAAAGCAAGTGTGTGCTTGCCATGTCACTTATTCACGCCTGGCCGGTGTGTCCCGTTCGGACTGGGTCGTGGGCCCGGATGACATGAAGGGTCCGGCCATGGATCCGCACGGTCCGAAAATGTGCCTTTCTCAGGTGGGAAAACCAGAAAAGAGAAAGGGGAGAAAATGCGTAGACCAAAGCGATTGCCTCTGGACGGCAAAATGCAGTCATGTCCTTTCTTGAGGAAGCCTACCTAGGTAGATGGTAGATGATGTTGCGAGGAGAATAGGTAACTAACTACTGTACCTAGCGTGTGGGTGAGGCGCCATCGTGATGACACCCTGGGAATGAGCAGACTTTGCCGGGGTGGGCGTACCAAAAGCCCCAAAAAGCATAAGCCTTGACAACGCCCCACCGCATGCAGGTCACCCCATCACCTCCTCGCCCGCAGGGTCAGACAAAGACCTCTACCGAAACCTGGCCGGTCCAGGTCCCCGACGTCCACCGGCAAAGCAATCGCGAACGGAGACGAGATGCGAATGGACGAGTCGCCTGCTGTTCTTTGTATTGCTCCACAGATACTTCCTTTTCCCTCCTCGTCTGCTTCCGCCGCCCTCTTTAGTTGGCATATTCGATTGTCGATGTAGTCAAACAAAGGGTTCAGTGATCGACATGCATGGACAAGTTCGTTTTGGCCCGGATTTGCGTCATGGCTGGCCGCTCCCGCCAGCATGACAGCACACTTGGTTAGGCTGCCAGTCGTCGCATTTCCCAATGCAGCAGAATTCCTGTGTCCCTGTTTGAAGATCCGACCAGCTATGAATTTCGAAACATCAATCGCATTGTTTCGTCGGCTAGACACCGTGACACCCCCTGAGGGGACGAGAAGCGAAGCACACTGCCCAGGTGGTTTGTCGTCGAGATCCGGATCGCTCCCCTTTGAGCCCTTGTGAGCGGACGTCTGGTCCCCACACGCTTGCTCAGCATCCCGACCCTACTCTGTACGCACAAAGTACGTACATTGCTACCTACAAGTACGAGTACGTGCCTACTTGGTCGAGACCGTCCCATGACCACCATATCGTCTGTGGTGGCGTTGTCCTCTCCCTCGATCGCTGTAAACTCAGTGAGGTGAGGCAACCTGGCATGCGAACCCCAGCACCAGCGGCCTTCGCTGCCATGAGTGAAATAATACTTGCAGGATCTTGCAAGCACTATCGGGCGCTTCCGATACTTGTTTACTCTTCGATATTCGTGTCTTTTTGTCTTCATCCCTTCTTTCTTTCTCACGCTGGGATATCTGGCTGGTCGTTGGATGAGGTGAAAACATGAGCACAGAAAATAGATGGGGCGGGGCTTTCCCTCCACTGGTGGTTAGACAAGTACCTCGACCTCTCCCTCCTCGACCAACAAGCGTTGTGTCCACCCACATTTGCGTTTTGGTACCTGCCCCGAGGAAATAATTCCCCACTCAAATGGTGTGGGACGGCGTCGAATACCCACGCCCAACCCGTCACAATTGGAAAAAGAGCTTCCCTTGTCATTGATTCATGAACAAATACCTCTGCCTCTGTGCGAGATGATGCCCGGACGCCAAGACACACCTCACCCAGCAGGCATACTTACCTAAATTATCCCCCATCCCGCCAGACTCCCCAGAGGAAGATGAAAGACCAAAAGCAAAGAACCAGCCCGGCAATAGACAGGTATTCAGTATGCTGCTGCCAAAGGACCGATACATTCATTCCAAACGGCGGAATGGCGAATCGCAAGAAGCGCCGCACTGGGGTTGCATCAGAGGAGTACCTACCAGCTAAGCACGGCAATTAATAGAACGAGCAAAGTCAACGGGACAGGGAGTGTGTGGAGTGCGAGTAAAACACAGAGTGAACCAAGCTGCCCATCACTAGAGCAAGAGTATCCGCCTCACAATGGGTACTTGTACACCACATCTTTGACTGCAAATCCCATATCGCATCGCATCGCATTGCATCGCAGCAAGACAAAGCAATGTCTGCACGAGTGAGCAATCATCGGTGAAGAACCGACCTCAGCTCCAAACACAGGAGCAGGGGCTACAGGCTGAACAGAGTGAATAGAGGACCGTCGTAGACGGGGTGCGAGAAGGGATTGTCGTCGGCCACCCGGCCGGTGACGTGTAGTGTAGTAGTGTCTGTTTCCGAGGTAGGTATCGCGACTAGATTTTCCAGATGCAAAAAGCGGAAGTCCATGGGATCCCAACACACCAAGGCGCAGGTTGTATCCACCACCCCTTTGGGGGACATTTGATATCGCTAAGCTTACATACGTTACCGAGCCGGTGGGCGCAGGACTGACTGCTCTCTCTCGTGGGAACAATGCGCGACAAGGCTCGGAGCGTCGCGCGGCAAAGCGACGGCCTCCTGTCCATCGTATTGGGGCCGAGTCTGCGACCGTGGGGTGCAGTCGTCGGAATCGTGATGAATTTGAAGCCATGTCTAGAATAAGATGGGTTCGTCTGGGTGGCCGACCCTGATGCCAAGTGTGGTGTGTCGTCGAGGATCGGAGAGGGTGGATGGACACGCCCATGTCACCAGGGGTATCGTAGGCCTCGAGCAGAGGTATCGCCCAAGTAGCAGCGCGGTTTGGCGAAGCATGGCCCGTTGGGCTGCCTGTCTTGCCTGTGAGCCCTGCCACGCCCCGCCGCGCCTCCATCGCCGAAGAGCTCGAGAGGCCAGCAGCGCAGGGCGGCAGGTCTGGAGCCTCCCCGCAGACCCCTGCAAGTACTCGGCCGGTACCCGGTCTGCTTAGCGCGTCTACCTGTTCCCAAGAGCCACTGATGGCTGCAGATTGTGGAGGATGAAAATGGCCGCCGCCCTGGGCTCCCATGCCAGATGCCAGACGGCGCGCGCCATCGACCACCTCTACCGCTACCGCTACCGCTTCCCTGACCTTGGCTCCATTGACCACACATCCCATCCGGTGCTCTCGCTCTCTCTCACATCTGTGCTTGCGGACCTCTTGTCTCTCTCTCTCCCTCTCTGCCTGGGACCTGGCACAACGGGGACGGACCCCTACCTTGCTACCTTTCCTTGTTAGTCCATCTGCTGCTTTTACATACACACACACCTCGAATCTCGTTCTCCATTCTCTTCACTCGCCCTTCTTCCTCTCTTTACTTACTTTCAACCACACCCACGCGCACACCAAGCCAATCCTTTCTGGCTTTCCTCATCCGTCCCCATCATCTGAAGTCTTTCTCCCTCTCGTGATTTTCCCCCGTCATATCCAGCCAACGACCACCCCCCCGATATCACATTTCCATTATCACGGTCGAGTGTCTGGACCCTGAACCTCGAGTCACCTCTTTTCCCCCGTACCCTCTCGCTCACGACTTGCTTTTATATGACCCCCATTCCTCACCACTGGATGCTTTTCACTTAGACCTTCCCAAACACGAGCTCCTGGACAATCCGTCTCTTCCCTCACAACCTCTGGGCTTGCCTTCCATCTCGGTATTTTCGTGTACTTCGATATCTTGGATTACAGCCTGGACCCGAGTTTTTTGTAATTAAGATTCGGCCACGGCGCGCATGGCTCGAAGCACTTGACTCTCACCCAGCTCAGCTTGCAGCGCTGCCATCCTCGTGTAGGATCACGATTCCAGCCGTTCTTCGCACTGGGATCTTGGTCTCGTCCACTCGAGGCTCACGGTTTCGCTGCTCACCTCTGGCAGCATGCCACCCAAAGCACAAAACTCGAACGGGTCGGACGGCCCCTCGAACAGCCGCTCATCAATCAGCGAAGGAGCCACGGAGGCTTCCACGTCACAATCTCAACCGGGCGCCAACTCGGTGGCTTCCACCACTGTCCTCCCCAAGATGTCGGATGCCAACGCAATCAGTCCAAGCCCTGCAGTATCACAGCCCATGTCCAAGTCAAATTCGGCCGGCTCAAACCCGTCCTCCAAGGATGCAGGCGCCGAAAAGGCATCGCCTTATGGCACGCGCTCGCGTAACAGGACAGGCACCTCGCGCCCCAACTACGCAGAGGACAAGGACATCGACATGGAGCTTTTTGAGATGTATCCCGAGAGGCGCGAAGATGAAACCAAAAAGTCTACCCGTCTCGCCAACTCGTCAACAAATGGGTCGCAGGATGCCCCGCCGCGCTCGACCGGCGGCACCTCACGCAGACCACTCCCGACTGACGGGAGGCAATCATCCTCGCAGATGCATTCCAAAGACCAGAACTCGACCCCGAGTGCAGCTGCGACACCGGCTTCAAATTCTACGGCTACCTCGCAGCCCTCCAAAAAGCGCAAGGCCGCTTCCCAGGCTGCCACGTCGGGCGGCCACTCCCACGCCGGCTCCCATTCGCATGCACCTGCCTCCAGCACCACGAGGAAATCGGCAGCCGCCGCAGCGAGCCAGAATGGCCTGGGCTACTCCGAGACGAACCTGCTCACGTTTGACGATTGCAAGGGACGACCAGTAGACGGAAAACTGGTCGCCGATGACGGCACGGTCCTCGAGGTGAACGGTGAGGCTCTCCCCCGATTTTCATTTCTCTTTCCTCCTCCTCTTCTATCCTAAAAAAAAATGATGCATATCGAACTGTATTCCTCTGACCCGATTTGACAGATCATGTGTACCTCGTGTGCGAGCCGCCAGGCGAGCCGTACTATATCGGCCGAGTCATGGAGTTCTTGCATGCAAAGAATGACCCGTCCAAGCCCATCGATGCGCTTCGCGTCAATTGGTATTATAGGCCAAGGGATATCGGTCGCAAGGTGCAGGACACACGGGCAGTTTTTGCCACCATGCACTCAGACACGTCCCCGCTGACGGCGCTGCGTGGGAAATGTCAAATCAAACACAAAGCGGAGATCGCCAATCTGGACGAATACCGCAAGACGCCGGACTGCTTCTGGTTTGAGAAGCTGTACGATCGCTACATCCAGAAGAACTACGAGGTCATCCCTACCTTCCAGATCGTCAACGTGCCCGAGCGGGTCAAGAAGGTGCTCGACGAGCGCTGGAAGTACATCCTCGTCGAGCAAGGGCGAGGAAAGGAGTTGACGAGCGCTGTAAAGCTGTGCAAGCGCTGCAGTGGCTACTGTGCAAGGTACGTGTTGCTCGAATTTGCTTTTTCCACACTTTGCCCTGATTGGGGCAGGGGTGGGCGGACTGGCAATGCGCTAGCCTTTCTTCCGGCATGGTCGCTGACAGGGGTGGTGTAGCAACGACTCGGTCGACTGTGCCGTGTGCAAGAACACCTACCACATGAACTGCGTGCGCCCGCCGCTGCTCAAGAAGCCCTCGCGTGGCTTTGCGTGGTCCTGTGCCGCCTGCAGTCGCGCCCAGGAGAGGAAGCTCGAGGCCCGCAACACCCCAAACCTCGCCGACCCGCACCTGGACGCCGAGGAGGAGGAGCTGCTCGACGAGGAGGAAGAGGAGGCCTGCGCCGCAGCTGGCACCGGTCGCACTAGCCCCTCGGATGGTGCAGAGGAGTCTCATCCACCCGCCACCGCCGAACAGATCTACCACGCAAGCCTCTGGCCCTACCGCTACCTGGGAATCCACTGCAAGGTGGAAGATGCGCTGGATTACGATGACCGCATTTACCCTCGCGCCGCCACCCGGATCGGGCCTCGCTACCAGGCCGTCGTCCAGGATTGGCCCGGCAGGCCCGTCAAGTACGAGAAGCCTGCCGAGATCAAGAAGGGCAATCGCCGGGACAAGACGGTGCAGGCGGCACTCGAGGCCGAGAAGATCCGCCGGGCTAAGCGTCCCAAGTGGGTGCAAGACGAGCCTGCTGGGTACGTGCATCGCGGCGAGGATCTCGATAATGGTGATCCGAACTGCACATCAACATTGCTCTACAAGACGCCGGAAGGCGTATCGCACCGCGAGATAGATCGCTATATGGACAAAGCGCGGGCCCTGACCGCGACTCTCGGTCTCCCCGAACGCTCCACCAATCTGGAGGATGTCGCCATGAACACCCTGTTCAAGAACAATTTCGACTTTGAAAAGGCTCTCAAGGAAATCCCCAAGGTGGATCGCAGCGCATTCAAGGAACCCGAGCTCAGCCCCACCGAGCTGAAGCGGTTCGAAGAGGGTGTGTCCAAGTATGGCTCGGAGTTGTATGCTGTCATGAAGCATATCAAGTCTGTCAAGACGCCAACGGTCGTGCGGCATTACTATACGTGGAAGAAGACCGAGCGTGGAAAGCAGATCTGGGGTAGCTATTCCGGCAGAAAGGGCAAGAAGGACAACAAGGAGGCCAAGAAGGCCGAGCACAAAGTCACAGACGATGTTGCAGACGACCAAGATGATTCGGCCTTTGATACCGGTAAGGCGGTTGATAAGAAACGGCAATTTACTTGCAAGTTCTGCAACACCAAGTCTTCGAGACAATGGAGGCGCGCCCCGAATGTCGCGACCCCTATCGTCACCGAAGGGGCCACAGGCAAGAATGGCAAAGGCGACAAGGGCTCTCAGTACGTTGTCGCCCTCTGCCGCCGATGCGCCGAGCTCTGGCGCCGGTATGCCGTGCAGTGGGAAGACATCGAGGCACTCGCTCAGAAGGTTGCTACGACCGGCGGCCGAGTTCTGAAGAGGAAGGTCGATGAGGAGCTAGTCAAAGAGCTCATGGCTGCCGACGATAGAATGCGGGCCACAGTTTACAGCACCCCCGACCCCTACGAGGCGACTGCCACTCCTCCACGACAGTCCGGAAGCGAGCCGCCCCGCAAGAAGCTCAAGGGCCATCCCGATCGGGACACCGAGACGAATGCCTCAGACTCGGGCGTGTCGGTGGCTCCGGCTCGGAAACGAGAAAAGGCCGAGAAGGCAGCGCCACCGCCAGCTCCGGAAATGCCCAAGCCGAAAACCCTGCCGTGTGCCATATGTCGCCAGATGGAGCCTCTTGGAGACCAGCACCTGTCGTGCAGAGAGTGCCGTCTTACAGTGCATCGCAATTGCTACGGGGTCCTTGATAACCGCAACCCCGGCAAGTGGATCTGCGACATGTGCGCCAATGACAAGGCACCTCAGATCTCTATCGATTACCGATGCGTGCTGTGCCCGGTGGAGCATACCGAGCACGACTTTGTCGACATGCCGCCCAAGTCGAACAGCAAAAAGAAGACGGACAAAGAGAAGGAGAAAGAGAAGCAGGAGCGCGAGACAGCTCAGAAGGCAGCAGAGTTCTACCGGAAACGACAAGAAGACTTGCACCGTCCGGTCAATCCTCGAGAGCCGCTGAAGCGCACCGCAGATAACAACTGGGTGCACGTCACCTGCGCCGTCTGGACGCCTGAGGTCAAGTTCGGCAAGGCTAAAGCTCTCGAGCCCAGCGAGGGCATTCCGCTGATTCCCCGGGCCAAGTATGCCGAGGTTTGCAAGGCCTGCGGACACGCAGGTGGAGCTTGTGTGGCCTGCCACCAGTGCCGCGCTCCAGTTCACGTCGAGTGCGCCCACCGCGAGGGCTACGTCTTGGGCTTCGACATTACCCCGGTGAAGGGCTCGCGTCGTGATCAGGTCAACATTGTCAGCCTCAATGGCGAGAGCGGTGCTATGACTGCTGCTGTATGGTGCAAGGACCACGTGCCTCAGAAGTCTATCGTCCATCGTATGGACGAACCGGTCGATGACACTGGCATGAATGCTCTGCAGCTCTACGTCCAGAACTACAAGCAGGCAGACCTGACGCTGACGGGTTGCGCGCGGAAGGCGAATCTCATCACGCTGGGCTCCGGCTCCCGAGCGACGAACACAGCCCAGCTTACGGCCGCAAACCGACGGGCTTCCACGACGACAGTGCCGGCCAACGGGGCATCGACCCAATCGAGCGAGCGACAGAGTGAGGAGGGAGCCGATCCTCTTCAGCCAGGTGGCAAGATCTGCTTGACATGCGGTGTTGATTCCAGTCCCAAGTGGTATCCCATCGACAAGGAGCGCGAGCGCGAACTGGTAAACGGCTATCACGGCAGCCTCGGCGTTGAAGCCCAGAAATTCGTCGCGCAGAGGAACTTCCAATGCCACAAGTGCAAGAAGCTCAACCGCAAGCCCAAGTCGACGCCGACGCCGACTCCGAAGAAAGAGCCATCCCCGCCGCTGGTATTCGAGCCTCTCCGGCCGCTTCCGCAGACGGCTATGCATGCGACGAGCCCGCAGGTGACGGCAAGCGAGTCGAGATCTCTGGCCCGTTCGTCCTATTCATCATGGACCACCGGAGCAGCTCAGCCAACCCAGCCCCCACTGGCAGCACCTCTGCAGGCTGCTGGCCCGGGACCGGCACCGGGACCACCGGCTCCTGCGCAGCCTCCGGCCTTGGCACCCTCCATCGCGCCACGAGCACCTCCGCCGCCCTCTCATGGCTATCCTCCACCGTCGAGAGAGCCGTTCAGCGACTGGCACCGGCCACCGGCACATCACAGCCAGACGCAGCATACTCACATAAACGGAGGCCCACCTCCGGCAATGGCCCCGAGCGTGATCCCGCCGCTGGCACCTCCGAACCACCTCCGGCCTCCGCCGATCTCGAGCCTGAACCACGGTCCTCCACCCCCTCCTCCCCAGGCCTCGATGCCCAACGGCCATTTGTCCCAGCCGCACATGAACGGCGTGCCGCCGTCGCCGAGGCGCATGAGCGGCCCGCCGCCGCCGCCGCCCCCGATGTCCAACGGAGGCGCGTACATGCACACGTACCACCACCAGGTGCCGCACCCGCCGCACGCCCTGACTAATGGGGGGCCGCCGCCGCGCCCGCCAGAGCGGCCGTACACGCAGACCTTCCAGCCCGCGCAGCAGCCGCAGCGCTCGCCGTTCACGACGCCGCATGGCAGCCCGCCGATGCCGATGCGGGACGCGCTCACGTCGCTGCGCGAGCCGAGTAACCCCCCTCCGCCAAGGGGGGGCGACGGCCGGCCTGCGAGCGGGGCGAGTGCCAGTCCTTCTCTGGCGAACCTGCTGTCGTGAGACACTTCTGGATCTTATGTGCGAGAGCTTTCTGAGCGGGACAGAGAAGGAAGGAATTGTATAATTATTTTGTATCAGATGTACTACGAGCAAAAGAACGGACATGGGAGATGTCTGTGGAATCAGGAGAGATGGAGTGAGCGTTGTACTTTTTTTTTCTTATGGAAAGAGGGGAGATGCACGAGATGAGCATCAGGATTCCTTGCGAGAATCATGGAGACAGATCAAGACATTACGAAGTTCAGGCGTTGTCGCTTTGTTAGAGCGATATCTGGCGGTGATCTCTTCCAGGGATCAGAGGCGTTTTTTTGTCCTTTAGAGCACAGATGGATGATGGCCTGGTACATGGTCGGCCTACAGGGCTGGAAGAAGAGACAGAGAGTCGAGAAGAGATTCACTCGGGTACAAATTCACATCCCGGGAATAGAAAGATTACCTATCTGAAGATGCGGCAGCCACTTCTCCCAGACACGCAGTACAGATGTTCATGTGAGCCAGCAGATTCATAGCAGTGCAAGTCAGCATATTTCACACAAGTGAGATCTTGTGTTGTTTTGTCACAAGCGGAAAGCCTTTTCCAGGCCCCGCATCTCTCAAAGATGAATCCATGGCCGAAAACGGCAATTTGTCAATAAAAAATGACGACGATAAGCATCGTTGAACCTCCAATGGACTCTCGCCCGATTCGGTAAGCTAAGCCTAAGGCCCCGGCGCTCGTAATGGCAAGGTACGTACCTCCTCCCCTTGCATCCTTTGGTAAGACTTGGAGAAGCCCGAGGAAGATCGCCTTGTTTGAAGCCTCGGCGCCAACACAGCTGGGCAAGATAGAGAGGTACTCCTGGGTAAGGGGAATTGAGACAATTAGCATGGATGCATGAAAGTGACGCTGGGGCCGAGTGCAAGGGGTGAGCCGTTGCACAAAGGACATGCTCCCCACCTGCATGAAGATAGAATCTCGAAGTAGCGCACTAACAGATCCAGGAAATTCCATGGCTTTCCATCAGCGGGGCGGTAACGCGGGTCTGGGCTGGCGCCGGCTGCATCGACCCAACTAGAATCCTCCAAATCTCAGCCTCCTGGCTGCTGGCGTCGGTGCGGAGCTGTAGGCTATCCATACAGGCAGAAAGAGAGACGAGGTACAGGAAGGAAAAAAAAAAAAAAAAAAAGGCCTGCGACTCGAGTGAATGGGACAGCGTGCTGGAAGTAACTATAGGTACCTTATTCTGGCGCCTGGAGAGTGTATCACTTTGACACTGTAATTAGTGCGCCTACCACTGCAGCCACAGGGTCCCAAGCCTACAGAGAGTCCTCCACCAAGGCAACAATCACAGACCTCGTCCATTCACTTGCACCTAAATAGTACAACCACCAACCAAACCATCCACCCATTTCCATCCTCTCCCACCGCAGCCGTCCGCCCACCAGTGCGCACCCCCATAGAAGATTCTGTCACTGTACAAATCCGGAGCGACCCTCTTCCTCCTTCTGCAGCGTGGCGTATCTGACTAAATCAAGAAATACTCTTGATCCGCCTCCCCTTGTCTCTTCTTTCCCTGCCTCTGAAGCAGACCTTCATTTATCTCTCTTCCCTCAGACCCAGTGACAACCATATCGCAGTGTTGAACAGAAAGTCGACGACTGCAAGCCCGCTCAAGTGAATCCCTAGGTACCTAGGTTTGTTCCCATCAACACCACAGCCTTCCAACTCACACACGCCCCAACCCCTCCTCACCAAACATTCTTCGAGACATTTCCAGCTGCACGGATGCATCTGTCGTCTGGTGTCGCTATTTCCCTTCCCGACCCTACCCTTGTCACCCACGCTGCCTGCCTGCCTCTCTCTCAGTCTAGCAATCTAGCCGGCATCTCACCCTCAACTCAGGCTAACCATACCTTCCCACTCCAGTTCTCTCAACTTCTGCCTCGACTCGGAACTCTTCTGCGATCGAGATAAGCACGGCTCTTCTGTGCTAGTTTCAGCAGTTCCCCCACCCACTCCGACACTCTCCGCTCTACCTCTTCCTCTTATCGCCCATCATGGTTCGCGAAACCAAGTTCTACGATGTCCTCGGCGTATGTCCTCCACAATGCCTTGTCTCTGCAACATGCTCGAGTGCAGACGGTTCAGCTGGCGTGTTGGCTGTCGTACCGTGGGTACCATAAGCCATCTCGACCTCGGCCGTCCTTTGCGCCCCCGCTGCTGCTCCGTTGATCTGCAAATGATTACTGACAACTCCAAACAGGTCGCGCCGTCAGCTACCGAGCAGGAGCTGAAGAAGGCCTACAAGGTCAATGCTCTCAAGTACCATCCTGGTATGTAGCAACACTTGGGCAGCATCTTGATCCTAGGACACCATTCTAACCAAAACCACAGACAAGAATGCGCATAACCCCGCAGCCGAGGAGAAGTTCAAGGAGATCTCACATGCATATGAGATCCTTTCCGACTCCAACAAGCGACAGGTGTACGATCAATATGGCGAGGCTGGCCTCGAGGGCGGTGCCGGCGGCGGCGGCATGGCTGCCGAGGACCTCTTCGCCCAGTTCTTCGGCGGCGGTGGCGGTTTCGGCGGCGGCCTCGGCGGTATGTTTGGTGGCATGCAGAACCGCGGCCCCCCGAAGGCCAGGACCATTCACCACACCCACAAAGTCTCCCTCGAGGACATCTACCGTGGCAAGATCTCCAAGCTTGCCCTGCAGCGCTCCATCATCTGCCCCCGCTGCGAGGGCCGTGGTGGTAAGGAGGGTGCTGTTCGCCGCTGCCCCGGCTGTGACGGTCACGGCATGAAGACCATGATGCGCCAGATGGGCCCTATGATCCAGCGTTTCCAGACTGCCTGCCCCGACTGCAACGGAGAGGGAGAGATCATCAAAGACAAGGACCGCTGCAAGCAGTGCAACGGCAAGAAGACCATCGTCGACCGGAAGGTCCTCCACGTCCACGTCGACAAGGGCGTTAAGAGCGGTACCCGCGTCGAGTTCCGCGGAGAGGGTGACCAGGCCCCTGGCATCCAGGCTGGTGATGTTGTCTTTGAGATCGAGCAGAAGCCCCACCCGCGCTTCACCCGCAAGGATGACGACCTCCTCTACCAGTGCGAGATCGAGCTCGTCACCGCGCTGGCCGGTGGCACCATCTACGTCGAGCACCTCGACGACCGGTGGCTCAGCATCGACATCCTGCCCGGCGAGGCGATTGCGCCGAGTAAGTTTCAAACGTGTTCCTGGAGCTTTGGTGGTTTCGACACTAACACTTTTTATAGACGCTGTCAAGATGGTCCGAGGCCAAGGTATGCCCTCCTACCGCCACCACGACCATGGCAACCTGTACATTCAATTCAACGTCAAGTTCCCCGAGAAGGGCTGGACCCAGGATGCCGAGGCTTTCGAGTCGCTGCGCAAGATTCTCCCCGGCCCGTCCGTGCTGAGCGTCCCGCCTGCGGAGGCTATGACCGAGCCGGCCGATCTCGAGGACGCCGAGGGCGCGGCCGGTGCCCAGGCGTTCAACGGCAACGCTATGGACGAGGACGACGAGGACGGCCACCCGCAAGCCGAGCGTGTCCAGTGCGCGTCGCAGTAAAAGCAGGCGCCTGGACGGACGTAGTTGTGCGATGAGGCACGAACGAACACTTTGATGGCTTGGCCTGCAGCACGGCGCTCGACCTACATATACCCGCTTCCTAGCCGTAGCAAGGGTGGAACTCGATTAGTAGGCACCCTGATGAGCGCCGTCGGAACATGACCGCCAGAAGATAATGACCCAAAAAGTTCTTCAACTTAACGGCGAGACGGGGGCAGGCACGGAGTGAGACGAGGATAGATGATTATAATCGGCATTGCATCGTTGCGGGACCTTGTTGTGTTTTTCCCCTGCCCCTTATCCCGGGTATTTTTGTCCGTTTTTTTCTTAACCCCCCATTTTCTTGCTTATGTGGTCCTTTCTTGGTGCTTTTTATGTTTTGATCGCCAGTGGTGCTTCTCGTTCATGCGTGGGAGATCTGCGTAGAACACACGAGCATGTAGCGTGCGCACATACACACGATAACGCACACCTGGGACTGCTTATCATCTTGGCGTTCAAGAGAGAGGAAATAGAGATGGCATTATTTATCCGTGGGATGTCCTTAGCAATTGATTTCCTCGAGCCTGCTTGCTGCTCTATCTCATGAAGTGATTTGATATATTGTGTGTGTGTAGTTTGTGATGTCTGGCCAGCGTGTGTTGGGGGTGATGCGTGGGATCATGCCATTTTGGAACTAACTGTGGTGACTTTGCTTCAGCTGCTCTACATTGGGTCATGGCCACTATGCTGCCTCATTGTTTTCGAGACGGGTCTACTCTACCAATGATTATTGCTGCTCGGCCTCGCCATCGGCAGCACCGGCAGCGCCCGGGCCTTTGCCGCCGAACTCGTCACCCTCCTCCATGTCGGACTTGCGCAGCGTCTCGGTGGTGTACAGGAGCTTCTGCAGCTCTTCGGCCGTGAGGTCCGCCGCGCCTTCTCCCTCCCCTTCTCCCTCGACCTCCTGCTCCTGCAGCGCAAAGGCGGACGCCGTCCAGGTCTTGTCGTCGCTGCCGGCTTGGAGCTGTATGATACCGCTGGGCGCGCTGCCGTCGCTGCTGCTGCTGTCTATCGAGACCAGGAGCCGGGCGTCCGGGGTGCCCTGGCCGAGCACGACGGCGTCGAGGGGCAGGCCGGGTAGCGGCGTGGTGTGTGTGTGGACTAGGGTGTTTGATGGGGAGAGGGCGAAGGCGAATGCTGCTTGTATCCTGTTGTTTTGGAGATCGTGGTCAGTATGTGTGTGAAGCCACGTACGTTGCAAAGCTTGATGGCACTTTCAGGGACCACTTACCGCTCGCAAAAGGCAAAGATGGTGACATCTTGGCCGTCGGCCCCGCGGGACAGGGCGTGCAGGCCCGTCACGGCGATCTTGGCGGCCGCGCCGTCCACGCGCCGCACGTGGCTCAGCAGGTCGGCCGTGCCGCACAGCGCCCCCTCCTCCCAGCGCCAGACGTACAGCGCGTCGTCGCCGCCGGCCGAGACGAGCACGTCCGGCCGCCCCGCGGACCGGGCCACGCACAGGCTGCTGACGAAGGACCCGTGGCCGAGGCAGAAGGTCTCGATGACGTGGGCGTGCGGCGGGGCGCGGGACACGCGGACGTGCTCGTCGCGGTCGGCGGTGATGATGTAGTCCCTCTTCTGCGAAGAGGCGAGGGCCATGCCCGTCAGCATGGAGACGTGGCCCAGCAGCAGGGTGTGCTCGAAGGCCGGGCCCTCGGCGCGCTTCTGGTAGGTGCTGCCGTAGAGGGCCTGGTGGCGCAGGGCGCGGAGGTTGCGCTTCGTGTGGACCGTTGAGGGGTCGGCCGAGGACTTGAAGTGGCCTGTGGCGTCTGTGGCGGTGGTGGTGGTGGTGAGGGTGGTGCCTGAGGGGGAAGACGGCTGGGGGGTGGCCGGGGTGTCGCTGGTGGGCTCCGGGGTGGGCGTGTCTGTTTGTGCTGACGGTGCTGGGGGGTGGTCTGCTGCTGGGGAGGGGATGAGGGGGAGGGAGTAGACGTCGCCAAACTTGTCGGCCGAGAAGATGGTCTTGTCGTCCGGGGAGACGGCGATGGCGCAGGGGCGCTTGGGCATGGGTCTGTTTTGTGGGTGTGAGTATGAACCCGGTAGAATCATATGCCCAAGGAGGAAAGGGACATACCTTGAGCTCAGCTCCCTGAGGTTTCCCTTGCCGTCGTGCTCCAGGACCCAGAGGTTCTTGTCCGGACTCGTGACTGCTACTATATGGCTGCCGTTCTTGGTTGCGGCCAAGAGGGTGACGAACGGCGTCTCCGGGATGGCAGACTTGATCCTCGCCGGCGTCTGGCCCTTCCCGGCCTTCTTGCCGTTCTGACCCTGGCCGTTCTGCTTCTCAGCGGTCACGTCCTGGGCCTCGACCTCCATCGCTTGGGCTTCCCCAGACTCGTCGACCTTTCTGCGCTTCGTCGGTGGGCCCTGTTCGACCTCCTCGCCGGCAGCTGGAGCACTTGATCCGTCCCCGGGCTTGGCCTCCTCCGTCTCTGCAGCCGTGGCAGTCTTGCTTCCCGAGGGACGCGCCCATGTCCCTAACCGAGACCCATCTTGTACGTTGAACAGGTTGATCCTGGCGCCTCGGGCGGCGACCAAGATATCGCCGCACAGGTGGAGGCGTTGGCAGGGAAACTTCATGGTGACACTCCTGTGACCAACAGATCCAATCCCAGACTTCAATTGGCGAATTTCAGCGTTTCGTCTGCATCACAACTCCCGGTTTGAGTAGCACCTCTTGTTGAGAATAATTTGATATCACGTGCGATCCGCCTGATCTTATCGTGACTGCAAAAAAGGCAGGCCCCACCTGAGAGGACGTTCTGCTCAGGTTCGCCGCCTTGCCTCTTCGGGCTAGCTCGCACTAACCCTACAGTCAATCGCACAGGAACGCAACGAATTTTGATGTCCAAATTGGGGAGGGGACCTTTTTTTTTCTCTGTTGCAACACCATCCAACTATCCTTCGCGATACCCCCCAAAACCCATTTCATTCTCAAAATACCCCTTGCCCTTAAACATCCTGCCTTCATAAACTAAGAAGATATGGGGGGCAAGTCTGCTAACAAGGCTGGTTACTTCGACAAGCTCAAGGGCTTGCTCGAGGAGTACCAGTCCATCTTCATCGTCTCGGTCGACAATGTCTCGTCCCAGCAGATGCACGAGATTCGCCAGTCGCTCCGCGGCGAGGGTGTCGTGCTGATGGGCAAGAACACCATGGTACGTTTTCATTTGATTGATATCTGGGTCAGGTCTTGGCGGGAAGCGACTCTGGGATAGGGAGGGAGGAATCGCGACAGGATTCAGGACATCAGAGACGGGATCGGAATCACTGCAGAATGCTTGCTAACAAAGCCCGCCCTGTAGGTTCGCCGTGCCCTCAAGACCTTCATTAACGACTCCCCCGAGTATGAGCGCCTCCTGCCTTACGTCAAGGGCAACGTCGGTTTCGTCTTCACCAACGCCGACCTGAAGACCATCCGTGACAAGGTCCTCGAGAACAAGGTCGCCGCCCCTGCCCGTGCCGGTGCCATCGCTCCCCTCGATGTCTGGATTCCCGCTGGCAACACCGGTATGGAGCCTGGTAAGACCTCTTTCTTCCAGGCTCTCGGTGTCCCCACCAAGATTGCCCGTGGTACCATTGAGATCACCACCGACCTGAAGCTCGTTGAGACTGGCTCCAAGGTCGGCCCCTCCGAGGCCACCCTGCTCAACATGCTCAACATCTCTCCCTTCACCTACGGTATGGGCGTTACCTGCGTCTACGACCAGGGCAACACCTTCCCCCCCGAGGTTCTCGACATTGGTGAGGATCAGCTCCTCGGTGCCTTCTCCAAGGCCGTCACCACCATCGCCTGCCTCTCGCTGGCCCTCAACTTCCCCACCGTCCCCTCGGTCATGCACTCCGTTGTCAACGCCTACAAGAAGATCCTTGCCGTTGCCATCGAGACCGAGATCACCTGGCCCGAGATTGAGGAGCTCAAGGACCGCATTGCCAACCCCGAGGCGTACGCCGCTGCCGCCCCGGCCGCTGCCGAGGCCAGCTCCGGTGGCGCTGCTGCTGCTGAGGAGACCAAGAAGGACGAGTCTGAGGAGGAGTCTGAGGACGAGGGTGGCTTCGGCGATCTCTTGTGCGTATTACCCATTGCTACCGATGATGAAGTGGTGACTAACGATGATAACTTTACAGCGGTTAAATCTAATGACCTGATGACGGTGTATGTGGTATTCCGGCAGCATGGGTTCTGGATGGGAATGGACTTTATAGATTTCGGTCCCCGAAGACATAGGATGTCTGCTGGTCAATCAAAAAATTCATCGTTTTTGGCCAACCCCCCTTTCTCGTGGGCTGCTTTGCGAACGAAGTTGTGAGATCATGGCGAGGATCGCTCTTATTCGGATCAGCAAAAGGTAAGCTTGATCTTCTTGATTCATTCCCTCCAATCCTCCATCTCCCGCGAGGATCCAACATGTGTCGAAGATTATAAAACATACACAAGAGCTTTTTAACCCTGAATCTTCATTGATGACAACCCATCACCACCCTATGAGACACATTCCATTACACACATTTTTTATTGTGATGCAGATATTGTACAGAGGACATCTTTAGCTAACTCGTACAAGTTGCAGGCCAGAGATTTCCTGGGAACCGCATTTTCTCCCCTACGCGATTGATCGCCCTGCGGTGACGATGTATTATACACTCCTTGCGTTGACATGTGTTGTAAACTTCCCATCGAGGACCTGCTTGGCGATCTTGATGGCGGGTTCGGGCAGTCCTGCCAACCTCGCGACCTTCAGCGCGTGACTCTGCCGGTTGATGCCCTTGCGTAGACGGTGGTCGTAGTAGAACCCTCCCTGCCCATCCTCCTTGACGTCGGTGCAGTACATCTCGACCGTGCCTGCTCCTCCATCCTGTCCATCGCCCTCGCCCTCGCCCTCGCCCTCGCCCTCGCCCTCGCCCTCGCCCTCGCCCTCGCCATGAACCGAGCCACCGCCGCCGCTACCCACGCGCATGCCGCTCGCCTCGACCATGTCGGCCAGCGAATGGAAGTGCGTCGCAAACAGGGTGCGGCACCGGTTGACGGTGACGAGGTGGTGCAGCGCCGCAAAGGCGACGGCGGCGCCGTCCTCGGGCGTGGTGCCGCGGCCGATCTCGTCCATGATGACGAAGCTGCGCGGGGTCGCGCGGCGCAGGATCTCGGCCGTCTCGAGCATCTCGACCATGAAGGTGCTGCGGTCGCGGTAGAGGTCGTCGGCGGACCCGACGCGGCTGAAGACGGCGTCGACGAGGCCGAGCTCGGCGTGGGCGGCAGGCACGTAGCTGCCGCACTGGGCGAGGATGGTGACGAGGGCGTTTTGTCGCAAAAAGGTCGACTTGCCGGCCATGTTGGGCCCCGTGATGAGCCAGAGGCGGCCGTGGCCCGGGGCGCCGACGAGGCAGTCATTTGGGACGAAGGTGCGCGTCGGGATCGGGATGGGGGCCGTGGATGATGGAGAAGTGCTGCTGCTGCTGCTGTCGACGTGGTGCAGCTCCGCGAGGCCGCCCTCGACGGTGGGGTGGCGGCCCGCGACGACGCGGTGGGCTGTGCCGGCGTCGAGCAAGGGCCGCACGAGGCCGCGCTCGAGGGCGAGGCGGGCGAAGGACGAGGTGACGTCGAGCTCGTCGAGGACGGCGGCGTTGCGGCGCAGGCGCACGAGGTTGCGCACGACGGCCGTGCGCAGCGCCGCGAAGACGCGCTGCTCCTCGGCGCGGATCTGCAGGCGGGCCTGGTCGAGGCGCTGCCCGAGGGAGGACCACTGCGGGTGGTGGAAGGAGCGGGTCGAGCGGCTCGAGGAGAGGGTGCGGAGAGTAGGAGGAGTGGTGCCGCTGCCGCTGCCGGTGTCGGCGCCAGGGGAAGGGGGAGAAGAAGAGAGGTTGCGCGCGTCTTTGCCCTTGACGTGGCAGATGTGGCCCAGCCCTGGTGTCCATTTCAGGGTCAGGGACGGGGCGGACAGCTCGGCCTGGAGGCGTGCTGCCAGGGCGGCCTTTTCGTCGACGAGCGCCGCCAGGTCTGCGTGGAGGCGGGCTAAGGTAGGTGAGGCCTGGGGTCGCATGACCCAGGCCTCGTTGTCCTCGCCGTAGTACTCGCGGAGGGACGTCGTGGATGTGGAGGAGCGCTTGCGTGGAGCGGACGCGCTCGTGCTGGTGCTCGGCGCGATCTTCTTGGAGAGGCCCGAGGTGTCGTCGGCGGTCGTCCCTTCGGAAGAGACGATCTCCTGCGCAAGGGCGATGATCTCCCCCGCCTCGCTGTCCTCGAGCTGGTGCTTCTGCACGAGACCCTCCTCGTCGACTGATTCCCTGATGCGCCTGGCGAGTTCGAGAGGTTTGTCGAGGCTGATGCGATCTATCATCGTGGCGAGGCAGTCTTGTTTATCGGCCTGCGGCGGGGAGGAAGACGGGTCGGAGTGGCCCACGGCGCTGCGAAGCAGGGAGACGATGTCGTCGGTCGCCTTGATCGTCTTGGCCAGATCGAGCAGGTCGTCCGGGTCGCCGCGGCCGAGCGCGAACTTTTGCACGAGGCGCTGCGAGTCGTAGCTCGTGCGCAGGAGGAGGATGGTGTTCTCGCGTAGGTTCTCGTCAGCGATGAAGCGGGCGACGAGGTCGTGGCGGAAGTTGATGACCTCGAGGGAGGTGGAGGGCGCGCCTGGGGAGAGAGACAGATATTTAGCTCGAGACTTTGAGATAGACCAAGGCTTCATCAATGTTTCTTACTTAGCCATTCGTTCAAGAGTCTGGCTCCGCTCTTCGTGACTGTCCGCCGGATGGCATGCAAGAGGCTTCCGCGGAAGGTACTGTCCCTGATCGTCTGCTTGATCTCGAGGGCCCTCATGCTGTTCTTGTCAATGGTCATGACCTCGATACCGTCGTATCGCTGCGGCGGCTGGAGCTTCATGTTCGCCCCTTGCAGTCTGTCTCTGACGTAGTGTAAGAGGAGACTCCCGGCCTTGATCTCATCATGGGTGAAAGATGCTACTGCTTGAGCGGGAATCTCGGACTCTAGCATGGGCGTCCAATCACCCAAACCTTCTAGCTTGCTCTGTGGTGCGTAGGTAAGGAGGTACCTATCTTCGGCCAGGACAGAAAAGATGTCATGGCTCTTTTGCGACTCCAAGTCTTCGTCAAGAATCACTTCACGAGGGGATATCCGCGACAAGGCAGAGCCAAGCGAAGACATACATATAGCCTGGGTAAAGAAGTGGCCCGTGGAGAGGTCGAGCCACGCCAATCCCAGAGGCAAGTCGGGATCTACCTCTGCTTCCACTTCGTCTGTTGGCGGCAGGTGCACAGCGAGCACATAATTACTTGCATATGGGTCCATGAAGTTCTCATCAATCAGCGTGCCAGGAGTGATGATGCGAGCGACCTTGCGGTCGTGCATGAGCCCGCCAGACTTGACCTTTTCCGAGGCATTGTTTGGGAACTCCTCTGCTATGGCGACGTAGCGGTTGAGGTCCTGAACTAGGATCTTGAGGAAGCGGTCCAGCTGGAAGAACGGGAATCCTGCCTACAAATCACATCAGAATGAGAGATACAGGAATGGGATGGATACACACAAGTCACACACAATGCAAACACACGTGGGACGAAGAGAGTAAAGAAGAGGCCGACCTACCATTGGCACGGTACCCGCGTTGGTCCGCTTCACAGCGACCTTGAGGTTGAGGAGGGGCCCGTACTCCTGGGCATGCTCAAAGTACAGCTCGTAGAAGCCCCCAACACGTGTCAGCAGGACGCAGTTGGCAAACTTTTGCATGTTGCGCTGGGCCTGCAGGACCACGGTCGGATAGGCTGGCAGGCTCTCCTCGACTGGCAGCGGCTCCGCGTCAATGGGCCCCTGGGGCAGGTCCTCGAGCTTGACGACCGTCTTGGTCTTCTTGCCGCGGACCTGCGTCGTCCAGGTCGTCGTCGTCGGCGGCGCGGGGGGCCAGCATTGCGCCGACCAGGGCGAGGCAGCGCCGAGGAGGCGTGAGGGGTGGGCTGCTGCCGTTGCACCCCGGGCCACTAAACACGACGCGAGGGTGGCGTTAGGATAGGGCCGACATGGAGACGCTGGCGGGCAACGGACGACTCGCGGGGTTGCGACGGCTGGCACACGCAAGGGTGGCATCAAGAATGACCTGTTTCTGCGACCCCTCCCCCAGACACCGGCGCCCGATCGGACGATGACGTTGGCGTATTAGGCTTCTGTCACGGGACAGCCACGGGACCACGGGACAGCAAGCTCCTAGCCAGCGGTTCTCCTCTCCCGCTCGACGGTTGCCAGCTCCAGGCCAAGCCAGCATGGAGGAGCTTCACACGCGATCGTGGAGCTGAGTTGAAGCACCAGCGGGAAGGGCAGAGATCTCTCATCTACCGGCTCATCGGTGAGGAGGGGGGACGGGCAGTGGAGCAAGGAATGAGCAGTTAGAGTGACGGAAGCGACTGTTGGCTGGGCAGAGAATAAACTGTGATGAACATATTTCAGGGCCGGATCTGGTGATAATCTAGACCTGCATGCTGGATGGTTGGATGTTTCCGAGCTGGCCCAAGCTTCCTTCTGGCTTGCCTGTCCCCCTGAGGCGGCTCAAGCTGTGGCGAAAAAAGAACCTTGGAAGGGAAACGGCACCAGAAAAAGTTCCTGATTCGGCCGAGTGCCAGCCCTGGAGGCGCGCCAGGGTGACGCCGCGCCCGTAAACTCCCTAAAGACCACGCGGGCAACGCCTAGCGAGTCCACTGTATCTGCCAGACTGGGTGCTATAAGTGAGGGCTGGATCACACCATCAGAGAACGACTCAGGTACGCGCTTTCAAGCCACAGGTCTTGGGATCCCAGCTGCCGGGAAATTCCTTCTTCCAATTTTGACAGCTCTGGGCTGTTGTAGATGCCATGGCCTGATTCGGGCAAGGAGGGAAATGGAGAAAATGGACTATACTCCTTCGTACATTCATGGATGTTTGTTTCTCTCCAGATTTGTCACGCACAGTACCGTACCACTCATCGCAGGATCAATGCAACTCCAGAGCTCGTGCACAGAGTCCATCGAGATCGATGTTGGGCTTCGTCCACCTGGATCGGCTCATTCTCAAGTAAAGAGGACGGTACTAAAGTAGGAACGGACGGGTAGCACCAGGACGTTGCGGTGCCTGAGAGAGGAAGGAGACTTGCGAAATTACCTGTTATGCAATGTCTTGTGATTTTCATAAACGGGAAATTTCCCAGGGGAGTGGGAGAAGGGACAAAAACGTTCCACCGCCAGGGCATGGCCAGATCTGGTCGCTTATTTACCTGGCCGTCGATCTGTCAATCTGCTCAATCCGGCAAGGCAAAAGCTGGGGGAGCAAAACAAGCGACAGGCTGTAGGTAGCACGGGGAGCGGACAGCGGCAGGCTGGAGCACGCATGCGTGTCTGTGTATGTGGATGTGTACGCTTGCGCATGTGCATGAGAAGCATCAACTCGACTACTTTATGTGATGTCTAAACCGGGGTCATGTCGGACGACAGAACGTGAGACAAACGGGCTGACAATGACGCTGCGAGGAGTAGCTGAGAAGCCTGCTGGCACCGGAATGGGATGGTTCCAGGCACGCATATCCTGGTTGTATGTAAGTTCATGGAAGCTTATTGATATTAGGTAGTTATTATCATATCTCGTTATTGCTACTGGGCGGCCAGTAGGTATGCCGACTTCGTACCTATGTCCGGAGCACCTATGTGCCGTGGCCAGTCTGACCGAATCGTTCCCTGAATTAAGAATACAATCACCGTCCAATACACAAGGGCCCGCGAGACGGGATGGACCTTGCAAGGATCAAGAATAGACTTCGACTGGTTCTGCAGTTCTGGGCCGCCCCGAGAGCAGGGAATCTAGCTGAAGGTAGGCAACCAGGGGCGGCAGCAGGGCAGAATGTGAGATCGAGTAATCAGTGAACAAGGAATTAAAGTACCTAACGGAGTAAAGTACAGATGGGAAAGGGCTGGAACGTTTGGTACTCGTCACGGATATGGAGATGCGGGCCAGACCGGCGGTATCTTATCAGCGAGACGAGCGCCTGGGACGGCGGGCGGGACAACGCCCTGGGTTTTCTGTTTTTGGGCGATGATGGGCGACATGGTATGACCCAATTGTGGTCCCATCAGCAGCATCCCCACTGCGCCGCGCCCTGCCATTCGCCGGACACGCCTCCAAGTGCATCTGGGACATTCGGTATCGACCGATTTGTACCTTTTCTGCTGCCACACCTCGAACCACTTCTGTCAGCTCCGCCCTCGAGGAGCCGCTTGACCACACAACCGTCCGCCGTGTCGTCGACTCGTCCCCCCATTCCCGGCTCGCTGCCTCCAACAAGTGTTGGCTGGCACGCAGTGCTTGCTTGACCGGCTACTTGTGCACTTCTGCTGGCGCCGGTGCTGCTGACGGAGATAGGGCTTGCGGTGACCTGCTGCAGGTACCTCTTCTCGGCCCAGCGTGCTCCGCCCAAGAAGCAAGAGACACGCTCCCCTACCTAGTTCCCTCTGCTGCTCCTCTGACGGGCCCAGCACCATCCGTGGTGCCATGGGTTGAGGGCTCATCTGAGAATCCCTGACTCTGCCAGCCATGGCTGGCCGTTGCCCTCCTCATCCCACGCAATAAACGTTCGATGGGCTCCGCCCTTCCACAACTGACAGGTGGTATATATCCTGTCTCCCTCTTGAACCCCCCCGCTCTGTGTGCGCCTGCTGTAACAGTCTTGTTCTCCCTCTATTCTACTCTCCATCCCGAAAGTGATCCATCCGGACACCATATAACCCAGCTTCGATTTGTGTTGCATCTGAACTCGTGTGTACGCGGATCTTCTACTACCCAGCGTGTTTCAAGATACCTCGTCACACACAACAACACACACAACACAACACACATAGGCATCCAAACGAGCCTAGCCCAAGAAGAGTAGGCTCTCCGATCAGTGCAGGGAGGAACAAGTGTTGTTCTCGTAGAGAGACACCATACAGCCTGCAATCACAACAGCAACAACAACAACGGCCACAACCACTACAACACGTTCTGATATGGCCACATCTTTACCATACCCGTTCAACACGCAGATTCCGGTTACCCCCCCACCGGACAACCTCCACTTCCCGTCCATCCATCCTGTTGCCGACCAACCCTTCGCCCAGTTTCTGAAGCCCTTCGGCATCGATGTGTACGGGCAGAAGAAGGCGATGGACACAAAGCCACAGACTCTAGCCAAACAAGCCGAGACCCAGCCCAAGCAGACACAGCCCGAGATCAAGGTGAAGGAGGAGCTCCCGGCTCTGGAGAGCGCCGGTGTGACTCTTGACCCCAGATATCTCGCCA
Source organism: Thyridium curvatum (assembly GCF_004353045.1). NCBI lineage: Eukaryota > Fungi > Ascomycota > Sordariomycetes > Thyridiales > Thyridiaceae > Thyridium > Thyridium curvatum. The sequence continues at coordinate 722,455 of NW_022156757.1, forward strand.
TGGTGTCACGCATCGCCGCCTACTACCAGCAGAGATGCCAGGCAGTAGCCAACTTCCAGCAGCAGAGGTGCCAGGCGTGGGCCAACATGCACCGCCAAAAGTGCCAGGAGATGATGCAGGCCTCGATGCTGGTGGTGGCCTGGTACATCCGCGACCGCATCAACCGCCGGAGGAAGCGGTCAAAGCGCACCTTCCGCCGAGGCCTGTCCGAGAGGTGCACCCGGAGCAAGATCACAAAGGGCGAGGCCGTGAGGCGGTGGGTCACGCAGATCCCCGAGGGCACCATGTCGCCCAACAACCCCATCCGAGAGAAGCTGGCCGACCCGGAAGAGGACAACTGGAGCATGGACAGAGAATCAGCGCCCGACAAGGAGGCCAAGCTGTTCTGCGTCGCGGACAACCTCATCAAGAGCCAACTGTCCAAGATCGACGTCCCTCTCATGGGCGCTCTCTCCTTCGACGAGAGCGACAGCGAGAGCGAGGACGAAGATATGGAAGAGGAAGAGGAAGAGGACGAGATTGAGGACGACGAGGAGCTGTACGATGACGAGTATGTGGAGGACGGCGTGGAGTGCTATGACGATGACGAGGATGACGCATCGGACATTGTGCACCACGGCACAGGCAAGGGCAGCCACGAGAGGACGGGCACGACTTTGACATGATGACGACGACGACGCGGATAGGCTTGAGACACACAACTTCTTCAATCATTGTGATCTTCTTTGGGCGGTGGCGTTTTACTCGGGGTTGCGGCTCTTGTGCGGGACATGACGGGCATCATGGTATGTATGGCATTTGATGAGGTTAATTGGCTTCTCTACTTTGGATTCATCGGAAACATGGGATTAAGCATGACACCCCCAGGCAGCAAGCGGCATTGTTTTAGCAAGTCCGACCCTAGGCAACAAGGAGTTACGGACGACTTCGGAAATAAACAATATTCCAAATCACTTGACAGGATGGATACTCGATGGGTTCGTTCTCCATGTGCTCGTGACATTTGATGACTGCCTTTTGTCCATTGTGACTTATATGTCTGCCTCCGAGTTAGGTATCCAATGAGTAGGCACAATGCGTCCTTCCCTTTCAGGTAATGAAAGACCTCTGCAATCCCATACCCAGTCCTCGCCATGGACAGATTTATAAGTATGTAGCTGGCTCTACTTCTGGCAGCCGCCCGCTCGAGTTGTTGACTTGCTCCATGTGCATGAAGCAAGGTAGTAACTACTCTCTTGTTGCAGCAGCAAGAACAGCTAACATCAACTACATATGGTGAGATACTAGGTTGGATTGCATCTACTCTATTAAGTTGTCAGTGCTTTCATTTGACCTGTCATGTGAGTTTCGTGACTCTTTGTCTGGTGCACATGGCTCGGCAAGGCTCTGGCATGTCCGGACTTGTGAAAGACACTGTGACCCATGTCCATTATCTTACCTCAAGGACACTTGAAGAGTCACACTGCTTGATCTGGCTGTTGTCACAGGCCCGGACCCGCTTGTCGTGGTTCTGCCGTCGGCTTTCGCTTCCGCTTAGTCGTCAACACCAAAGCCCCAGCCGCATTGCGGCTTCACGATGCACACTCCAGCCGCATGGGCGAGGGGTATTTTAACAGCCCTAAGGCTCTCCCCTCTTCCACAAATCTTCTCCTCCTTCATCTTTGTTTTTCTCGAGATCGCCTCGCCGCGCCTCGAAGCAAAGACTGACTCGCGATCATCATCACCAACCAAGTCCGCATCAAGGGAAGGCGTCTTCGACTTGCCTAACCGACCGTGCGATCCCAAGCTCTTTCCTCCTCCCCCTTTTTTTTTTCCCCACCGACTCCTTCCTGCCTTGCTGCAGAGTTGAGAGCCGTTGCCACGGTCGCGTGGAGCCCTCGCTCAGTTTTCAGTAACCTCAGCACGCCGCGTGGGTGTTGAGTGACCACACATCGCCAACTCTTTTCCGCCTTCATCATCATGGTGTACATATAACCCCTTCCCCTCATGCTTTTTGGTCTTTTTCGATTTTCATCATTCTAGCCGTCTTACTTTTATCACTCCGCTTCAAGTCCCCTGCTCTCCAGACTGCCCAGTTTCGCTGACCAGTTGCAAGGATGCCGCGACGCCGCCGGTCTCTGGGCCGCGGAGGCCACAAGCGCAGCAGGTCTGCTACTTTGAGGTATGTAACAGACTGGATTTATTTGTTTCTGTTTTTTCAAGCCTGTTTTTATTGCGTTGAGAGTTGAGTTGCTCCGGATCCCCCTGCTTCCATCTGGCTGGCCTGTGAGAGAGTCATGAACCCTCTCCTGTTTCAGTCTCGTCTTTTTCTCGAAAGCCCTGCTGTCCTCCATGGATCTTGCTCTAGGGCTTTCGCGAGTCTTTTCCCCGTGTTTTCAGACCTTTTCTTTGATTTGCCTCGAAGACCCATGGATACGAAGAGTGTGGTTGGCTGTCGTTGGTTGCAGTTTGCACAACCACACAACATGGACACACGCACTTCGGGATCAGCCATGCATTCAGTGCTACCCCTGCATTCCTCCGCTCACACGCCCCCGTCCAACCCCGCAAAAAGGGGATCCACAGTGCGACGACTCGTCCGGGCAGGCCAAGGCCAAGCGCCACAGTTGGGCGGGCGAAACTGTGTGGTGCTCCAATGTGTGTAAGGTGACGTTGGCCGGATCCGTGGATCAGGCGGGTCACTGGAAGCTCGGGAGCTTCCTACTTGAGCAAGTTCTCAGTCGGCCGAGCATCGTGTTCACCATCCTCGTTCGCCTCTTTTGCTTTCTTGGAATTCCCTCCCCTTCATTCCCTCGACGTGCTTTTGCTAAGTCTACCTATTCTTCCACAGCTCTCGAGCCACCCCCGGTCCGTCAGGCCAATTGTCTCAGACCACCGTAGAGGCGTTTGAGACTGAAAACAACGCCTCGGAGCAGCCAATAGAGTCGCTGAGCGACACCGAGGCCGTTGACACCGCCAAACATCTCGCGGAAGCCGAGATCGAGGCTGGGTCGTACGTCCTGCTCCCCATCAAATTCCACAACTCCACCGCCGTCGTCAACTTCGACTTCGAGAACATGGGAGGCGGCCACAAGCTTCCGCCGGGCGCTGTCGAGGCCCGCTATCCCCTCCGGCCCACCAAGCCGAAGGGCAAGCTCATCCCCAAGATCTACAAGGATCGCATCGAGAGCTTCTACAAGGAAGGCCAGTATGAGAAGTACAATCTTCGCGCGTAAGTTCAAAACTGATCGTTTTCCTCTATTTCTCTAACACGTCCGCTCTAGGATGATGTTTGAGGGCGCGGCTGTCGGTGAGAAGTATGTCCAGCTGAGCTCGTGGGCTGCGCCCGACCTCACTCGGCCCAAGTTCAAAGAGGCCACATCGCACAAGTTCGAGCCCGCCAAGGTGGGCGACTGGTTCGGCCCGTCTTGGGCCACTCACTGGTTCAAGATCGAGGTGACCGTTCCCTCGGAGCTCCGCGACAAGGAGCGCCTCGAGTTCCACTGGGACGCAGACACCGAGGGCATGGTCTGGTCCCAGGGCGGTGATCCATTGCAGGGCCTGACCGGAGGCGGCGAGCGTGTCGAGTGGATCCTGCCCGACTCGTTCCGCGATGGCAAGTCCCATACCTTCTACATCGAGATGGCCTGCAATGGCATGTTCGGCACCGGAGAGGGCATCCAGCCCCCGGACCCCAACAAGCAGTTCAAGCTCAAGACGGCCGACATCGTCGCCGTCAACTTGCAGGCGCGTGGTCTCTTCATCGACTCCTGGATCATCGGAGATGCTGCCAGAGAGTTTCCTGAGAACTCCCGTCAGCAGCACCAAGCATTGGTTGTCATTAACCGTATCGTCGATACTTTTGAGCTGGGCAATAAGGACTCCATCATTGAGTGTCGCAAGATCGCTCAAGAGTACATCGGAAAGCATGTCGACTCTGCGAAAGTCTACCAGAGCGGCACCACTCCCGAGGTCTTCGGCGTCGGCCATTGCCACATCGACACCTGCTGGCTCTGGCCGTGGGCCGAGACTCGCCGCAAGACCGCCCGCTCCTGGACCAACCAGTGCAACCTCATGGACCAGTACCCTGAGCTCAACTTTGTCGTCTCTCAGGCCCAGCAGTACAAGTGGCTCAAGGAGGACTACCCCTACGTCTACGAGCGCCTCTCAAAGAAGGTCAAAGAGGGCCAGTTCCACCCCATCGGTGGCAGCTGGGTCGAGCACGACACCAACATGCCCAGCGGCGAGTCTCTCGTCCGCCAATTCCTCTACGGCCAGAGGTTCTTTGAGGGCCACTTTGGAAAGCGCTGCGAGACCTTTTGGCTTCCAGACACGTTTGGATACTCGAGCCAGCTCCCTCAGCTGTGCCGCCTCGCTGGCATGGGCCGCTTCCTGACCCAGAAGCTCAGCTGGAACAACATCAACAACTTCCCGCACACGAGCTTCAACTGGGTCGCCTTGGACGGCACCCAGGTGCTCTGCCACATGCCGCCTTCGGAGACTTACACTGCCGATGCGCACTTTGGCGATGTCAAGCGAAGCATCGAGAATCACAAGTCTATGGACGCTGATCACACCTCACTCCTCGTCTTTGGCAAGGGAGATGGCGGTGGTGGTCCGACCTGGGAGCACCTCGAGAAGCTTCGTCGTTGCCGCGGCATGGCCGACACTGTTGGCCTGTTGCCGACTGTGCACATGGGCAACACTGTGGACGATTTCTTTGCTCAGCTTGAGACCAAGGCTGACAAGCTCCCCACCTGGAACGGCGAGCTCTACTTTGAGCTCCACCGTGGCACTTACACCACCCAGGCTAACAATAAGCTGAACAACCGCAAGGGAGAGTTTATCCTCCGCGATATCGAGATGCTGGCCACTTTTGCGTCTCTCAAGGACAGCTCGTTCAAGTATCCCAAGAAGGAGATCGACTTCATGTGGGAGGCCGTCCTGCTCTGCCAGTTCCACGACTGCCTGCCCGGCAGCTCCATCGAGATGTGCTACGACGACTCGGACGAGCTGTACGCCGAGGTCTTCAAGACCGCCAAGCGCGTTCTCAACGACATCTACAAGGCCCTGGGCGTCTCCGACCAGCCCGCCATTGCCGGAGCCACGGAGGTCGCGCTCAACACTCTGCCCTGGCACCGTCGCGAGGTCGTCGACACCGCCGACGGCAAGGGCGCCATCGCCTCTGGCGCCGGAAACCTGCTGACACTCGAGCCCATCCAGGCTGCTGGTGAGCCTGCCGTCAGCATCAATGAAGTCAACAAGGGTGTCTTCGTCATGCAGAACGATCAGCTCCGCGTTCAGATCGAGGACGGCGTCATCACGTCGCTGTTCGACCGCAAGGCCGACCGCGAGGTCCTGGCCAAGGGGGGCAAGGCCAACCAGTATGTCATCTTTGACGACAAGCCGCTCTACTGGCAGGCGTGGGACGTCGAGGTCTTCCACCTCGAGTCGCGCAAGGAGCTCGCCAGCGGCCCTTCGGAGATCAGCGAGGACAAGGGCCACCGCGTCAGCGTCGTCACCAAGACCAAGATCAGCGAGCTGAGCTCCCTGGTCACCACCATCAGCCTCTCGGCCGCCATCGAGGGCGAGCTGTCGTCGGTCGAGGTCACCTGCGACGTCGACTGGCACGAGTCGATGAAGTTCCTCAAGGTCGAGTTCCCCGTCGACATCACCAACGACGAGGCCTCGTACGAGACGCAGTACGGTCTCGTCCGCCGGCCCACGCACTACAACACCACCTGGGACATGGCCAAGTTCGAGGTCTGCTGCCACAAGTTTGCCGACCTGTCGGAGCACGGCTACGGCGTGTCGGTCCTCAACGACAGCAAGTACGGCTTCGCGACCAGCGGCAACGTCATGCGGCTGTCGCTGCTGCGCTCGCCCAAGGCTCCCGACGCCCACGCCGACATGGGCGCGCACCACATCCGCTGGGCCATCCTGCCGCACGCGGGCCGCCTCGGCGCGGCCACGGTCCGCAAGGGCTACGAGTTCAACAACAAGCTCAAGGTGCTCTCGGCGCCCGACCCGCAGGCCGTCGCCGCCACGGGCCTCGTCGGCAGGTGCCCCGTCCGCCTGGCGGGCGACGCGAGCCTCGTGCTCGACTGCGTCAAGCGCGGCGAGGACGACGAGGACGTCGGCCGCGACGAGGGCATCCCGCGCCGCAAGGGCCGCAGCGTCGTGCTGCGCTTGTACGACAGCCTCGGCGGCAGGAGCCGCGGCGTCGTCGAGACGAGCTACGACGTGCGCAAGGTGTTCAAGACGAACGTGCTCGAGGACGACCTCGAGGAGGTCCCCGTCGACGAGCACGGCCGGTTCGCGATCGAGCTCCATGCTTTCGAGGTTGCGACTTATCGTCTGCAACTTTGAAGGGGGGATGTGAGAAGGTGTTTTGAGGGGTTCGAGGAGGTTTGATTGACGTGACTTGACTTGACATTGCAAAGGACACAGATAAGGATCACATTGTTTGCGTTGATTTTTTTCTTTCCTGCTGGTTGTTTGAAGTTTTACGTTCAATCCTGAGAGGAAGGGTTGCTTTTGAGATTTCATAGGGCTGTACCTACCTACATCTATCTCAGCCTCGGTCCAGAGCTACAGGGTTGTCATCATGAGCAACACACTGGTCATGCTTGCTGTGGAGAAAAGGGTTGAGTTTGTTTTTTTGCTCGTGGTTTGAGTTCTTACGTACATACTGAGAGACAGGGAGATCGATAGGGCTGTGTCATATCGCAGCCTCACTTCAGAGATACAGAGTTTCTCTCTGGAGAAAGAAAGGTCCCTCAGTCCGTCCGTCCGCCAGTCAGTCAGTCAGTCAGTCAGTCAGTCAGTCATAGTCACATCGAGAGCAAGAGGTTAGCTACAGTAGTCACAGGCACGATGCACAACACATGTGCATCATCGGTATGAAAATGCGAAGATATTTGCTCATGGGAACCAAACATCGTGATATTCTAGGCCATGCATGCCTTTTCAGCCCGTGACTCTGCATCATATGAACTTGTAGAAAGAAGAAGCTATGATTTGACCCAGGTTTCCTCGTCCTTGAACTGACATGAACAAATGTAGACGCTTCGTTGTTCTTTTGTGTTTTTCAAACAAACCCAGCTCGAAGACGTAGTAATACACCGAAGGAAGGGAGAGAGACACCTGTCCTGCATGTCTGCTCTGTTATATACCTGCCACTCTCACCCATCACCGAACCGAAAGGAAACCTCACGCCCCGTCCTCAGGCAGCTCCTCGACGACCCTCTCCACCATCCCAATCAGCTCGTCGATATCAGGCCGCTCGGCCGGCTCGACGGCAAGACACCTCCTCACGACATCGCGGATAGAGTCCGAAATCACCGTCTCTCCCACCGCACCAGCCGCCGCCGCCGCCGCAGCGCCGCCGCTCTCGCCCAACCCCGTCCCGACGCGCGCCTTGCCCTTGCCGCCGCCGCCGCCGCCGGGCTTCTCGTCCGGGAAGCGCCAGTCGCCGCCGAGCACGCAGATGCTCAGCGACCCGCCCGTCTCGTCGCTGCGCATCTCGAAGGGGGACTTGCCGACGAGGCAGGCGTAGAGGGTGCAGCCGAGGGACCAGATGTCGACCTTGGTGTCGATGACGGCGCCCGTCTTGACGTCGAAGAGCTCCGGGGCGCGGTAGGGCATGGTGCTGTGCTCGGCGGCCGTGTCCTGCGTCGCGATGGCGAGGGACCGCGACGTTATGGCTAAGGGGGAGGCGGCGATGGAGCCGAGGTCCATTAGGATTGGGGTTGTGCCGTCGTCGGAGATCATGATGTTTCCTGTATAAAGTGGATGTGCGTGTTAGCCAAACCTTGTTCCCTGTTTTCTTTCGGCGCTTGTGTGTAGCACTAGCAGAGGGCCAGGAGGGGAGAGACAAACCAGGCTTGATGTCCCTGTGCGCATAACTCCTGACCTCACCGGCCGGCACCCCCTCGTCGTCCCCGCCCACCATCAGCGGCCGCTGCTGCTCCGTCTCGTCGTCCTCGTCGGCGCCCGCCGGCGCGGCGCTCGGCGCCACCCTCCGCCCGCCCTTCTTGTGCTGCTTGGACCCTTTCGCCCCCTCGACGTCGGGGTCGACGCCGTTGGTGCGCATCTCCATGCGTTCGGGGCCCTGGGGCCGGTAGCGGTGCATGTCGCGCAGGGCGCGGCACACGCCGAGGAAGAGCTGCATGAGCCGCCGCTCGGGGAAGGACGTGTGGTTGACGAGGTTGGCGTTGATCATGTCCTGCAGGTTGCCCCTCCGGTAGTAGGGCAGCAGCACGTAGACCGTCTTGGCGGCGTCGTCGCGGCCGCTGGTCCCTCCGCCCGAGGTGAAGCCGCCGCCGCCGCCGCCGCGGTCCGTGGCGATGCTATAGTCGACGCTGTGGATGATGCCGGGGCTGCCGGAGAAGAGCTTGTAGGCATCGACCTCCTTCATGGCCTGGGCGACCGACTCGGCGCCGAAGGGGCAGCGGATCTTTTTCAGGGCGAGCAGCTCTGATGTGCTGGTGTCTTGGACGAGGTAGACGTAGGAGAAGCCGCCCTAGAGAAGAGTGTCAGTTAGACTGTCGCTCGTCGTGCGCCCCAAAGGGGTAGGCCCATGCGCAGGGGAATGTCTTTACCTCGCCGAGTAGGCGCAGGATCTTGAAGCTCCGGCCATTGATCTTGAGAGTCGGCGACCCGGGGAAGCAGTTGAGGCAGTTGCCAAAGGAGTAGACGAGATCAAGCAGCACTTGCGCCATCTTGGTTATGGGGTGCCTCGCCAGTGAGTGGACAGAGCTGAGGCTATGCGCAATTGAAAGTCGTCGAGATCGAGAGGTACTTCGGGTGCTGCGGTGCAGCAATGTCTGGCTCGGTTGGAGCTGGTGATCTTATCAAGACGGAAGCTCGGGATCGACACGAGTCTCGCAATGCATCCAGTCAGCGACGAGGACGCTAGCAATGTGCTGCCGAATGATGGCTCCTCCCAATCGCCTGTCTATCTTGAACAGGTACTTCTCGAGTCGGTGTATTGAGTCCTGCGTGGCTCTTGATTGTGCGATTGAGGAATTGAAGCTTTAACGGACATCAGACAGGATGACAGAAGGCCAGCTTCACGATTCGTGGTCCAATTGGATCAACGTCACGGGCGTGGATCCTCCACCTCTCAGCGGAAGCACGGTCCTCCACAGCGGGCTGTGCGGGCTGCCGGGTCCCTGCAGCGTCCCAAAATAGGCGGGCCTCAAGTGGCATCTCCACTGACCGGAGAGCTAATGAGCCACATCACTGACGCCAGCAAGATATCGAACTGTATCTCACCACGGAAGACAAAACACATTCATAAAATAAAAAAAAACTCTTTTTCTCTCTCTCTTGCCTTCTCGTAAGAACAATATCACCGTCATCATCGAGGCTACTTTAGTGCCAGGCAGTGTTACGCAAATCCTGTATGGAGTAACGATGTACCCCCGGAGATGAGGGCAAGTTCAATTCAATGTAGTTATGCATCGACCTAGGTAACTATCGGCTCTGAGACTCTCTTCCAAAACCCAGCCCCGATATCGTCTCTGTCCCAAGAATATTTGTCCATAGATGACCTAGTTTCTCCTCTCCACTGCTCTACTCGTTGTTACCTGGGTTGCCGGAACCTCGAGAAAGTTGATTCCCCTTGGCTTGAATAACGACTTTGGAGCCTGGCCCATAAGACGGAACTAGGCCACTTATCTCAAGGAGGGATCGTTGGCGCAGTGGTAGGGCATGGGATTGCGGATATCATGGTTGTGGCCTTTTCTTTTTTGCATCTCCCCTTCCTTGTTGGGTTTTCCTGTCTTTGCATTGTCATTCTTCCACCTCTTTTTTCTGTGTTTTCAAAAGCATCCAGAGGCTGGAGATGTCTCGACAATGGCTAGGGTTGACAAGCCTGCGGTGGTGACGTTCCAGGATTGTGCATTCGAGAGAAAGGCATGTCTTGCCTGCATACGACCGGGCCTCAAGGGGACCGAGGGTCAACCAGGACGATGTTAACCTCTGGTATTTCACTTCCGTGCGACGACCCGCCCCTTCTTGCTCTCCTCTCCCTTCGAAACCCCAGGAGTTCCACCTGGATCTCGTATCTCTGAGGACCTAACTCATTGAGGGATCTTGCCAGTTCATCGACCATGACCTCTTCACCGTACGTGAGCTCATGGTGCTCGTAGCCCACTGGCCGCACGGTGACATGGACGTACGGCACAAAGTTTCTATTCAGAGAGCCGCTCTGGGCGTCAGCGAAACATACCTGCTGGGGTCCCTATTACGGGACAGTTCATGGCTGGAGCTTGGGAGGAATCTTGACTTGGTCTTGTCACGTACCTATGTCTCTGGGCTTCCAAGGCCAAAATGCTGCAGAGAATGACGATAATAGGATGATGCCCGGGCGGGCGGGACCCGACGCCGCGCCAGATGATCTGCCGTTGGAGCTCTTCGTATCGTCGTGAGAAGGACATGGCTGAACGGGTCTATAGTTTGACTTGTGTGTTGATATAGTTCTGGTTGATTGGAGCCACCGGGACACTGATGCTGTGACAAGGACGAGGTTGAGCAGGCGGCAGGAACAGATACTTCGAGTTCAATGAAGAGTAGATAGATCATTTCCTGATCCAAGAGGACGCCCTTGTGCCTTTATACTTGATGCTGGGATAGTTGGGGGCAATGCTCGCTGAAATCAGCTCAAAAGGAGGTGTTCTGGCTCGTTGGCATCTGAACTTTCTCACGAACCCCATGGACCTTCTTCGTGGGGAGCCGGCCGGTAGATAACAACCATGGATGCGAGGCAGTTGAGAACCATGGAATGGGCTTCCGGACGGATTGACTGGCCCCGTGACTCTGCTTCATCGTGTCCAGAGCACATATGAGGCGGTTTGGCTCGGATGGGACGAAGGCTGCAGTTCCATTGTAGGATAAGACGGCATGCCTCAGAACAACACTCCGTCAGGATGTCAAGTTGATGAACCCTAAAAACAAACAGCATGGAAAATAATGCGGAATAGGTATAATTCAAAGGAGTTTCAATATTTGTTGGAGCACAAACTTCAAAGTCAAAGGGGCCAAGTTGTTGTGTCCACCATCGTCCGAAACAGACCAGGAACGAGAGAAACAGGTGTCTTTGGAACACACCTTAAACCCACACACATTACAGACATTATATTAAGACATGTGGGAATATACATAGTCGTTAGGCCTCTAGAAGTAAAGAAGCAACCCGAGCCAGCCCACACCCACCCAACCGCAGTCCATGTCCCTTCTTCCATCGTGATCAAATCAACACTAACAAAAGAAACCGAAGAGAAGGGGGAAAAAGAGGTCCCAAAACAAATGAATAAGCCAGGGTGGTATCATCGCTAAACAATGCCCGCCATCGTCATGCAACCACAATAGCACGTCGTCAGGTCTATCCGCCCTTTCATCACACACACACAGAGAGAGAGAAAGCCCTCGCATCTCCTCAAACGTCGTACAGCCCCGAAAAAAAAAGGCAATTCTCCCCTTTCCCTTAAAAGGCATCCTCAAAAGGACAGTCAACACTGTCGTGCCCGTCCCGCTCGCACAGAGCGCACCACTTGTCCGCGTCCACCACGCCGCTCTCCTTGCCCGCCACGGGGCCCGAGTCCATGGGGTTGGGCAGGATCCTGACCTCGGCGGGCACAGCCGGCGCCGGGCTCGCCTGCTGTTGCTTCGGCGGCGTCGCCACCACCCTCGGCTTGATGGGCGACAGCGGCGGCACCGCAGCCGACCCCTGCCGCACGTGCGCCGACAGGCCCTTGAGCCCCTCCCGCACGACGTCCTTGCCCGTCCTCGCGGGGTCACCGCCGCCCTCGTGGCCGTTGGCGTCCTGGCCAAACATGTTGGTGCACGTCAGGATGTCGTGGCCCGACGTCTCGCAGATCTCGCACCAGAGGGTACTAGTCTCGGTGACGGACGAGTAGGCGTCGCTCTCGGGCATCGTGTCGAGCGTCAGGCCGCGCGAGTGCGTCTTGTGGTGGTGGTTATTGTGATGGTGAGCCTCGGGGGAGCGCGCCTCGTAGTCGCGGGCGAGCACGACGGTGCCGCGCGAATCCCGCAGCGACGAGCGGTTGTTGTTGTTGTTGCTGCTGCCCAGGGTCATGGAGCTATCGCGCTGGGCCTTCGAGCCGCCCCTCCTAAGCTGGTCGAGCTCGCGCTCCATCTCCTCCTCGCGGTTGTTCTTATTATCCAGCAGAGCTCTGAGGTCGGCGACTTCCCGCTCCAGCTTCTCCCGCATCATGCGGTCGCCCAGGGACTCGTTGCGGCGGTGTGCTTTCCACGGTCCCTGTCGCGGTTGTGGTGTCTTCTCTGGGGAGTCCTGGGGGACGGAATCCCGACTCAAAGAGTGAATGATTGCCTTCAGACCTCTAATCTCATCCTCCTTCTGCTCCAGCTCTTTGGATATCGACGATCGATCTCCGTTCATATGACCTCCTCCCTTCATGCTCTCTTGTGCCTTCTCGCGTTCTCGTCGCAGTTCGGAGCGTGTCCTCTCGACCTCGCCCCTCAAGAACTCGACTTCACCTCGTGCTTCAGCTTCTCCTCGCCGAGCATCTTCGAGGCCCTCTTCTAACTCCTGGACTAAGCTTTCCAGCTGCTTAAGCTGCTGAGCTACCGTCGCGACATCGGAAGTGCGTTCCTGGGCCTCGTTAAGCTCCTGCATCAGCTCCTCGATGCGCTTCTCGTACACTCGTTCCGTCTCCGTGCTGGCCATCTCGAGCGTGTCGATCGTACTCCTGAAATCGGCGCGGTGGGCGTCGAATTCGGCGGTAAGCATCGCAATCTTTTCATTCTTTTCCCGGACCATGGCGCGCAGCTCTGTCGCGCCTTTGTCGTCGATACTTCCTCGACGGAAAGCGGGACCTTCGGGGTTCTCAATCAGAGTCTGCAGCTCCGTCAGACTGCTCTCCATCTCGGACAGTGTCGCCGCTTGTTCCTTGAGCTGCTTGTCGCGATCTTCGAGCTGCGTCCTGAGCCGCTCGACTTCGTCGTCATTATGGTTGTGGGCGCGAGAAGCCGTGCGCGAAGGAGGGCGGATCTTGTTGTTGAATGACGAGACCGAGCCAAAACTACCATTCGTCTTGGTCCTGTTGACTCCAACGGGCGTGGTCTCATCGTCGGTAGCGTTCGACGAGTTCCCGAGCGCGGACGCGCTTCGCGGGCCAAGGCTGCCCTTGCGCTCCGGTCCCAGTCCCCTCTTGCTTGGATCGCCAGCCGTGCCACGGACACTCTGAGAAAACTTGTTGGCTGTAGGGCTCCCGAAGCGGGACGGCACTTTAGATGCCGGGGTCGGTATGGACGGCTTCGGTCCTGGCGTCATTTGCAACCTGCGCACGGGCGAGTCTGGCCGTGGCAGAGACGTCCTAGGCCTCTTGCCCGAAGGGCTGGGCGCGCGTCCGGGGCCAAGCGACTGGCTGAACTTGGGAAGTGAGGGCGTGGGCGGAGTGAAGTTGGTCGAGTTTTGGCTCGCGACCTTCAGGCCAGAGCTCGCAGGCGTGTGAGGAAATGAACCTCCAGCCATGGGAGAAGCGTCGCGCTTAGCGGCTTTCGAGAGAGGCAGGAAAATGCCAGCGCCTGGTTTGGAGGTCGTAAAGTAGTAAATCCTATGCGCAAGAAAGACCTAGTCAGCCCCCGAAACATTTCAAGTAATAGAGAGCGCGGATCTCATGCGTACCCGTCGACATCACCACTGTTCTTTCCCCGCGACGCAAAGTCCGCGCTCAGTTCCACACCAGCAAAGGTACCTTTCCGTCCCTGCACGGAGCCGATGAAACGGACGGTGCCATGCATGTTACCCGGGACGTCCACGGCGTCGCCCACAACAATGTCGTCGCCGCGTCCGCCAGCGGCGGTGGCTCTGCCCGGGGTGAGGGGCGGCATGGCTGTCCTAGAGTTGCTGCTGCCTTCGGGGTTCTCGTGCAACGTGTTCAGGGCGTATGTCTCGGAGGCATCTGGGATGGAGGCTAGCGAATTCTGGGTCAGGGCCGCAAGAGAGCCCTTGCGCGCGAGAGACGGTGGTGCAAGGCGGCTGGTGGAGGCAGAGTGCGCGCTGTAGAGAGAGTTGAGGTTTGGAGTCGAGGCGGGTTGAGACAGGCCGGAAGGGCGAGGACGGCCAGGAGTGCGCGGGAGGGTGCGTGTTGATGTTGTTATGGTCGAAGTCATGGTGGTGACACGGCCTCGGCACTAGAGGCGCACCAGCAACGCCCTATTTCCTCTGCCAAAAACCTGCTAACACCTTCTTAGCGACCACCAATCCGGGCACTAGTAAACGTCTTTTTTTTTTTTACTGGGACGACAGCCATGGCCTGTGGGGGGGTCACCTTCAGGGAGTGGAGGGGGATCAATAGGGATGGATGTGCGGATCCCAGTTCCAGAAGACCCGTGAACCTAGCAATCCTAGCGAGCTGGATGATGGATGCACTGGCGGGACCAGAGAGGAGCCTTTGGCGGTACCTCTCCCATCCAAACGGGCCAAAAAGCGAACCAAAGGAGAGGAGTTCGACCGGCCGCTAGGTATGTAGGTATGTGGTCATCAGGCATGTGGAATAAGGATGTGCCCGCCACAATGTCTCATTTGTTTACTCGCGCCAACCGTGTGGGCGAATAACACGCTGAGCTGTGTCTCGATGCGCGCGTGGTGTGGTGTGGTGGTGCTCATGTCCCGGTGTGTGTGTGTGGGGGTGAGTTGAGAGGGAAAAGCAGCACTGACCTTGAATTCTTCTAGTCTCTCTCTTTCTCTCCTGGTTGGCTCAGGGCCGTCTTTGGCGACCAGAAATCGGGAGCTGAAGGGCTTGTTCAGGTGGCCAAGGCTTGCACCATAGGATCTTTGTGCTTGTTAAGATCGAGATGTCGAGTCTTGATTAAGATTTGGGGCGGTATAAATGATATTTGTGCACAGGGGTGCCAGGCAAAGAAGCAAAAAAACGCGATATTGAAGAGCCAGGGGAAAGGGGTCGGATGCCGTTGCCGGAGGACCGTGCTTCGCCAACGATCAAATTCACTTTTCTAATCCAGGGGGGTTCCGCCCATTCGGGAGTATGATGGACGTGCCTGGGGGGCGAGCAATAGGGAGAGATAGAGAGGAGGGAAAATAGCAGGCTCAAATAAGGCTATGGGTTGAGATGGATACTTTGTTAGAAAGACGTTTGGGAAGAAAGCAACCGCCTCTGGGATCTTTAAGAGGAGACGAGAGAAAGAGAGTGAAAACCCTCCGCCTCCTCCTCTCTCCGAGATTACGTCTTCCACAAAAAGAGCCATCCCAAAGAAAAACAATGCAACATCGGGTGCTCTCCATTGGGCAGCATCGCGACACCGCAACATCGCCAGAGCACCCGTGGCTGACAATCCCATCCATCTCCTTCCGGCCCGGCGCCATTGGTCGACAGAGGACCAGGGAGCGGGTCGGCTACCTTACCGCTCTGGGAGCTGAGAGGCGCTGTTCGCGGAAATGATCATAGTTAGCAGACCGCCTGATGCGATGCATGTGCACTTGTTCCATTGAAGCTTGCAAGGCCCTGCCCTCAGACTCCTTCGAGAACCGAGGCCGAGCAAAGTATTACCCTTCCGGGGTCTCTTCCTCTTCTTCTTCTCAATCCACTTAGCCAAAAGTCGTGTAGCTACCTACCTACCTTGGTACTCCGTACTAGTATGTACTTGTAGTCAGATCCCAGAGAAACGGACATGGGACTTCCGAAATAGGTAATGTACTCAAGCAATACCCGGACAAAACGTCCATGGCTGCATGTCCCATAAACCTTAATCATTGTGTTCTGAATGTACTTTTCTTTTCTTTGGGTATCAATACGTCTTCGCTGGTTAATTGCTGCCACAAGAGATCATACCATGAGCCTCGTGTCTACTCATGCTCTCGCTCAAAGATGTCTTCTCGACCAAACGGCCGACTCCCATCGTTCAATACCATAGCTTCCCGATGTTGCCGCCTAAGCCGCTGTTCTTCGACGCTCTGCTCCATAGGTCGTGGCTGATGGCCCTCCGCCTGTATCGTCACCTCCTGATCCTCGCCAAGTTCGTTCATACTAATAGACAAGACAACACTGATGCGATTATTAGGCACAGGCATGCTTCTTCCCTTGGGAATGAGTTTGGCCTTCTCCAGCGCATCGATGCCCAAGCGCGTCGCCTGTATACGCGCATAGAGCTCCGTGATCCTATTTTGATGGTGATGCATATATTGGTCGAAGTTCTTCTGCCTCTCCTCATCCGAGTCGCCCCAGTTCTGTTTGGCGAGCCATTTCTCGATAAATTTGGCCCTTACGAGGTCCTGAGGATCGTACTTATTGATGAGCTGCAGGAGAAACATGAGGAGCATCTTCTCGGACATGTCGCGTAGGATGTAGTCGTCGAAAGTGTTGTCGTCTAGCCTCGAGTAATCCGCCTCCTGGGCACATAGTTCCAGCGACCGGACAAACGCCAGATACGCCTTTCGGTTGTTGAGCAAATGTAGACTGTCTATGGTTGTGTCAGCACGCCATCCATCTGACTTCCTTTGCTTGCTGCCCATCTACCCACGTTGGTCTGTGATCATAGCCAGAGCACGCAGATTCTTCATTCTCTCGTCGTAGTTCGGGCGAGTAATTCCCCAAAGCAGATTGTTCACAGTGACGCCGTCGTTGACTGATCTATCGCAAACGATCTTGGCTGCTGTATCTCGGATCGCATAGTTGTAGTGGCCGAGGAGAGTCTCCAAGGTTCCCAGTTTGAGGGAATCCTCGGTGTCCTGCGTAATGTACTGTGTCTTGGGCTGCACCGGTTTGATCACGGCCGAGTCGCGATACTGTATGAGTAGGAATCGCATCATCGCGATGGTCGACAAGGTGACTGCGCCGAGGCTGGCGAGGATGAAGCGCTCATCCCGAGCGAAAGAGAACCAGCCCATCGTGTCACATTGTATGGATCCCAAGTAGTTACGAAACAAGAATGCTCCCAGTGAGATGGATGTCCGCCTCGACAGATGCACCTGTCCGAGCTTCGTTGATGATATTAATCGCCGTCGTGTCTTTAGGTTCAGGTACCGACCTACCTACCATAGCTAAGAAATGTACCTAATTATGCCAGGACGTTGACCACCTGCACTTAATGCGGGACTCGCGATAAGATAACAACCAAAAAAAATCCAACGATAAGCAACCCCATCTTCACATTCTCAGAGCCTAAAAAAAAGTCGCCCAGGTTCTCGATATACATTTTTCTCGGCCAAAGACCAGCTTACAACATGGCCGGGTCGCAATTGAAGAGGCTGAAAGCCTCTCTACGGGAACAAGGTATTATCGGCCCTCAGCAGTCAAAGAAACAGAAGAAGAAGAATGCGCAAGATGCCCAGGCGCGCAATGACAAGCGAGTCCAGCGGACCGCCGCCCTCGAGGGCATCCGCGAGCAGTTCAACCCTTTCCAGTTCAAGATGAACGCCCGTGGTCCCAAGTTCGAAGTTACTCGGGATAGACCACAGACAAAGGAGGCCGCTCGGGGCATTAAAGGACGGCCCGGCGTGGCCAACTCTGTTGCAGAAGAACGGGTAAGTTTTACTTTGGGCGATGATCCTGCGAATTTTATGCTGACCCAGAGAAACAGCGCCGTCAAACTCTACTGGTCGATATGCAGCGGCGGAACAAAGTCGGTGGTATCATCGATCGCCGTTTCGGCGAGGACGACCCGACAATGACACCCGAGGAGAGGGCGCTCGAACGATTCGCCCGGGAGAAGCAGCGAAGCCACAAGAAGAGCTCCATGTTTGACCTAGAAGATGACGAGCCCAGCTTTGGTCTCACTCACATGGGTAAATCCCTGACCTTCGACGAGGACGACGCTATGCGGGACGACTTTGACGAGAAAGACCTACCTTTCGACGAGGAAGACTTTGCGGGCATGGATCGCAAGCGCCTTAAGCGACTGAGAGGAGAAGACGACGCGGATGATGACGAAGCAGGAGAACAGGTGCCCGAGCGGAAGAAGAGCAAACAAGAGGTCATGAAGGAGGTTATCGCCAAGTCGAAGCTGCACAAGTACGAACGCCAGGCTGCAAAGGAGGAGGACGAGGACCTCCGAGCAGAGCTGGACAAGGAGCTTCCTGATCTGCAAGCTCTTCTCTTTGCAAGGAGAAGCAAGCAGCAGGGCCTCGCGACAGCGAACGGGGAGGCCGGCAAGGCTACAGCGATTGGCGGCGTTGACAAAGACGAGTTTGAGAAAGCATATGATACCCGTGTCAGGCAGATGATACAAGACCGAAGGGCGGCACCGACGGAAAGAACAAAGACTGAAGAGGAGAAGGCTGAAGAAGAATCGAAGCGCCTGAAAGAGCTGGAGGAGAAGCGGATGAAGCGGATGCGCGGAGAGGAGGTCAGCGATGAAGAGGAGGAAGAAGAGGACGAAGAAGAGGAGCAGTCCGAGGAGGGTGGTGCCAGTGACGAGGAGGCTGAAGCCGATGAGTTCGGCCTGGGCAAGGGTATCAAGCTCCGCCCTACAGCAACCGAACTTGGCTTCGAGGACGAGGATGATTTTATCATCGATGATGATCTCGTCGCGAGCGGCTCAGAGATCGACGTGGATGAAGATGACCTTTCCAGCGACAACGACGAATCCGAATCTGATGGGGTTGAAGATGACGAGGAAGATGAGTTTACGAAAGGTCTTCTCACCGAGCAAGAGAGCAAGGACCCTATGTTCAGCGAGGTTGTCAAGACGAATGGAGACGCCAAAGACGATGATGATGGAGTCCCTTATACCTTCCCCTGCCCTCAGTCTCATGATGAGCTGCTTGATGTCCTCAAGCCGATACCCAGCAGTAAGCTCATTGTGGTAATCCAGAGGATACGCGCTCTCCATCACCCCAAGCTGGACAGTGGAAACAAGGAGAAGTTGGGACGTTTTGCTCGAGTGCTTGTTGAGCACATCGCCTACCTCGGCAACCACTACGGCCAAAGCACATCTCCTGCCCTCGAAGGCCTCATCCGCCACGTCCACTCTCTGACCAAGATGTTCCCCGTCGAAGTCGCCAAGCAGTTCCGTGAGCACATCAGCGAGATGGAGTCCGAGCGGCCCCTGGCCCTCGAGGCTGGGGACCTCGTTCTGTTCACAGCGATCAGCACGATCTTCCCAACCTCTGATCATTTTCATCAGGTTGTCACGCCTGCCATGTTGGCGATGGCGAGGTTTCTCGGACAAAAGATACCCAAGACACTGTCCGATTACGCCACAGGTGCATATATCTCCCTCCTCTTCATCCAGTATCAGCAGTTGTCGAAGCGGTACGTGCCGGAGGTGATGAACTTTAGCATCAACACTCTTTGCGCTCTCGCCCCTGTTGAGGTGAAGGATTCTCCCGGGTTCGTCCCCATCCATCGACCGAACTCGGAGACTCGAGCGAAGAGTGCGCAAAAAATTCAGGTCCGCAAGTTGAAACTCAGTGACTGCACAGGCTCTGAGTCCGCGAGCCCAAAAGAGGATGAAAGCCTCAAGATTGCGATCCTCTGCACGACCACCGCCCTGCTCGTCGCCGCTGCCGAGATCTGGAGCGGCAAGCCGGCGTTTTTCGAGACCTTTGACCCCGCCCTCAAGGCGCTCAAGCACCTCGGCAGCAAGGCCTGCAAGGCGCAGCTGCCCGCCGCCCTGAGCCAGGAGCTCGAGCGCGCCGCCGCCACGCTCGAGCGCATGCAGCAGGTGGCGCGCCTCTCGCGGCGCCCGCTGGAGCTGCACCACCACAAGCCGCTGGCCATCAAGACGTACGTGCCCAAGTTCGAGGAGACCTTCGACCCCAACAAGCACTACGACCCGAACCGCGAGCGCGCCGAGGCGGCCAAGCTCAAGGCCGAGCACAAGAAGGAGCGCAAGGCGGCGATGCGCGAGCTGCGCAAGGACGCGCACTTTATGGCGCGCGAGACGCTGCGCGTCAAGAAGGCCAAGGACGAGGCGTACGAGAAGAAGTACAAGCGCCTCGTGGCCGAGATCCAGGGCGAGGAGGGCCGCGAGGCCAACGCCTACGAGCGCGAGAGGCAGGCGAGGAAGAGGTCGAGGAACAAGTAGACCGACGGGGCGACTCCTTGCCGTTGGGAGTGGGGGTTGGTAGAGGGGGAGGGTGGGTGGTGGCGATGCACACTGGCGTTTCTGGGGCCTTGCTCCGTTGTGAAGCATGGGCAAATAAAAAGGATTTACTGCCGAAATTATACCTTTGTCGTTCTGGTCAGATCTCCTCGTGCTGCTGTTGTCAACCGTGGTCGAAGCCATCTCTTGTGAGTTCCAATGCAAGTTCTATGTTGTCCACATTTACTGCTAGTAGATAGATGATTATTTCACTACGAGATAGGTAGTCACAGCTATCTTTACCTCTAAACTTAGGCAGTGAGATACTCACATTATAACCGCCTCAGATAATGGGAGAACAACATTGCTCAAGAGACAGGTTGCCTCTGGCATAGAGGCCGGTGAACGCAGGGCCGTGCGGGCCGCTGACATTGCAGGCAAAGCTTGAGGAAACGCACCGAGAGAGGACCTGCTCGATTGAAGCTTGAACCTGTTTCCTGCGGGCTTCTTGGGCTTGGGTGGTGGTGGAGGCGACATGACGGAGGGGATTCCTCGATCAGTGCTGGAGGTAAAGCTGCCAGGGCTACGAGCAGTAGGGGCAAAGGACCTGTTTCCAGAAGCAGCCGCGGCACAGCCCTTGAAGTTCAGTGTCAGACATGGTGTCTGTCTGACACACTCAACCCTCCATATGGTTGGCTTTTGCTCGTTCAACTAATGGGCGGTTAGTATGGCTCGAAGCTCTGTCTCATCATCACTCACTTGTCTGGTTCTCACACTCTTATATTCACAAAGGAACCCTTTGTAAACGTGGAAGCTTCTTCAACATTAGTCAGTGGGATAATCAACATTTTAGGGAGTAAAGACCTTGTGGAAGCTATTTCATCCCCTTCAATATTAGGCAGTGGGATAACCCAACATTCTAAGAGTCAAGATCTTTCATTTTTCCTGAGGAGTTGTAAGGTATAGAACTAGAAAACTCCAGGGCAGAAGCTCTTGAAAGCTCGCCTTGGACAACCAATGTTGTCGTGCAGCAGCCCACTGATATCAACCAGGCAGGGTTTTCCTCCATCGTCCATCACGAGGCCAAAACAAGTAGAGAAACTCTCAGATGAACGGAAAGAAACGACGCAAGAAAATGAAAAAGAACAACACCCCAGCAAAATAGAACTCCGTTGGTCAAAGATCCATGAAACCCTAAAAACAAGAGACACCAAGTTTCTCCAGCTTTTTGAAGATTTGCTCATCTTCCTTTATAAATGGTTGCGGATATATCTATGGGGGAAATATTTGTTTACAACGGCTTGCCGCCGAGGAAGTCGGACCACCGACGGACCTCAGTGGGGATACCCTCCTTGCGCGGCAGCTTCTCGCTCATGCACTGGGCAAAGAGCATGGCGGTCTGTGCAGGCACCAAGTGTTAGTGAACCACGTCTTTAGGTCAGGCATTGGTACCAGACTCACCTGCGGCTCCATGAACAACGGGACGCCAAAGTCGACGGCGTTGCGGCGCATAACGTAATCGACATCCATGATGGTCTTGCCACGGGCCTGGGCCAGGTTGAAGACGCCCTTGATGTCATACTTCTTGAAGACCTCGCGGAGAGCACGCTTGTCCTCCTTGGGGAACTCAATGACCTCCACATTGATGTTGTCCTTGGCAGTCGACTCGAGGAACTCCTTGACCTCCTTGTCGGCAGCGAAGAGCTTGTAGCCCATGGGCGACAGATAGTCGACAATCGTGGTGAGCCAGGGCTTGGACAGCTCGCCGCCGAAGAGGATACCCTCACCGGGCTCAGGAACGCGGAAGTTCATGGCGGACTGAAGGGAGGTCCAGTAGGCCTCGACGAGGTCTTTTCCGAAACAGGCCATCTCACCAGTACTGGCCATCTCGACACCAAGGAAGGGGTCGGCACCAGCAAGTCGAGTCCAGGAGAACTGGGGTACCTTCGTGGCAAGGTAGTCGCGCTTGACCTTCATCAGGTCCATGGGCTCAGGGACGTCCTTACCAACAAGAGCCTTGGTAGCGATATCAATGAAGTTGGTACCCAGAACCTTGCTCACGAAGGGGAAAGAACGAGAGGCACGGAGGTTGCACTCAATAACCTTGAGCGCAGGAAGGTGCCCCTCGGGATCGTCCGCCTTGATGATTTGCATGTTGAAGGGGCCAGTGATCTTCCACGCCTTGGCAACCTTCTCAGCAATCTCCTTGACGCGCTCCATAGTGACCTCGTCAAGGTTGGCTGGGGGAAGCACCAGAGTGGCATCACCAGAGTGGACGCCAGCTTGCTCGACGTGCTCACTGACAGCATGGACAATGAGCTTGCCCTGGGAAGCGACACCATCCACATCGATTTCTTGAGCTCCCTTGATGAACTTGGTGATAACGACTGGGTGGTCGGGTGAGACGTCTGCGGCAGCCTCAAGCTTGTCCTTGAGTTCATCTCGGCTGCGAATGACCGTCATGGCAGCGCCAGACAGGACATAGGAAGGTCGGACCAGGACAGGGTAGCCAACTTCCTCTGCGAACTTCTCGGCCTCCGCAACAGAGGTTAGCTCCTTCCACGCAGGTTGGTCGACACCGATGCTGTCAAGAATTTCGGAGAATTTTTGACGATCCTCAGCCTTATCGATATCGCGGGGGTCAGTGCCGAGGACGTTCAGGCCGCCAGTCTCCTGAAGTCGAAGGGCAATGTTCTGGGGCAATTGCCCGCCGACAGACACAACAACGCCCGACGCAGACTCCAACTCCGCGATATCGGTCACACGTTCATAACTCAACTCCTCAAAGTAGAGCCTATCGGCAGTGTCGAAATCTGTGCTATAGGTCTCTGGGTTGTAGTTGATCATAATCGTTTTCTCTCCGAGTTGGCGAAGGGCAGCCGTGGCACCGACAGCACACCAATCGAACTCGACGGAGCTACCAATCCGGTAGACACCACTGCCCAGGATGATCTTTCCGTTATCGTTGAACTCAACGTCATGAGTCGAGGCATTGTAGGTGGTGTAGAGGTAGTTGGTATCGGCAGGGAACTCGGCAGCCAGGGTATCGATCTTCTTCACCCAGGGTCGGATGCCAAAGTCGAGACGAGCAGCACGGACCTTATCTTCAGTGCTGCCGACGGCCATGGCGATCTGCCTATCAGAGAAACCCAGCTTCTTGGCCTTGAGGATGTGATCCTTCTTGAGACCTTGGAGGCTGCCCACATGCTGGAGCTCACGGGTGCAGTCGACAATGTTCTGCAGCTTGTACAGGAACCACTTGTCGATCTTGGTCAGCTCATGAACCTTCTCGACCGAGTAGTTCTCGTGGAGCATGGCCTGTCCAACGGCGAGCCATCGGCGGTCGGTAGGGTTCTGAAGCTCGAAGTCGAGGTCGGCGAACTTGTCGCCTTGGAAGCCAACAAACTTGGGGTCGACCTGGCGGATGGCCTTCTGGAACGACTCCTCAAATGTTCGGCCGATAGCCATAACCTCACCAACAGACTTCATAGCACTACCAATGTCGCGCTTGACATGCTGGAACTTGGAAAGATCCCATCGAGGAATCTTGGTGACAATGTAGTCCAAAGAAGGCTCGAAGTTAGCCGTAGTGGTCTTGGTAACGGCGTTGGGGAGCTCAGGCAGGCTGTGTCCGAGACCAATCTTGGCAGCCGTGTAAGCCAGGGGGTATCCAGTAGCCTTGGATGCCAAAGCGGACGATCGCGAAAGACGAGCGTTGACCTCGATGACACGGTAGTCAAGTCCATCCGGCTGCAGAGCATACTGAACATTGCACTCTCCAACGACACCTAGATGCCGAACGATCTTGATAGCTGCAGACCGGAGCATGTGGTACTCTTCGTCACTCAGAGTCTGACTGGGTGCGACAACGATCGAGTCACCGGTATGGATACCAAGAGGGTCGAAGTTCTCCATGTTGCAGACAGTGATGCAGTTGTTGTTGGCATCACGGACGACCTCGTACTCGACCTCCTTCCAGCCCTTGAGGGACTTCTCGACCAGAATTTGCGGCGAGAGGGTCAGCGACCGAGCGGACATATTCCTCAGCTCCTCCTCGTTGTTGGCAAAACCGGAACCGAGACCACCCAAAGCATAGGCGGCACGAACGATGATAGGGTAGCCAATCTTCTTGGCAGCGTCGAGCGCTTCATCAACAGTGCTGACAGCAATGGACTTGGCAATAGGGATGTTGATCTCGTCGAGTGCCTTTGCGAAAAGGTCACGGTCCTCACTGACTTCGAGAGTGCGGACGCTGGTACCCAAGACACGGACACCGTACTTCTCGAAAAGACCCATCCGCTGCATCTGAACACCGAGGTTCAGGGCGGTCTGGCCACCGAAAGACAGGAAGATACCATCGGGACGCTCCTTCTCGATAACGTAGGTGACATACTCAGGGGTGACGGGGAGGTAGTAGACCTCGTCGGCGAGGCTGTGGTTCGTCTGGATAGTAGCAATGTTGGGGTTGATAAGGACAGAGGCGACACCAGCCTCCTTGAGAGCCTTGAGAGCTTGCGATCCTATTGATTTCGAGAGATTCTATCAGCATGGTTGTTTGTGGTACAGGACGTGTGACTCATTGCGAGCTTCACCGCATCCTCGGTCCGGAGGTTTAAGGGGCACCAACCCGAGTAATCGAACTCTCCGGCTTGACCAATGGCAAGACCACCACTTCCAATAACCAGGACCTTCTTGACGTCGACGTGCTCATGGGGCTTTATGACTCCACTGTCGAGGTAGGCCTTCGCATCGGGAGCAGGCTGGGCAGCTGCAGTGCTCGCCCTGATAGCAGTCCGAGTGAACGAACGCTTCTGGGTGTACCTCTGATTCCTGATCTGGGTCTGAGCTTGCGCGAATGCGTTCAGACCTCCCAAGGTGAACGTCCTGGCCGAGGCGGACGTGGGAATGGGGACTCGTCGACCATGTCGGAGCAGAGCAGGAGCTCTGCCGGCAAGGCCCACGGTCGACGGCATGATATCGAGGTGCTGTCTGTGAAGGGAGAGGCGCAAAGAGGCTGTATTCCTTGGCTTCGGGATGGAGGAACGCAGCCTTTGCCTCAGCGCAAGCCAATTGGCAAAGATTGAAAGGTCAATTGGCGGTATCGAGTTGTTGAGGTTGTTAGTCACCGGAGCAGGGCGAGCACAAGGGTAGAAGAATATTTTGGCGGGGTCCCGATAAGATATCGCAGCTTTTGCACTCCCCGGTGCAATTTTTTTCTCTCCTGGTCCAGATTGGTCAAGCTTCCAGGATTTCACGCATACTCCGTAGTGGTGGATTGGCCTGAAGCCGGGTTGGGTTAGCGAGGTGTAGGGGCCGTTCTTAGCGCGCTCCCACTGTCGTCACTCTCCAGCTGTAGCTGCTCAAGCCAATACGTGCGGGCAATCTCGTGAGTGCTTTCCTTTCCTGGAGCTGAAGAAAACCGCCTAACGGGCCATTGAAGTCGGCCAAAGACTTTATTTTTTGAGGCTGATAGGATGGTCCAAAAGGAACACAACAAAGAAGCTTGATCGTTCTAACAGCCTACCTGTTTCTGGCCGTTTGTTCATGGTTGGTAAAGGTGCTGGAGGCTCGAGTTCCCCCAAGATAACCCCGTTCCAGCTGATTGGATCCTCTCAACGTTTTCCCCTTGAAGACCAGCGAGACCGGATGAAGCTAAAAACCACACCGCCGCGCCGACTCATACCAAAAGAGACAAAGACCTGAATTAGCACAAATTGTGCGAATTCAAGGGGAAATGCTGGGATGGACAGAAGATGAAATTGAAGAACAGAAAAACAGGAAGAGAAGATTAGAAAGAAAAAGAAAACCGGCATCATCCATGGGATGGATTATCCCACTACCTAAAGAACGATTCCAGTGGAATTGCCCGAGATGGTCTCTGAATCGACCCGGTGATCACCAGGTAAGGCCAGTTACACACAAAGACAAGGCGGGTGAGCCGTCCCTCTGGTAGTTCAATGGTGTGTTACAGTAACAACATAGTGAAGGGCCGCGAAAATGTTCAATGGCTTGAGTGGAATATAGACATTTGAGAGCATTAAAGTAATGTTCGATGCAGGAATAACACATTTCAAAGCTTCCCTGATTTTAGACAGATCGATCAATTCTTACGAGGGTCTGCAAGGTAGGTATGGAATTCTTGACCTCTGCTCAATGTGGATGGGGAGCATGGGGACGTGTGCAGCGGAAAGTCAAAGTAAGCACCAGGCATGACACATCCCTGTCATCGAGCCGCCCGCCTGGCTTGGAGCTCCACGCAATTACAGAGGGTACCTGACAAACCACAATGCAACACCGCATGCAGCCGACCTCCATCATCAGACAGTCCCAGCGCCGCCGAACCTCGAGCCACCTTTCCCTCCCAAAGAAGCCTGTCCGATTGTATATTGCCTGTGCCATCCACAGGACTACCACGAGGGCGGCAGTCACTCATGATGTGCAGGACGTAAAGCGACCGCGCCGACTATTCGAACCGAGACGCCTGTTCGGAGCACCACCCCTCGATGCAGCAGAGCTATGAACGATGATCCTATCCCGAGCGCCGCCGCCGCCTCGGGCAGTGAGCCCACCCACAACGACAGACCCGACGGTACCGCTGAGAATGCACCCGAAGGCAGCCGTTCCGGTGGTTCTCGCAAGCGATCGAGGTCGGCGGCGCGCAGGGCAAAGGCCGGCCTGGCCAAGAAGCTCGAGTTCACCACACATCTCATGACCAGCCTGGACATGGTTGTCTTCGCAGAGCTCTGTGCCTTGTACTATCTAGAGTAAGTCCATTTCAAAGGCATTTGTCCGAGACGTGGTCTGAGTCGCTGACGAGTGCGCGCGTCGTGTAGCTGCTCCTTCTTTCGTTTACTAATCCGCATGGGCACGCATTCCATGTTCCTGAGCCCCAAGTCCGAAGAATACCTAGCATTGGTCCCGGCGCACCGTCCCCATGTCTTTGCTGTCTTCGGCCCAAACGCCATCTGCATGCTGTTGCACATCTTCTCGTCTCTTCCCACAGCGAGCGAAGCGATGCACGGATATCTACATGGGGGTGTCATAATCGACTTTGTCGGCCAGAAGGCCCCCACGTCGAGGCTGGGCTTGCTCCTTCTCGACCTTGTCATACTAGCGATACAGTGTTTTATGTTGGCGGTGCACGCAGAGCGACAGAGGCTGAGGAAAATTGTCCTACCCTTGAGAGCTACGCAAGGGAGCTCGGCAGAGACCAGTGCCGCCCCTGCGGCGGAGACGGCTACGGTGCCGGTAGCACCCAGCCAGGATCACGACTCGGAGGAACGCGGGGTGTTAAGCAACGAGGCTGCCACTGTGGACGAAACCAATGATGTCGAGCTGAGGCAGCTCGATGGTCAGGGATCGCAAGTAGCGGCGGAAGAGGACGGGGAGAGCAGCCGCCTCATAGCTGAGTCGTCGAGGCGGCGACTCCCAGAGCTGATGGATACCTTGCGGTCTGGAAACGCGATTCTCAACGACTTTCACGTCATCCAAGCTATTAGGACCGCCGGCAATGACTACCAGGGCGCGGCGGCTTACTCTCTCCAGACATTGGGCTATACGGCCACATTAGCCAGGCTGGCTGCGGAACGTCGAGCCCGGTTGGAGATCCGCCGACGAAGGCAGCAGCAGCAGCAGACGTAGTGCAATATGATTTCTCAGCGCATTCACACGAGACCCGAATGTCACAGATATGGGTGCTGTTTGACGGTTCTATTGGGTATCATTTCAAAGATTCACGCCACCTTGCGGCCAACATTACCAACGCCTGAGCCCTTGACTGAGACGAGCACATCCGCGCCCTCGTCATCTTCCGCCTCTCGTAGACCCCAACTACTGGCCCCAAACGTCTTGAGGTCCCTGGCTAGGCCGACCACCTCCTCTGTGCCTATGACAGCTTTACTCAACCGTAACCGACCAACATCTTCTGAACCCATCGCCATCAATGTCAATACAGTCTTCGCAGCCGCCCAGCTTACACAGCCACCTTGGTCAATTGCTTCCAGTAGCTGGTAGGCACACCTCGTACCAAGATCCTCTGGTAAGACACCACCCTCGGAGGGAGCAACAACATCCGCAGAATAGATGACACCAGGAACACTGGATTCAGCCACGAGGCTCATCCCGAAACCTATGCCGACATTATTCCTCGCATCATCGCGGCCAGGCGGTGCCTCCGCAATCTTGATGTCGCTCGATAATGCATTCAGGACGCCTCGAGCGGCGTGGATCATGCGCTTGTTGTTCGAAGCTGAGACACCACTGCAGTATGCGACTCCGCCTATCTTCTTCACCCTTCCCGAGCTGCGGTTCATGTGCAGCGTCTTCGGCAGGCGGACTTGGCTGGCGAACCGGAGCTCAACGATGCCATTGCCCTTCCTGTCGCCGCGGCCGGGGCACGATCGCTGCTTGATGGACAAGTCTATTCGTGCAGGTGGAATGCCGAAGAGACCGTAGAGAGGGAGGATCGCCAGTCGGAAAGAATCGATTGACATGTCTCCGCTCTCGGTCGCGGAAGTGATGACACCAGGCCCGGAAAAGCGGACATTCATGTGTGCTTTTGAAAACGGTGCCAATAACGCCAGAGGAATGAGGAAGTAGGAGATGCCGCGAGTGCAATTGGAGGGGATGTTGTGCTCGATGATGTCGCCCTCGACCGCGCCGGCGCCGGCAATCGCACCGGTGATGAGGCCGGGATGGTACGTTATCGTCGTACCGGTGTATGAAATCTGGAAGGAGCTACCGTTTGTGACGGCCTCGAGCAGCCGGAGGAAGGAGATCTCATGCGGGGCAAGACCGGGCGCAGTGGGCGAAGAACTGCGGATGCCCGAGATGTGGATAGGTCGGCCGGTCAGTGTTGACAGCACAAGGCGTTGCGCGAAGGCCTTGTGGCCTGTGAACCGTAAGAACGCCGGGTTGGGGTTCGACATCTTGACGTTTTGAATCCTGCGGTCGAGAGATTCTGCCAGAGAGCTGTATCGTCCCAGATAAATCCTGTCGCCAGTACGGGTCCATTGGAGGAATGAATTTATTCTGCCCGGGCGGTCAACATATTTTTTTCTAGCATGCGCTTATCGTGCCCGGCCCACATCGATAACGCGCGGCGATAAGCCAAATTTCTTAGTACGTTCAGGAGCACCGATAGTGAAGGTGACGATTTTCCATACAGGCAACCTTACGCAGACTGTCGTGATGGTCCTAAGAACGAATCTTCCTGCAGTTCCCCATGCCTCCTAAAATACCTCTAGCCGAGCTGGGGACTCGGAACAACTTTATATGTCGATCTTGTTTGGGGCAGCTTCAGAAACCCCAAGCCCAATCATGGCAGCCCCGGTCATTCTTTACATCAGCTGTCGCGACAGCTCGAAAACAGTCTCCGAGAACTAAGGCGGCACCGGCTAAAGCCCCAGTTGAAGATGAGTCGGCAACTGTTCGATTCTTTCAGCAAGATGAGAGTGGAAAGCTGCGGCAGTTCAGGGATCAGGAGGATTTCTCGAAAGCTATGAACCACGATGTCGAACTGCAACTTCAAGAATTGGAGGGAAAGCTGAAGGAGGCAGGTCGCCTGATGAAGATGATCCAGGGCAACGGCGCAAAGTCCCAGACGGAGAGACTCAAGAGACAATACCGCAGGCATATGGAACAGCTAAAAGATGCCGACGACTTTAGCGTCTCGAAGCTCACGCCCGTCAAGACCACGAACCTGACCCCGACCCAGACAAAACACGTAGACAAATTGAACACACTACTACGGCGCGCGGACAAGGAATACAACAGGGGCGAGATCAAATCGAGGACGATAGCAGCAGCTTGGAACGCATATGCCCTGGCTCGAGTAGGACTCGCGAAATCATGGGACAACGTACCCGCGGACGTTTGGGAGTCCATGTGGAACATCTTTGCGGCGGATCTTGAAGACAACAACAATCGAATGGCCCATATATACATCCTCTCCAAGGATATGAACGCAGCTCGAATCCCATTGGGCGACCCCCAGCAGCTGTTGACGATCGAGGCCATGTTTGTTGAGGGCTGGGAGAAGGAGGCGATAGAAAATTGGAAGAGGGCATCTTCTGTTCTTGGTGCCAAAGCGGAGACGTTGAATGAGTACTGGGAGTTGGGCATCCGGATGTGCTCGTTGAATGGAGATCTGGACCGAGCAGAGCGAGCGTTCAAAGCCTTGAGCGCTGCTTCGTCAGACTTCAATCCGCGCATCCTTGTACCATTCATCAGGGCCTGCGCCTCGAGAGATGTCAACCATGAGAGGGGATGGGAAGCTTATCGTCGGCTCCGAGATCTCCTGGGCGACTCAATGGCTATCGAGGATTACGACGAGGTTATATCGTGCTTCCTCTCTTCGAGCCAGACAGACTATGCGCTTCACGTGTTCGTGGACATGATGTTCTCAGGGGCTATCGACGTCCATGGCAAGACCAAGCTTCCCTCAGCTGTCAGCAACCAGTTTTTCCTTGGGAAGTGGCTGAAGCGGCTGATCGGGGCTGGGGATCTTGACGGCGCTCAGAAGGTCCTGCAATTCATGCAGAGCAAGGGCATTATGGCGGCATCAGTCCAGGTCAATGGTCTCATTGGTGCGTGGCTGAGGTCCGGCACGGCAGAGAATCAGGAAAAGGCAGACGACCTGGCTTGGGCAATGATCCGCTCTCGCCATGTCTTTGTTGAGCTACGGCAGCGCGAGGCCGCGCTCGAGTGGCCTCTGCGATTATGGCAGAGCGGCAAGGTGAAGGAGAACGTTGCAGGCCTGGTTTTCGTCCCCAGGGCTACACTCGAAACCTTCTCTCTGATGGCCGAAAACTATCGGAGCCGAGGGCTGCATGGCCGGCTGGAGCAGCTATGGGTTGCGTTCAAGGAGGCCGACATCTCGACTGATGCCTTCATGATGAACCAGCTGCTCGAGTCGTACGTGCAGAACGGGAAAGGGCCGGACGCGTTGCAGATGTATCGCACCATGACCCGGGATCACGACCTTTTGCCCGACCACTACACGTTCTTGACGCTTTACAAATCGCTGCCTATCAACCGAATGCTGTGGCTGTCGGTGTCAGAGGAGCAGAAGGAGGCCGATGCTGTCGTATGCCGCGAGCTCTTCCGGGACATGGTGGGCTCTTTCTGGGTGTTTGAAGATGACAATGCCCATGAGCAGCTCGCGCGGCTCATTCTCCACTCTTTCCGCAAGGTTGAGGATTATGTTGGCTTCATTGTGGCATTCAGAACGCTCAGGGAGCTGTTCAAGTTCGCTCCGACGGATGTGCTCACCGTCGAGATGGTGGCGGAGACGCCGGATCTGCACAGGGACACGCCCCGCACTCGCAAGAGGATCGTAGAGGCTACGATGAAGATTCAGTCGATGCTGGCTGCTCAGCCGATGGCGGGGGCGGAGGACCTCGAGAACATCACGCCTGAACGGAAAAGAGACGAGCTGGCAGCTGTCATCGAGCAGTACTATAGAAGCAAGATACCCGCGACGGAGGACGAGTTCGAGGAGATGTATGATGCGGCCGCTCAGGACCTGGGCGTGTACGATACCTTGACGCCGAGCGGTACATAATCAATGTAGATCAGTGTATTTATAAATAGAGACTCGGCTCTGATGACTATCATAGCAAGTATATGATACTAAGATTTATTTTTAATCTTGAAAGTGTATTCTGGCACCTCTAGCCTCGGATCTCGAGGGACCAAACCCATACATACACGCATTGCACGAGGAAACAAAGTTGCGGCAAGCCTGCTGTACAATGACTCTTGAACATATCAAGAGGCATACGGGGTATCTTGTGGGTTCTATCCTGGTTCTATTGTCTCTAGTCGTGATCGTCCTCTGTAAGACCTGGACATCCCTCCATCGTCTCATCCGGATATGTGAACTTGCACCAGAAGCAGTAATGAAACTCCTTCCTCATGAACTCGACCAGCCTCTGCAGCTTTTCGTCCGGCTCAAGCGTATTGAACTCGTCTAACTCTGGGTCTTCTTCATCGAGGTCCTCGGCGGTAGCGTAGACGACAGTCTTGGACGTGCCCATGGCTACTTTGTCATCCTCGTCGTCCAGGTCGTCCTCATACGTAGGAAGCCGCGAAAGGCTCTGTTCCAGGTCGTACCGCATCCTCCGGTCGCGCTCAGCCTCTTCGCGTGCTCGCACCAGTCCTCTCCACAGGACATTGATCGACTTGAGTGGGCGAGAAGACATCCCACCCTTCGTCTTCTTTTGGCGCTTCCTCCTATCCTGTGCCTCATCGCCGCTGACTTCATCATCGCTCCGCTCCGTCTCTCTCCCATCCTCACCCCGCTCCTTCTGCTCGGCCATGCCCTCCGCCACCTTCTGCGCGGCGTGTACCTGCCTCTCCTTCCTCGCCGCGTCCCGCTCCCTCGCGACCCGATCCCGGAACTCGGCGGGGTCCAGGTCCTCGATGCGCATCTTCTTCTTCCGCCTCTCGGCCTCCTCGAGCGCCTCCTCGCCGACCTCCTCGCGGAACTTGCGCCGCCGCTCCTCCTCGGCGCCCACGCCGCCCCGGTCCTCCTTGACCGCCAGCCGCAGGGGCTCCGCGCGCGCGTCGGCGTTGCCCGGCGCGCCCAGCGCGGAGCCGGGCGCGAACCCCATGCGCGCCATCATGGCCAGCCCCTTGGACTTGGTGGCCTGCGGCGCGGAGAGCAGGCTGCGCGACAGGGCGGACTCGCGGCGCGCGGCCTCGTCGGCGGCCAGCTCGGCCTTGGACTTGGGCCGGGAGCGCGCCTCGGCCTCGCGGCGCTCGCGCTGGCGGCGCTGCAGCGAGGTCTCGGGCTTCTTGGCGGAGCCGCCGTCGTCGCCAAAGGTCATGGTCATGTAGTCGTCTTCCTCGTCGTCTGCGCCCGCAGCTGATGCGCCGCCAGGCGGGTTTTTCGTGGCGCTCATGTTGTTGCGCCTTGCTCTGGGCAGTCTGGGGGTTGGAGTAAAGGGAGACTGTTTTCAATCCGGCTGGGTAAACGCAAGGGAAAAGTGGAGGGTTTCGCTATGACTCGGTGTAGATGCAGTTTTCTTTTTTTTCTTCAGATTCTTGATGGGGCTTGAACGTTCAAGTGAAGCTCCAAGTAGTTCATACGAAGTTGTGGTGCAAGTAACAACATTTACTCCACATCACATCACAGAGTGAGAGAAAGCTCTGGTAGCAAGCAGGGGAAAGCACATATATCAATACAAAGAAATCAAAGTTACTTTGACAAATCTTTATTGCTAATAAGCACTTAATATAATATCTGGGTAAGTAAAAATCTTCAAGGCTGTCAGTATTGCACCTTGACTCGAGAGCGAGAATGAAGGAAGTTACCATACCATCTCTTTGATGAGTGTGAAATTGGTGGCTCGTGCATCGATCCCTGTTAACCCTGCAATCGCGCCTGCGCCAACGCTTAACGCGTCCTCCCTTTTCACACTCAATCAGTTTCTAAGACTGGACACAGAGTACCTAGGTAAGGATCATATAAGAAACCAAAAATGGCCATCGCAGAAGGAGAAGCCATGGGTTTTGAAGAAGACGATCATCAGGTAAGTCATTGTTTCTCGGCACACCTGTTTCGCTTCTCAATGACTGACGGACACCAGGCCGCCTACATCTTCAACCCCATAGAAGATGCCGAGCATGGCTCGCGGCCATCTAAAAGGCGGAGGGTATCTGGCACAGCGGAACCTGCCGGCACGACCCCCGATGATGTCTCCTCGGGCTTCGAACCCTTATTCAAAGGTGCCGAGAAAGCAGAGTGTGTGCGCCGACGCAAGGAGCTGTTCGAGACTTCGTGGGCCCCTATTGAAGATCGCATCCAGGTACGGAGAAGGCGCCCCGTCCGGGGTCCGGTTCGTCAGAATATTGCTCACACATCACCACACAGCGAGTTTTGAGAGAGGCGAATCAGAGCACGCTAGAGGAGGTCAGCGCTTTCGTCCGCCATACAGTCGACCAGACGTGAGTCCATGCACTGGCCCTGTTGACCCGACGCCCAACCTGTGCTGATTTGTACCATTCATGATAGCGAGAAGATTCCAACAGCCTTCATAGTTGCGGGGCCCAATGTTGCTTCTCAAAGTCTGCTGTTTGAGCAGCTCTCGGAGACGCTGCACGACGTTTGCCAAGGCCGATTCGTCCGCATCCGCTCCGTCGAGGCACCTAACCTCAAGGGCACGCTGAAGAAGATCATCAGGGATGCCACGAGGAGGACATCAATCGACGATGATGATGCCGAAGTTATGGTCGGCCAAGACGTTAGTCTTCAGTAATCCATTATGATACTGTGTTCTGTGGGCACAATCGGGTCTAACGCTGACGACCGGAACAGGGTAGGAAATTCTTAGACTACGACCTGGAGGCTTTGCACGCCTTTGTCAAATCGAACCCTTTACGGAGGGTCATTGTTACCTTCGAGGACAGTGAGGCTTTCGACAGTGGGCTACTCTCGGACCTTATAACCCTCTTCAAGTGAGCCAAGCCCTGTTCCTCCGCCTTACAAGTCAGACTTATTCATCGTGCTGTCTAGTTCTTGGCGTGGCCGTATTCAGTGGACGCTGCTATTTGGGGTAGCAACATCGGTAGAGCTGTTCCAGGCACGGCTCCTCAAGTCAACATGTCGCCACCTTTACGGAGGCCAGTTCGATGTAGTCCAGACAGCAGCCATCCTCGACAGCATCGTCAAGAGGGCTGTCGCTGCTGTGGATACGAGTCTTAGTGTCGGCCCCTCCCTTCTCGGATCTTTGGTTGAGAGACAAAGCGACCACGTTGCAGGGCTGCCCGTCTTTGTCGGTTCGCTCAAGGTGTGCCTTCCCGCCTTTGTCTACTCTCTCACAGCACGAACTAACAATAACTTAGTATGCTTATATGTGCCACTTCTACGCGAATCCTTTGAGTGTATTTACCACTGAAGAAGGGGCCGTCGGGCGGGGTTCTATTCAGCCGGAGCATCTGGAATCTGTCCGTTCATTGCCGTCCTTTCGCCGGCGGGTGGAAGCACTAGTCGATGCCCAAGACACCAAGACTGCCCGGTTGCTATTAGACGACGATGAATACCTTGCCGAGCAGATACAGGGATCTGTCCAAGATCGAAAAGCCTGGCTCAGTAAAGTCGCGCGGTGCCTCCACTTGCTATACGCCGCCGACATCTGGTCGGAAGGCTTTGCAAAACATTATATCGATGCCCTGTCTGACGGGATTGACCTCTCTGCTGAAGGTTCAATTCTTGCTGACCCTGTGCGGCGAATGGGGCCTGATGAAGTCCTGACCATGATCCAGCAAGTTCTCGAGGCCTACCGGAACGGTGACCCGGACTTGGCCCTAGGCGCCGAGGATAAAGAATCAGCGCTGGGGAGGTCACTACACGACATAGAGCAAGCGGTCAAAGCATTACAGGACAAAGCAGGCGCGAGCGGAGCTCAGCTGCGCAGCAAATACAGCGCGCACAGCAAGGTCCTCCGCACGACCGTCATCGCACAAAAGGTGCAGCTCAGCCGTGACACGTCGGCGCTGACTCAGGAGGACAAAGAGTTCACTGCCCTCGTAGACCGCCTGACGGATTGTCTGTCTAAGGAGTTGTCTTGCGAGGGCGCAGAAAGCGTCTTTCTCCACGAGCTCTGGCTCTACGACTCCAAGCTGCCGCACCGGGACGTCTTTGCGCCGCGCCCGGGCTCCGTGTTCCAGCGTGCTTTGACGCGACCGCACGACTACCTTGCCTGCTCGTGCTGCGCCGGCAAGGGACAAGTGCTGGCGGCCACGGAGCCGGCCACGGCCGTGCTATATCGACTGTACCTGGAGACGGGCTCGCTCGTCAACGTGGCGGATCTATGGACTGCGTTTTACGGAGTCGTCGGCAAGGACGATGCTGACGGGGATGAGGACGCTGAAAAGGACGACGGTGGCGAGGATGATGACCGCTACGACGAGAGGACGGCGCTGGTTCTCTTTTACCGTGCACTGGCCGAACTGAAAGCCATGGGATATGTCAAGGCAAGCAGGAAGAAGGCCGACCATGTTGCGAAGCTCAAGTGGCTGTGACGGAGATGTTGATTGTGGTCGTCGCGAGATTGACATGTCGAATGGCCTGGCTTTGTTGTGTCAGTCGAAACAATGCAACAGAAGAGTGACTGGCTGTCACAGCGCGTTTGGTGAATCCCTTACCGCTTCCATCCCAAAAATAGAGTTGGTGAACAAAGAAGTCACTCACTCTTTCTGTCTTTGCCGCCCGTTGACTTGTTTCATAGGCGATCTGGGAACAAAGTCAGCATGATATTATATATTCTACACCTTGCTCTCCGTAAATTTGTCTCCCAATTTGACATGAAGTTGTCTATCAGAACATTGTCTACCGTGGCTTGGAGGTGCTACCGGTGTACGCCGATCACCAGCTCTCATTTCCTCATGTAGCCTTTCTTTACATCATTCCGTTTATACCAGAAGAGGGCATTCTCAATCCCGGATTGCGGACAGCAAGCGGCAATAGCAAAGAAAGTACACCCAGTAGCGGAGCACCTCTCGTCGAGAGCAAATGACCAAGAAGATGTCTCGACGCCAGTCCAATCGCCACCACCCTTACCAATCTAAATCGAGCACATCGTCCTCGGCCCCTTCCTCACCCGTCTCTCCCACGCTGTCCGACGTGCCCTCCTGCTGGTCAGGCACAACCCTCGCCCCAGACACCGATGGCGAGGAGGACCCCCAACAGCACTGGGGAGACGAATTCCACTATCCTACGCAGCAGCAGCGGTACTACGGGCGGCCCGGCCGCTCGCCCGCCTTCGCCGCCAAGCTCCGCCAGATGGCCGGCGCCCTGATGCCCCTCGTGCAGGTCACGACGGGCCTCGTGTGCCCCGAGTTCCCCCGGACGCTGCTGCACTACTGGCTGCTCACGGGGCCGCAGCTCGACGAGCTCGCGCGCTTCTACCACCAGAGCGGCGAGCGCGGCCGCCGGTCCGACATGGCGGCGCTGTATCCCTGCCCCGTGGCGTGGGCGGCGGACCTACCGCTCGAGGAGAAGAGGCGGCGCATGGGCTACTTTATCGGGCTCAAGGTCGATCGGCGGCCGTACGTCGGGTCGCCTCGTTGGCAGCGGCAGGAGGAGGAGTGGGAGGAGGTTGGGAAGGAAGGAGACGGGGGTGAGTTCATGGATGTAGACCCCCGCGTGCCGACGGAGGACGAGATCCTGGAGAATGTCAGGAGGGCTCGGTTGGCCGAGGAGGCGAGCGAGGAGGCGCTGAGGAGGAAACTGGGGTATTATTCTTGACTTTGTTTTGTTTCTGTCTGGGCATTCCTTTCTTTTCTCTCTTTCTTGCCTTCCTTCTTCTTCACTTGTTACGTTAGGAGGAGAGAAGCAAGAAGAGAGGATATAAACAGGAGCAGCGACGCATCCCTTTTGGCGAGCGATGATAATATTTGGTATAGCATTCAATCAAGGAGAGCGTTCCCTCTTTCTACGCTTTTCATGCCATAATATGAGTCCATAACGCCGTGCATCCACAGAATGCAATATGGTATCGCTATCGCCTGGTCTCTCCTGAGAAGTAGCGAATACTAGTTATACACCGGCCATTCTTGCTGCCTAGCCATGGCTCCTCGCCATTCTCCGTCTCCTGCCAGATCCGGGAGACCTCTATTTCTTGCCCTTCTTCTTCTTGGATGCGGATGATGGGGTGGTTGCAGGAGTGCTGGACTCGACTAGGACTGCCTCGTCGTCGCTGCCCACTGTCGCTGCCTTTCCGGAAGAGGCAGTATTCTTGGCTGACTCGTCCTCGTCGAGCTCCTTCATGAAGTCTTGCGAGATGCTGGCGCGGCGCTTCTCCCACCACTCCTTCTCGGCGTCGGCTTGGGCCTGGATCTCGTCGAGCCGTGTGCGCAACATGGCATTGGCGGCGATCTCGTTGGCAGACTGGAAGATGGTCTGGCCCCAGTTGGGTGCAAGCGCATTGGCCTGAGTGGGACGATCAGCATTGGTCAAAGGACGTCAATCAAAATTGGGAACTTGGGAACTTGGGGGCATACCTCCATAACGACGTCCCTCAGCTCAGCCTCCATCTCCTGTTCAGCACGAGTGAAGCGCTGGAACAGATCATCGCCGACACTCCCTCGTTGTAGCAGCGATGCGCATGCCTGTTTTCCAGTCCGAATTTGAACGAGGCGGTGAATATCCTCTACAGCGCGGCGGAGAAGTGCTGCGCGCAGGACGCTATCGGGAACCTTGGGCGTCTTTTCGGAACTGCCCTCCTCGGGCTCGAGGTGCAGCAGGGACAGATAGACATTTCGTTGGAGGTGCGGAGGGAACCAGGGAGCGAGGTTAGCGCTCTGGGCTGTAGAAAGAAATACGGTGTTAGCATACACAACGAAACGAGCGTGCGACTGTGATGCTGCGACATACCAGCCTTCCGTTGCCTGTAGACCGTAGAGAAGGTTACGAACGTGCCGCCGAGGACGAGGACATAAGCCAAGGGAAGGATAAGACCCTTCCAGTCTACTTCAAACATTGTATATTAAGGAGTGTGGTTTGCCAGGCGGAGATTGTGTGTCAAGGAATTGTCGCTGGGACTGCCACGATATCTCCAAAAAGGCAAAAGAGGTCTGTGGAGGACAAGTATGTGTGGTCTGGCGTTTTGTCGATCTTGCCGTGGTCCATTACTTTGAGCTTAAGTGCTTAGTGGGCGGTTTGAAGATGACAGCTTTACCACCTGCCCTGGCTGTTTGCGGGTTTGAGGTG
Organism: Thyridium curvatum; assembly: GCF_004353045.1. NCBI lineage: Eukaryota > Fungi > Ascomycota > Sordariomycetes > Thyridiales > Thyridiaceae > Thyridium > Thyridium curvatum. The sequence goes on from NW_022156757.1 coordinate 761,183, forward strand.
TCAATGTGGCAGGTACCTTCGCTAAGGAAAAACTGCTGAGTGGTACTTTCGAAGGGGGCCAATCAGCTGTGCAGCGCGTCTATTTAGGGTGGCATCCACCGGCAGGCGGCGCTTGAGACCTCCGTACCTTCCCCCACCTTCTGTCGGGCAAGTGATGGTAACAGAAGTACCTACTTCTTGACAATTCATAAAACTCACGTAATTTTTGGTAATGGGATAATCTACCTAAGGTAGGTATCTAGAGCTCACGGATCATATGCATGTTAGCATTCAAGTAAGGCCACTGGTAGCTCTTGATGAACTGTTGATATTCATTGGCTCGCACAACCAGCACGGGCCGTTACTCAGGTACCTGCACCCCGTCTCAGCACTGAAGGAGGTACCTACCAACGGGCTTTAGTGGCGTCAGGCAGGTACCTCCCTCCTCCATCCGTCGCTGCTAGGCACGAAGCAATGACGATTGCTGATCAAGCTCTCACTGATGCACCTCTCACGCAACCTCGCTCTTTGCGTGATTCACTGCTACACGCGCCCACCTCCAACACCTCTTTCGTAGCCTGGTCAGCCTGGTGGCGATTCCTTCTTCATATCAAATCAACATTACAAACCGGGTTTTCAATATCTGGTGTTCTCGAGAAAGCAGCTGGACCCTGTACACATACGCATAACCCTCCCCAGCTCTCGCGCATTCCGGGCAACATCGCCCCCAACTCGTCAAGATGTTGCTCCGGCTTCGAGGACCAGACGGCCAGATCCGTCTCGAGGTCAACAATAATGAGACCTTTGGTCAGCTTGGCGAGAAGGTATACGATCCGAACGAGAGTCTTGTCCATCCCACGCAAACAACGATGCTAACGTTTCGATAGCTGCTACCCAAATTGCCCCCAACCGTGGACCCCAACACCATCACCTTGTCCAATGCTCCCGGATCGCAGGGAGATAAGAAGTATCTCCGCGATATCGCCCAGTTCGAGCTTGGGAGGATAGGTCTGAGGTTAGCGTGCGCGCATTCTAGCTTCTGTATAGCATCATTCACTAACTTGAAACAGTCATGGCGACATGATCTTTCTCGAGTACCAGTCCAGAGACCCAAACGAGAGCAACGGACAGACCACGCAGCCGATTTCTTCGGCAAACAGGCTGAACGGCAAGCCGATACTCCCGACTGAAGATCTTCCCATCGACCCTCCGTCGATTGCTTCTCCGTCAGAGAAGATCAAGAACCCTTGGGAAGTGGTCAGACAGTCCAAACTCGACGACCAACTCGACAAGAAGGATGGAAAGATCCCGCGCAAGCTGGATACCAAGATGTGCAGGCACGGCCCCAAGGGCATGTGCGACTACTGCCAGCCGCTGGATCCCTTCAATGCCGAGTACCTTGCTGAGAAGAAGATCAAGTACCTGTCGCTGCACTCGCACTTGCGCAAGGTCAACTCGGCGACGAACAAGCCAGAACTGGGAGCATCGTTCATCCCTCCCCTTGTTGAGCCCTATTACCGTGTCAAGCGTGACTGCCCTTCGGGACATCCTCAGTGGCCCGAGGGAATCTGTACCAAATGCCAGCCAAGTGCCATCACTTTACAACCGCAGCCGTTCCGTATGGTTGACCATGTCGAGTTTGCGGACAGCAACATCATCAACGAGTTCCTCAACGCGTGGCGAGAGACGGGTGCCCAGCGCATCGGCTACCTCTACGGCAAGTACGCAGAGTATGACGTCGTGCCGCTGGGAATCAAGGCTGTCGTCGAGGCTATCTACGAGCCACCGCAGGTAGACGAGGTTGACGGCGTCTCCTTGAACCCCTGGGAGAACGAGCAGGATGTCAATGCCGTGGCCAAGCTCTGTGGACTCGAGCAGGTTGGTGTCATCTGGACCGATCTTCTACCGCCTGCGCCTGGCGAGGAAGGTCAGGCTGTCTGTAAGCGCCACGCCGATTCGTATTTCCTATCGTCGCAGGAGATCTGTTTCGCCGCTCGCCTGCAGGCGCAGCATCCGAAGCCGACCAAGTGGAGTGACACGGGCCGCTTTGGTTCAAATTTCGTAACCTGTGTTATTTCTGGAGATGAGAACAACGACATTGCCATCTCTGCTTATCAGATGTCAAACGCGGCCGTCGAGATGGTGCGGGCAGACATTATCGAGCCATCTGCAGATCCTGGCGTGATGCTCGTCCGCGAAGAGGAAGAAGATGACGGATCTGTCAGCCGTACGCGATATATCCCCGAGGTGTTCTACCGCAGAGTCAACGAGTACGGCGCCAACGTCCAGGAGAATGCCAAACCGTCCTTCCCGGTCGAGTACCTCTTTGTGACGCTCACGCACGGCTTCCCTCAAGACCCAAAGCCATACTTTACAGACTCTGGTTTCCCCATCGCAAACCGCGAGTACATTGGCCAGAGCCAGGAGGTGTCTACCGTCTCTAAGATGCTCAAGATCAACCAAGCGCCCGACTCGAAGGGTCTTAACGTGTCCAACTTCCACTTGCTCTGCTTCCTCCACCAGATGGGCGTTCTATCAAAGGCAAGTCTTCCAATTGTTCCCGTATTTGTCAATGTTCGATCCAGCTAATCATTGGGTTTCCTTTCCCTTTCTCTACAGGACGAGGAGAACCTCTTGTGCCGTGTGGCCACTGGTCACGACCTCGCAGACGCCTTCCAGCTGCGTTCGACGCCGGGCTGGCAGACCCTGATCACTATTTTGCAAACTACCGGTGAGCGAATACCCAAACGTCCTCGCGACACCGCTGCGGCGGCGGCAGAGGCGGCGCCCGACGGGAGAAACTCTGGTGCCCGATCGGCCGGCTCGTCTGGCTCTTCTGCTCGCGCGCCCGCCGCCACTAATGATGGGGAACGTCTTGCTAAGCGATTTGCTGCGGTTAGGCTGAGCGAGGACCGGGAGAGGCCTTTTCTCCCGCGGTAGTCTGCTGGACTGGACTCTGAGCCACGAAGACCAATTCACGGATGGGAGAGGGCGTTTATGGCTTGGAGGGGCCAAAAGAAAACGGGCACCGTGCCTTGTGGGAACATATGAGAGACGCTGAGGCTCTTCGACTGGACTCTGGACGTCTCGTCCCGCCTGAGCTGTGGTGTTTGCGCGTGGGAGTGGTCTACCTAGATATCCATCGTTGGTGATCCTGTTGCATTATAAGGAGGCCAGCCATGAGCACAGTAAAATTCTAGAGAGAATCGAGACATGAAGAACCATTTTCTAACGTTCTTCTTTGTGACTAAGTGCCGCCAGAAAATCTTACATTGGCGACGAACGCCGACTTGCTGTACCATTCTGGCGAAGTCTCTCCCCCCTCCCGGCCAAATAAGAACTGGAGATTGAAGAACAGAGGCACCGAAAGCTCGAGAATATCGAAAGAGACAAGACGCCCATGTGAGACAGCACATGGTAATACAGAGAACGGCTGCGGAGGCATGCAATCAATCCATCCCACTCCCAGATGATCAACGTCTATTCCTCGATCTTGTGCGAGGTGACTCCCGTCTCCCACGAGCCCACGTACAACGCCGATATAGAGATGATCGCAATTTATTTCGCTATCTGGTATACTCTCGCTCTCTTTACACCCCCCTCCCCCGCTGTAAGAAGAAGCTGTTTCTACCTCCCTCTTTCGCTGGAAAAGGTTCCTCCTTTACCTCATAGCAGGGTGATAAAAAGAAGCTACCAGAAAATAGACCCTCCAACCCCCCTGATGCCTCCCATTTTGCCCTGCAAACGTAGCCCGATTTTTGCACTTTGTACATTTCACACAGCCTGCCAGAGAGAGAGAATTTTTCGCAAGAAGAGAGAAGAAGAAGAGCGAGAGACAGGAACAAACAAGAAAGACAAGGAGAGAAAGAAAAATCCCAGATCGCGTAAACCAAGTCATGAATGGTGAATGAAAGTCTCTTTATGGAACCAGAACACCACCCTCCCGTTTCCCCTCCTTCCATTTTTTGTTTCGCGGAAAAGATGTGAAAACCAATCAAGTAATAATAGAATAGTAGTCTTACAAAAGGTCCAGGTCAGGGCCCATTTGCGGGCACCCTGGCAACAAGGTGCTTCTCATGTCAAAATAGAAAACTTATGGCATATCTTGCTGAAAGATGTGATCTCAACAAGGAGACAAAACTCATCTTCACAAAGGGCCTGTCGAAACCTTGGGTGGTATTTATAGGGAGCTTGTTCCCTTGCATCAAGCAGAGGTGACTTTAAGCAGCCGCCTCGGCAGTGGCAGACTCCTTTGCAGGCTGGAAATGCATGTTAGCAAAGACCGGATGACATCACGGGACAACCAATAGTTCTCACCTCTGCCGCAGCACTCTCCTCCGCCTTCGTCTCAGTCGCTGTAGCAGGCGTGTCTGCCTTGGCAACGTCCTTCTTCTCCTCGGGCTTAGGAGGCTGCTCGTCCTTCACGCCATTTGTCTCCTTGGCCTTGTCGGCCTTGGGAGTAGACTCCTTGGCAGCCGCTGACGATCCATTCACGCCGTTCGCAGGGGCAGCAGCCGCAGGGGCTCCGTCGACTGCTGCGAGCAGCTTATTCCACTTATCGAGCAGCACCTGAGAGCGGGGCTTGAACTGGAATTCGTCCTCCTTGGGGATGGAGTCAAGCTTGAGAATGGCCTTCAGGACCTTGTTGATCTTTGTCGCCCTAATGATGCTGACCTCCAGGTCAGGATAGCCCTCGAGCTTGGTCACGTAATCGGACATGGTCTTCATCTCCTCCTCCTTGGGCTCCTGATCCCGGGTGAGCAGACCCTTCTGGAGCTTGTGGCGCAGGAACAAGACCTCTTTCTGCACTGGATGTTAGTGCTGGACCCTTTGATAGACGTTAAAACGTTATGGCACTGACCTCCTTGCGCTGGTGCTTCTCCTCGGCAGATAGCTCGGGCTCCTTGGGAGTCTCCTTCTTGTCCTCTGCCTTCTTGGCCTTGGGCTTCGACGTCTTCGAATCTGTAGCCTTGCCGCTCTTGGGTGTCGACGTGCCGTTGGCTCCCTTGGGAGTCGATGAAGAGGTCAGCTTGATCTTGGGCTTCTTGACTGAGTCAGATCGCTGCGGTGTCTGTCCAACAATGTTAGTCTGGGTGGCATATTCCTGGGGAGGACGCGAAAATTATGGACCAACCTCAGCGTCGCCTTCAGCCTTGCGCTTCTTGGCCTTCTTGTCCTTGGCAGCACCGTTGTCGTCGGCATCGGCCATCTCGACATCCTCATCGTCAGCGGGACCCTTGCTCTTTCGTGACTTCTTGGCAGGTGCAGGTGGGAGCTCCTGAGCCTTTTGCAGGGCATCGAGCTCGTCCTGGAACTGCTGCAGGAGGTCCTTGTAGTGGTCGAGAGAGTGGTGCTCCGAGGCAAGCTCGTGAGCGCGCGCCAGATCCTTGCGCATCTTGTCGTTAACATTGTCCATGACCTTCTCGGGGTCGAGGTCGTGGAGGTCGCCGTTTGGCACCCAGCCACTGTGGGAGAAACTTGTCGTTAGCCCGCATCATGATGAGAGAGCACGCGACATTGACTTACAATTCGTTGGTGTGGAGGTACATAACCGGGAAGGTACGATCAGCCGCGCGCTTGCCACCGTCGGCGTAATCCTCACGGTACGTGCCATCCTGACGAGCAGCGCTGACAGGGCGGCTCTTGATCAGGGTCTGCGGCAGCATAGCCTCGTCACAAACGATAGCGGGCCACTGGGGGTAGCCCTTGAGCTTGACGAAATAGTGATCGCCAGGCTTCGCATCGAGATGTAGTATCCGGGCACGAGAGCCCTTCTTGTTCAGCTTTTTGCCCTTGGACTCGCCGGCTCCAGCAGACTTCCGCCTCGACTTGTTGGCCTTGTCAGCAGCGGTCGCGTCTCCCTCCTTGGCGGCATCAGCGCCCGCGGCTGGAGCTTCCTCTGCCTTCTTCTCTGCGGCATCCGCTGGCGCGGCGTCGGCACTAGGGGCAGCAGCTGTGGCTGGGGCAGCTTCGGTAGCAGCTTCGGGGGCAGCCTCCTTCATCTCAACGTCGGCCTTGTCGGCACTAGTCGTCGCGGGTTCTGGGGCAGCGGTGTCTGCGAGCGAGGCAATTAGCTCTAGTCGCTCGGCGCATTGTTAATTGGGGTAGGGGAGCAGCATACCTGGGGCGGGTTTGGCTTCCTCGGCGGGTTTGTTTGCCTCCTCAGCGGGCTTCGCGTCAGCTCCAGCATCGGCGCTAGCCACGTTGACATCAGCGGGAGCTTCGTCCTTCTTGGGAGCTTCGACGGCAGGCGCAGCAGCCTCGGGGGCGGCCGCGGGTGGTTGCGCGTTCGAATCAGACATGGTGCGCAGGAAGCCGAGGCCAATGTGGTGTTGATGTCAGGGTGGTGGTGATGCAGCTCCAAGCTCTGACCTCGAGGCCTGATTGGACGCGGGCGGGGACAAAAGTGCGCGCGCGACACTGGCTGGGATGCGGGTCAGGAAATAGGCAGGAAAGGCGACAGACGCGATTGATCGCGTTGATGGCTGATGGTGGATGTGATGGAATCCTGGATGGCTGGAGGGCTGGTCGCGATGACTGCCTCAATCAAAACGTGGGGATGGGAGAAGGTGGGAAATTTGGTGGTTGATCGAGGCCGGGTCGGTCAAGGACTTGCGAGAGAGGGAGAGGAGAGAAAGGGAAAAAAGGTTGGTGTGTGTATGCGTCGAGTGCGCCTCTCTCGCTCCCCAATGAGCAAAAGAAAAAAAGGCCCAGGCAGGAGGAGTTGTGAGACTTGATGTGGTCCGTGCACGGCGTTTAAGCCATCCAGGCCATCCAAGCCATCCGTCCTATCATCCATCCATCATCCACCCATGGAGATCCATCAATGGGCCGGCCTCCTCTCTGCCTGACGTAGCCGTAACTAGGCACTTTGGCACTCTCTCGGCTCTCAAATCTCGATCTCCTTGTGTGGCGCCGTATCTCCACATTCGAGGTTCTCCCACGCTCTTCGAAACCAGGGACAGAAATTGCGATGAACCATTCACATTCGTGATTATATCAAGACGCCATTTTGTCAATCAGTACAGTACAAAGCCAAAGCTCCCCGTCGATCATATGATACAACACTCTGCTCCAGAGAGGTGTCCGAGAAGATCATCCGAAAAAAAACAAACGCCATCCCCGGTTCCCCGGCCACTTTACTCGCTCTCCTCCTCTGACTCGTCCTCGTCCATGCCCTCTGCCACCTTGACCGAGAAGGTCGGCTCCTGGTCCACTCCGACGTAGCTGTCGCTCATGAGGAAGAGCTTCAACTCGTGTTCTCCTGGCGTAGGCACCGTAAACTCGAGCCGCACGTTCAGGTTGCGGCCGACCGTCACTCTCTTGATCGCCAGAAGCGATTTAGTGGCCTCGTCACCAACGACAAGCCACCAGTTCTCCATCTTCTTCACCGGGTAGAACGGCGCGTGCACTGTAGGGTCGAACTCTTCATCCTCATCCACCTCCCGCTCGATCTTGATCTTGAGGTACGATGGTTCACCCGCGGTGATGCTGTCCTCGTCCTCAACCTCGAACTCCAGAGAGATGTCGGGGTACTTGCTGTTTGTGAAGTTTGCAGCCTGTGCCAATTGTCCCTGAGATAGGTTGAGTCCCTTGACGAGAGCACCGTACTGCGGGTTCTCCTCGGGGTTCATGGCCTCCATGAAATCGAAGATATCCTTGATTCTGTAAACCATATCGTTAGTAGCTGCGAGATCAAAATTGGTGAAAGGTACGTACCCAAAGTCGTTCGCCACCTTGACAACCTCGGGCGAGAAATGAGGAATCTGCTTCAAGGGGCTATCGCGATCCCACATGGCCTGGACAACCATCTGCGACATCTCCATGGCATTCATAGCGTTCAGGTGGCCATCGGAGGACAGAATGTCGACCGTAGCACTGAGAAGGCTCAAGATCTTGGACAGAATGATTTCTTGATCCTTTGCCAGATCAATAGGCAGCTGCATCCTCGAGAAATGAGCCTGGAGGAGCACAAAAGCCTTGAAGTGGGGCGAGTCGTAGACAGGCTGGGCCATCTTCACAGGCACTCTGTCGTAGATGCGGCGAAGAAGACCCTCCTCGTGGCGGCGAATCTGAATCGATTCGAATTCGGTGGCCGAGGTAGCAATCTCGAGGATGCCCTTGAGCTTCGTGCGGGCGCTGAGCGAGAGGAGGAAGGTCTGCATCGTGATGTAAGAGATGTTATAGTACGCGGCAATCATGGCAGCGTTCTGTGGCGCAACGCTGCCATCCTCCTCATCGAACTCGATAATCTTCGCTTCTCCGAGCTCCGTCAGTGTGTCTTCAACCATGTCCGACAGGTACTTGCTCAGACTCTCGTCGGACCGGTCAGGCAAGCTGTAGTAGCTTGGGTTGGCAAGGAGTCGGCGGTAGAAGTACGTGAAGGTCGTCCAGTTCAGAGCATCCTCGCCAGACTCAATCATCCTGGTGCTGATCTCTGTGACAAAGGCATCGTGGAGGTAATTATGCAGGTGAGACTCAACAGGGAGAGCCTCATTCATAAACTTCTTGTAATACTCCCGCTTAACAGCAGGCAGCATGAGCACACCACGCCCCCGTCCGTCCTTTGAGGGGCGAAGGGCTTTACCAAATATCTGAAGTACTTCGCTAAGAGGGTAGTCGACATAGCGATGCTCGCGCCCTTCAAAGTATTGGGTGCCCATCACCACAACGAGGTGGGCAGTGCAGTCGAGCTCCCAGCAGACATCGCGAGAAGCAATCAGGACCTGGATCGCACCATTGTCGTACAGGTGCTTAACAATGCGCCTATCCGTCAGGCTGAGTGCTTCGTGGTAGTAACCGACACCATGAGAGAGGGACTCTTTCAGGGCGTCCTCCTGGACTTTCTCGAGAAGAGGCTTCATCTGCTCCACCTCGACGTGGAGGAAGCGATCTTCGTCATCGTCTGCTAAGCAGGCTGTAAGGAGGTCGCGGGCGGTGGCTCGAGTCTGCTTTCTGCTCGGCACGAAAATCAGAGCTGGCTGATTGGCCGACATCTGCGTAATGGCAAGGTATGTTGGCTTTGCCATAGCAAGCATGAGCGACGGGAAGTGCGGGATCGTGTAGGACTGAATATGCAGCTCAAGAGGTACCGGACGAACGTGGGGGCTGAAGTTGTAGATCTCATGTTTCTTTGCGTCGATCCATTCTCCCATGTCGCGAGCGTTAGCCAGAGGCACACTCAGCCCAATGATTCGCATTGGGAGCTCTGTTGCGGACCGGATGGAGTGCATGCGCGAGACAATGATCTCATAAATGTGCCCTTGCTGGCCGCCTAGCATGTGCATCTCATCGGCGATAAAGAGCTCGACAGTCTGGACATTCTTGCGTCTCTTCCATTGCCTAGAGAGCACATCCCATTGTGTCGGGGTGGCCAGCACCAGGTCACCCTGCTCTAGCAGCTTGAGATCCGTCGCGGTTTCTCCAGTGAGCTTGACGATATCCTTGCCGCCTCTCAGCTCGGAGAACCTCTTCTGCCAATGCTGGAAGCGAGCATCGACTAGTTCCTGAAACGGAGCGATGTACACGGCGCGGCCTGGCTCCTTTTGTGCCCAGTGTCGCAACAAGGCAAACTCAGCGCACACGGTCTTCCCGCTGCCAGTCGGAGCACCGACAAATACGTTCTGGTCGGTGGTATACAGCGAGTTGAAAGTCTGTGTCTGGATCTTGTTGAAATGCTGCCACTCAGGAAAGAGGGCAATATAGTCCTTGGCCTTCAGAGCGGACACGGGCAGAGGCTGAAGGTCGAGAAGCTCTGTGTGAGGGGGGAACTTGTCCGGGAGTAGAAGCTTTTGAAAAGAGACGGCCAGGCGAGTCTCCGAGTGCATCCATCGATCTGATATTACTGAGATGAAGTAATTGGGAGGCATAGGGTCCGTAATGGGAACGGTGAACTCAACCAGGTGCTCATTGGACTCGGAATTGGCGTAGTCCTTGCGCAGGATGAACTGGTCGTGGAAGAGAATCTCCTCGCCGTCAGAATCCTCGACCACCACCCAGAAGCTCTCAGCAATGCCATGAACCTCATCATCCCATTCGAAATTGGGCGTGACGGTGAGCTCAACACGAAGCATTGACCTTGTCATGGGCTGGACCTGCGCTTGAATCTCGACACGGGGGAATTTCGCCACTAGGCTGCACACTGTCTTGCCGGCTTTAGGCATGCCCAACAGCTCCCCCATTCGAGGCGGGTCGAGGTCAAAGTAGCTAGACCAAGGCACATCGATTCGCTCAGACTTTTGAATGATCTCGCGAGGGCACGTAGGAAACTGTCGCAATGGCGACATGGTTGGCCACATGCGCTTCTCGGCCATTTTACAGAGATCGAGGGCGGTCTTGGCAACTGACGCCCAGCCCTTCTTGAGCGCGATCTCAAACACTGCCCGAAGAATACGACCCGCAGATTGGGTGACGTAGACCATATCGGCCATCAGCGCCAGTCCCTCGAGCTTCAGACGTGAGATATATGCCTGCAGAAGGACATTGATCTTTGCATGTGGCTCCTCGATACTCTCCTTGACCGGGATAGGGACCCTACCGAGAAGCTTGGCAAGCTCAAGCTTCTCCTCTTGTCGCACTGGGATATACTTAAACTCCGCGCTCAATGAGAACACGCGGAACAGCTCGATGGTCGTAATCGATGGCTGGATGAGGTTATTGTAGGTGTCCATCGAGCCATGCGTGATGTAGTAGTGCGATGCAATACGACCGAGCTCGGTGGCCTGAAGCTTGCCAGTTTTCTCGTCATACTTGACAAGGTTTGTCTTTCTCAGAACCATGGCGGCGGAATGAATCAAGTCGACACGCTTCTGTTCAAGAGCTTCATCGTCCTCATACTCGGCGCCAACCTGGTACAGACCAGGTGAGCGAAGCATTCGAACAAACAAATACGTGTAACCTAGCCACTCGACACCTTCGTCCCGGGAGCGAACATTGCCGAGGACAACCTCTGCGTTCAAGTTGTCCACTAGGCGACTGACGAATTGACTCTCAATCGGTAGTTGCTGATTCAACAAGGAGAGGTAGTACTGTATCTCTCCCTGGGTTGTGATGATGATGCCTTCACCATATGTATCGAACTGAGGCCGTCCGGCACGACCAAGCATTTGCAACACGTCTTGAGGGCTGAGCTCGACCCAGCTACCCTTCTCGGGAGAGTAAACTTGAGTGCCCTTGATGATTACCGTGTGCGCAGGAAGGTTGACACCCCAAGCTAGAGTTGCTGTGCAGCAGAGGACTTGGATAGCGCCTTGTGCGAACAGTTCTTCGACATCCGTACGGTCGGCTCGGCTCATACCAGCATGATGGATTCCGAAACCATATGGCAAGAGGTCTTTGAGTTCCTTGTCCGTCGCCTGATCAGCAGCCTCCTTGAGAACCTCGCGGCTGCCAGCATCATGCTTCAGGATCTGATTGATGGTCTCCATCTCGAGAGCCTTGTCCCGGACGTATCGGGCAGTCTTGGCCGTCTCCTTTCTGGAGTGAACGAAGATCAACATCTGATTCCTGTTCTTGCCAACATGCTCGAGCACTTTGGTGTACGTAATATCGTTCATAGTCTTGAGCTGCTTGATGGCCCGCTTGTCGGTGACACCAATGAACTCCTGGCGAAGAGGACAGGGGCGGAAGGTACCATCAAAGTGGTACAGCCCATTATTAGGATCTACCCGTAGGAAGCTTGCGACATCGCGATAGTTTGGCAGTGTTGCGGATAGACCAACAAGCCGGACAGGCTCACCGGTCTGCTCCGTCTTCCTGATAGTTCGGCTGACGATGCTTTCAAGCACAGGGCCACGGTCATCGTGAAGCAAATGAATCTCGTCAATGATGATGAGACGCACAAGGTTGGTATAGGAAATGTCAGTCGCCTTTCTTGTGATGACATCCCACTTCTCGGGAGTGGTAACGATGATCTGTGTCTCTGAGATCTGCTGCTTGGTGAGCTGCCGGTCGCCAGTCAACTCAGAGACCTTGATCCCGTACGGTTCTAGACGTTTGCCAAAGTTCCCGACTTGCTCTTGTACAAGTGCTTTGAGTGGCGCGATGTAGACGATCTTGAAAGCATCCAGGTCGATCTCTCCAGTCTCGGGGTCCCTGTTCTTCCCAATCTCCCGAAGAATGGTCAACATTGAGACGTTGGTCTTGCCACTGCCAGTCGGGGCACAGACGAGCATGTTGCCGTCGTCATTGAATGCGGAAGGATAGCATTGCGACTGGATTTTGTTCAGCGATTTGGTGGTACTGAATGGAATTCTCGCCCACTCCGGCATGTCGGTGATAGGAACATTGACGTCGCTCGGATCGTTGCGCTTCTTCGGAGGCGGGACGTGGATCTCCTCATATCCCTTGAAAGTGCGCTTCGTCGAGCCTTCAGGCAGTCTCACTTTCGGATTGGTCATGAGGTGGTTGCCTTGATCGAAAATGAGGTTCTCCAGATTGATGAGCTTCCGAGGCTGCAGTCCGCCGACCAGTTGGCCTTCAGCGCGCTCAGCTTTTGCGGGCGCCCCCTCTGCGAATGCCGGCCCATCGACGTCCATCTTGATTTCCATCTTGCCCTTGCCGCTGGCATCGACTGTCTTGCCTTGCAACTCGTCCAAGATCCATCGCAGACCTTCGGAGACCATCTCGCGCTGGATTGACTCTCGCTCTTCCTTGTGCTCGGCGCGGGCCAGCTTCGTAAGCCAAACTACCTTCTCTCGGTTCTCCATGAGCTGCTGCACAACTTCGTGGTGCTCATAATCGAACAGTTCCATCAGGTCATTCTCGATCTCGCGAAGTTGTTTCTCTTCGCCACCTTCTTCATCGGGTTCGCCGGACAGAATTCGCAGAGCTTGATGTGTCTTGTCATGTTGGATGTGGGCGTCGGGATAGAGTCGTCCGATTTGACGCTGTAGCCAGTACGCATCAATATCACGCGCCGAGACGAAATTCTCGTTCTGGGTCTTCTCTTGTCGCTTGCTGGCAGCCGGTGCCGAATCGATTATCATCGCTTCTCCATCGATCAAGCCCGCAGTTTCATCAGACCGATCTTCACCTGCGCCTCCTGCGGCAGCATCTTCCTCTACTTCGGGGCGATCCTCCTCGTCCGCGTCCTCATCTTCAGAGGATTCGTCGCGCACCTCGTCCACGAACCCTTCACCGTCATCGTCGTCTTCCTCGAAATCGACGGCAACACCCTGGCGGTCGTCAATCTCCTCGTCGTCTTTGCCCGCATCGCCCATCTCCTCGTCGTCGTCTTGCGCGTCGTAGTCGGTGATCTTCTTGCCAAGGTTGACAAGTTCGTTGAACTCCTTGGGGGACATGCTGACGCCCAGGATATCGTCTATCTCCTTCTTCTTGTCGAAATCCTTGAGGTCATCGTCCTTCAGGTATTCGAGGGCGGCGTCCGCGGCACTGCGGACAACTTCATGGGGTACATCGCCCAGACTCCTCGCGACAATTGACAATATTAGCTCGAATGTCGCTCGTGTTGCTTGTGTACGCGGCCGATAGCGGAGCCCCTCCACGAGAAGGTCAGCGCCCGCGAGAATACCTGCCCCTCTAGGGGCGGCTTGGCCCTGCCGTTTCCTCTGCTCGCGTTGTAGGATATCTTCGCCATCCCTGAAACTTCCTCGCTCGACATCAGGCATGGCCGTCTTCTTTTGTTTCGGAACCACATCCCTCAAGTTCCGCGATCCCATATCGCGGATGGATAATCGGCCGGCCAGTGATTCTGGGTCGCCCGTGGCCTCATCGGTTCGTCTTGTAACAAACCGACGGTCCGCCTGGAGAACCAGGTTGGACATGGCCGAGTATTTGTACTGCGACACATCTCGCTGATGGTCGGTCATCTTGTCGGCTGCTGGTCGCGCGAGAAGGGTCGGAAGACTCGAAAGGCGAGATCAAATGCGCCGAAATTTTCAATCCAGGCTCTACTTCATGGATGGGGTCGCGGGTGGCAAGAGCGCCAACGCCGACGATGCACTGAGGTGAATCTCTCCGATTGTAAATGTCTAGAACGAATGACCGTCAGGCGGGTTGGAAACGCAGTTCTCGGTTGAATGTGTACCGCAAGGGAGTGGTCGCTGCAGATTTTGTAGGTTGTCGCGAGCCTCAACCTGCCTAGTCGAGATATGTCAAGTCAAGTGGATATTTTCCCAAGGCGCCCCGCCAAAATTCTACGGAGCTCTGTGATTGGTCGCCGGTCGCCATAGTAAACAGCGACGGACAAGCAGGTGTCCCAGGTGCTCGCGTACAGGAGCTGATTTCATGAGGCGGTTGCGGTGTGAGGAACACGCAGCCCCTTCACACGACGCGCCTCTATCGACATAAATCGAGCATGCAGCGAGTTCAATCAATGCCATGAGCATTTCATCCTCATCGCGTCTTTGACTTTGTACGGATTCGAGGGCACCTGCCACGCCAAACATGAGCCCTTCACCAGAAACGGTGGATGCAATCAAGACTTCACTCGAACCCTACATCAGACCAAGGGACGAGGTCTTGCGCATCCGGCGCATCCTTGCTGCGCAATTGAACGCGTGCCGTGGAACGCGAAACGATGCCGCCCCCCTAGCTTTGAATGACCCAACTTGCAGAGTAACATCCAATATTGAAGCGAGAGGTCTACAGAGAGCATATCTCAAGGCTGTCGATGCCAATGTCAAGGCTCAGAAGGATTATCAAGCGCTTCAAATACAGAACCATCGGACCACATCTCGCCAAACAGAGCGTACGCTCTCCAAGAAGGGGGCGAACTTCTTGGATGAGAAACTAGCCACTGTCAAGCTACAAAAGAAGCAACAACGGTTGCAGGCAATCGATCAGTGTCTCCGCTCTTTAGGCCAGAAGCCAGCTGCGTCTCAGGACTTTCTGGACCCCAAGGAAATATTTCGGGACTCCACGGCTCTGCCGTCGGTACCGAAGGAAGTCGTCGATGGCTTTGCCATCGATGCCGAAGCCGGCCATGCAGACCTCAAAGTTCTTATCAGCCAGCTGGAGAAATCTGTGTTTCGCGCCAAGTTGCTTCTGAAGAAGGAGGAGCAGTTTCTGAAGGATGTTCGAGCAAAAGCTTCAGATTTGCCCTCCAAGATCCCGGACGGAGCCAAGTTGAAAGCGCTGAGCAGCACGCGTGACGAGCTCATATCTTGGATCGAGACAGAGCTTGCGAACGCGCCAACGGACGAACCAGATGAAGCAGACTTGTCACCAGCTAAAATCAAGCAAAACTCGTCAGATCAAGCGCACATTGATGAGCAGCTTGTCAGCATCAAGGAGTCATATGAGGAGTACTTAAAGATACGCAAAATCATCATAGAAGCCACCACTCAGAGACCTCAGCCTGCCATCCTACCGCAGAGGCATTGTTCGGAGTTGACGAACTCGCCAAGTGTTGGTCATACGGTTCCGACAGCACATCTACTCACACCTTATCTTGAGAGGCTTCTGAGCCTGGCTCACCAACAGAAGGGGTATATTGCCCAAAAATCTCATCTTAACGTAACGCTCGCGAAACAGCTCAAAGAGACTTGTCAGACACTGGATCACCTGGCAGACGAGAGTCAGCTTCTGCCCAGCTTCCCTCAACCCTCGGTTGCCAGGAGGCAAGGTCTTGGAGATGGGCTGGCGCCCAGGGAAAATGCTGGGGCATCCAGCCGAGCAAACGCATGGGTATACGCCGCAGACTCAGCCAAGATCGCTACCCTAGAGGTTGTTGCTGAAAAGATTGAAGAGGGACAGCTTGCTTTGGAGGGTTCTATGAAGACTCTTAGCGAGCTGGACCAACTATTGGGAATCGAAGCGAGAGAAGCGCTGGCCATTGAAGCAGAGACGACTGACGATGATATATGGCTGGCTCAGACCAAGACCGACCAGGTCCAGCGAAAACATGTAGATGCACAGTCTGGCAAGACAGGCAACGAGAAGGATGTCTGGTCATCTTTAGAAGGGAATCTTGGCCTCATTGGCCCCGATGATGATGTCGCCTAAATTAACGCTATGAGTAGCCATGGAATAGCATTTTTCTTTTCGTGCCATGATGCCTAACGCCCCATCCATCCCTGCAGACGCCTTGTGCCACACATGCCTTCCCCAGACGAACTGACTACAACTGAAATGCAAGTGTCCATCCATCACCTCTCGGACATGATCGCAGAGATGCGCAAAGCTAGATCGAGAATCGACAGATGCTCGTCTGCACCATCTACCAGACGCTTGTCGACTTCGGAAAAAATCATGACGATCTTATTCTTCTGAACATCAGGGATCGTCTCATCGTACACCAGGGCTTGGTAGAGCTAGTGGGCTGTTAGTAAATCAAGGGGGAGCTGTGGGCGAGCTGTGCGAGAGTGCTTGCCTACCTGGCTCACAACCTGGCCGGCGCTCCATCCATCGGCAACCATATCTTCAACCACTCTGGCAATCGACTGATACGTCTCGCCCGTGCTCGTAGGGCGTATAGCCTTGACCAACGTATCCACTGTCGGATCAGGAATAACACCAGCGATATCTTCGATGATCTTCACAGTGATGGCCTTCTTATCGACCTCCATCTCGTCACCACCATTCCCTTGAGCGGTGGCGCTCGCACCGACTAGTCGGGCCGCACTCTGTAGGAATGTGATGGCCTTTCTCAAATCTCCCTCGCTGCACTTGATCAGAGCTTCAACAGCACCCTCCTCGAGTGGAACGCCTTCCTTCTCTGCAATCTCCTCGAGCCGCTTCTTGGCATTGCCCTGGTCCAAGCTCTTGAAGCGGAACTTGCTGCAACGACTTGCCAGCGGGTCGATGATCCTCGTGACATAGTTGCAAATCAGGCAGAACCGTGTGATTCTGCTGTACGTCTCCATGGTCCTTCGCAAAGCGCTCTGCGCATCTTGCGTCATTGAGTCGGCCTCATCTAAGATGATGATCTTGAAAGGAGGGCATGGGTATTTGTCCTTGTATCCAGGCGCGGGATTTGTGAGTTGCATACGCGCAAAGTCTTTGACCTTCTCGCGCACAATGGAGATACCACGCTCATCGGAAGCGTTCAGCTCGAGGACCCGGGACTTCATGAACTCGGGTCCATACAGCTCCTTCGCCAGCGCGAGGATTGTCGACGTCTTGCCAGTTCCGGGAGGGCCATAGAAGAGCATGTGAGGGAGCTGCACCGGTGGTCAGTCACGGAGTCCGACTGAAGGACAAGCTTCCATCTTTGATCTTACGTTGGAGGCCTGTAGGGTTCGCTGCAAGACTGTGATTGTGTGGTCTTGTGCGGTGACATCGTCGAGGGACTTGGGGCGGCTGTCATCCAGATATGTTAGAACCTTTCTTTTGCTTGGATGTTGCACACGAGGACTCTTGAAGGGATCCCTCCTACTATTTCTCCACCCAAGGTTGCGCTCTGGGGGTCTCGTTGGTCTGCTTCTCCTGCTTGCTGGAGCCCGCGCCATTGGCTGCCGCTTGCTTGCGGGCTTTGAGATCGAAGAAGTTTGACATGCTGGATCTGCCACTGCAAACAGCGATGCCGCGCGTCTGTCAATCGGAGGCTATGTTTTGTGGTTAAACACCTTGTGACGTCGCAGCAGGCGGTTGTCACGATTGGAGACCAAAAATCAATTAACGCGTTGAGACGCGTTTGACCAGAAGCGATGAGGGGTCTAAGCTTGTGCACTACAGCGAGCCGAAGTACTCCCGGCTACTTGAAGTGGGGTATTGATTTATCAAGGCCGACTGTAGCTTGAAGTACCCCTCCGACTTTATCAAACGCCACAAATCACTCTCTCTTCCTTACCCCCTCCACCGTACCCATCCACACGCAGCCTGCAGTGGATTATCCCCAACACCCAAACACCAAGCAGCCGGAGGTGGTTGTCATAAGGTATTTAGCTGCTCCAATCCTTGTAGTGGCGGCCTAATTTCAGCGCAACCCGCTTCCATTCCGCGCGCTAGTCATCAAAAACACCACATTCCGCTCAACTTCCATAGCGGCCTCCCCTCACAATTCCCCCACCACATCCGCAAGACCTAGGCTTTGCGGAACTCACTCTTCGGTTCAGCTTGACAACGTCTACCCACTCAACCTCTTTCCTGACATCTTTGGTCACACATTCCCATGGTTATTGCGCGAGTCCGTAGTGGATTCCCTTCAAGCGCCTGGTAGCCATGGCAGACCAGTCCATCATCCGCATTACCAAGGTTCGTACCTGAGACCGATATCAGGGCGGGGTGCCCAGGCTGCGATACATCAAGATGCTGACTTGGACCCTCTTCCTTCACCAGGAGCTCAGCGAGATTCAGAAGACTACTGATCTCTGTACGATTTCTCCCTACGCTCTATCTTGGAGCTCACTCTTGCCGCTTCTGATTGCTGACTTTTTGTGTAGCTCTCGCTGTCGCTTGCCGCGATGTGGATGTTCGCAACGTGAAAGCGCTCATTATCGGACCGCATGACACCCCATACGAGTTCGGATTCTTCGAGGTAGGCTGCTCGCACATACTCAGAGACGATCAATACTAATCAGGTTCAGTTTGCCGTCAAATTCAACAAGGGTATGCATACCAAAGCAACAACATTGGCAATGTTCCTCTTGGCTGCAGATACTGACAGATAATCCGCGTTTGCAGAATATCCCCGAAAGCACCCCCAAGTAACTGCCACCACCACCAACGGCGGCCGCTGCCGCTTCAACCCCAACATCTATGCCACTGGCAGAGTCTGTCTGTGAGTAACCTGTCATTTCCATCGTCCTCTGGCTAGACCAACCTCGACTGACTCTCCAACGATAGCTCTATTCTAGGGTGCGAGCCTCCTCTTCGAAGCGCACAGCTGTTAGCACGAACTGACACATCGATAGAACATGGCGCGGTGAGCGAGGAGAGGAATGGTCCGCTGCGCAAGGACTGGAGTCGATCCTGCTGTCGATCCAGAGCTTGATGTCTTCCAATCCTTATGAGAACGAACCGGGCTTCGAGGAGGCGAACGAGCCCTCAGACAAGAGAAACCAAAAGGACTATGCTGACAAGGTGAAAAATGGACGACCAGCGAAGGGCGCCAAATTCAATTGACTGACCATTTTCTCTATAGATCCGGCATGAAACTCTACGAATTTCGGTTGTCCAGCGACTGGAGGAGTACCTTCACATGGGTGTCGATGGCGCGGCTTCGCCAAAGCCAGCAACACTCGCGGACTTGGACGATATGGACATGGAAGGCATGGATGACTCCAACATCCCTTTCGAACCCTTCAAGGACCTCTGCAAGCGACGCTTTCTCTGGTACTACGATTCGTATCTGGCAGCTGTCGAGAAAGCGAAGAAGGATGTTAAGGACAACCAGGCTTTCGTTCGAATGCCGTTTGAGGGATCTACTAACTCCATGGACGGAAAGTTCAACTACACGGAGCTGGAGAAGCGTATCCGGAACATCAAGAAGGCGCTTGACGCTGAGACCGCCAGCTGGGCGGTGGAGGGCCTGGAGCTGAAGCGCAAGGATGCAACACTTGCTGTCAACCTACAGCGGCAATTCGAGCAGGTTGTCGAGACCTTCAAGAGGAATGGCGCCCCGCACAACGTTGAACTTGAGGACAACAACCCTTTCATCTGGACGGTGACCTACATTGGAAAACCCATGACGAACCTCGATGGTGGTCTATTCCGCTTCAAGATCTTCCTCAGCCCACACTTCCCCGAGGAGCAACCACGAGTCAAGTTTGAGACGCGCGTATTCCATCACCGCATTGCCGCAGACGGCACTCCGTGCTACTCGGCTAGCCCGTCGCGTCGTGAGGATGTTAAGACTCACATCGACTCGGTCATCGATGCTCTAGAGGAGGAGCATCCCCCTTACGATCCACGTACCCTCGTGAACCCGGAGGCTCATAAGCTGTACTGGGGCTCTCCCGAGGATCGGAAGCTGTACAACAGGCGCCTCCGCCGAACTGTGCAGCAGTCCATGGAGTGAGTTGTCGATGCTATCATTGATCTATCGAGTTACTTGGCTGACCGGACTTTCTCTAGGGATCTCTAGGATGGACTTGACCAGGTCCTGATGGATTTGATGACGTTACGTATTGTGTTAATATCCCCTATTTGTGGACGGCGTTCGGAAAAGGTCAGGGAGGCCGGCATCATCATATCCTTAGTAGCTCAATGTCCGATCATCGGACTATCAGCGTGTATGTTACTTGTTGAGCGAAACTTGTCGATAAGACGAGGATAACCATTAGGCAAATAGCACTCTGTTTATTTCTACGTCATGCCCTATGCCGATATCAATGAAGGGCAGCATTCTCAGAAGGAAGGAGTGACCTTTTCTCCAACCACTTCTTGATCGTGCTAGTGATTGTTGAGCAATTTCCAGAGACAAACGGCACATGTCATGCGAACCAAGATTAACCAATTCATCGATTATCGTAAAATAAGTAGAATTTCCATTCGTAGCCCATCAGAATGCTACCCAAAATGCCGAACTCCTTTGCATGCGATCATTATACCAGTTCCAGGCCGACACTTTGAGCGTCACGCCACAGTAACCCTCTTCTATAGCCGGCGAATTCGTCAAGGCAACGGTACATGTAACGCCATGAGATGGCTTCTCCTGATCTTCCTAGGCCAGCTCTTATAAGTCGAAGCTTCCAGAGCCCTTCACCGATGAGGAAGGCCTAGCCTATCTCACGCCGTGGCTAATGTAGCACGATGCTTTCGTCCCTAACGTTTTGTCCCCTTGGATTTCTTCTCAAGCTTGTCCCGTGAAGGGTTATACGGCGCAGCGATGCCGACGAGCTTCTTCGACTCGGCCTGGGGCTGCTCCCCGCCGCTCTTGAACTCGTACGTGCCGTTGGGGCCGATGACGGCCGGTGCCCCGGGCGTCGGCCGAGACAGCTGCTCGTTGTGCAGCTTGTCCAGCGACTCGCCGACGACGGCGTACTTGGACCAGTTCACGGGCGGCATGCGCACCACATTCTGCGGCTGGGGCAGCTCCCTCCACAGCGCGTCCTTGGCACCGCCGCTTTTCCTGCTGGCGACACCGTCCGTAGCGTCCTGCATCTCCTCATCATCATCATCATCGTCGTCGTCATCATCATCTTGCGCCGGCGCCGAGGGGAAGAGCGCATCCCCCTGCTTATGCACTTTACCCTCTGCCAGGTCCCGCGCAAAACCCTCCGGGTCCGCCATGGCGGCCTCCTTTGCGCGCTGCAGGGCCACGACGTCGGCCTCGGCCTTCCTCTTCTGCAGCTGCAGGATGGTCACGGCGCTGCGCAGCGCGAGCACGTCCGGGTTGGACTCGAGGTCTATCGGGATTGGCCTCGGCGCAGGGATAGCCGTCGCGTCCGAGTCCGGGTGCACCAGGGTGGTGGGCGAGCTGAAGGTAAAGGACTGCCGGCCCTCGGAGAAGTTGGGCAGGTAGTGCGTGCCGGAGCCGGTGGAGGCGCCGTCCAGGTATGCGGGCTTGGTGATGGGGGATATGGGTTCCACCGTGGGCGGAGTTGGCGACGGTGGCCGTTGCGATGCGGTTGTTGAGGTTCCTGCTGGCGCTCTCTGATGCTGCTGTGGCGGCTGAATCTGCGTGATGCGACCGGCCTGTGTGCCGGCGCTGTTACTACTGCTGCTCGATGAGCTGGCACCTGCGGGCTTGGTGCCCGGTGGTATGGTGACGCCGGGCATGGCGGAGTTGTGGTCAGACCTGGTCAGCGAGAGTGTGCATGTGGGTGGTTGTCAAGGCGAAGAAACTACAAGTAGGAGGATGGGCTTCTCGTAATCAGATGCGCTATGGTGCCGAAGCGCAGATTCACGGCGGTTCCAAGGTTGACTGACTTGCATGTGCGGCGCTGGCGGGGTTGCTGCTTTTGGGTGGTCGATCGCCACCCAACAAGGGAAAGTGGAACCCACACGCGCGGAAGGGACCCACTGGCGGAGATTCGTCCCCACGCAACTTGCAGGGAAGCCGCGGAACCTGCCTGGACAGCCTTCAGCTTGGCTAAGAAATTGCTCCTGTGGCTTCTTGAGACTGAAAACCAACCTTGAACTGAAAGCCGTGCTCGCTGGGATGTTGGCTGACGGCAGTCATAGGCAACATCCATGGATATCTTCGAAGAGGCCACCCTGTTGGATGCCTATCGGATGAGTCAAGATCCCTATCATTGGTGAGCAGAACAATGTCCTCCTTCAGTTTGCTAGTTGTGGCCTCGACTCTTCTCCAAGACTCGGTGATCGGCAGTGTCGTGGGTTTGAGACATCCCTGTATGTATCAAGACCGTCTTGTCAGTCGCATCTATGGATCTCTTTCTTCAAGGACAAGATTGCAAGATAACTACTCGCACTATCAAGATATGCCCGCAGAGAAACCGAGCCTGGTAGGACCAAAGTCGAGATCCGTTATGGTCCATCCGGCCGCTTCTGCTTAAAGGCGAGTTTGCAAACCAGTTTGTGGCAGCAAAATGACCGTTGGCCAGCTCAGCTCCTCGCCAACAACAACGCTATGAGAAAGCCACAGCAGGCGGCGCGGTGACACATATCCTCCCTGTGCTTGCCTGCGTTTCACAACTTCTCGTCTCGTCTGTCACCATGCCCTACTCGCATGCATGCTCAACTGCATCCAGCCAACCGAAGTCCTCATCCTAAATTGTGTCTAGTACGAAAGATCGGCAGTGGAATCGTTGGAAGCGACGCGCCGTTAACTGCAAGGGATGTTATTGCCAGCAAACGTCTCGCTAATACGGTGTCTAGCGCCGCGCCAAGTCCTTTTGCCATTCTCGAGTTGGAGGCAATATTGGAATGACGCACTGTCATACCTACCTCCCCATCCGTCGACACAAACTTCAGGTCGCCGGCGTGACAAAAGCGCAGCCGAGAGCAAGAATGGGGTCGAGCTGAAGGAATAGGCGTGCAACAGTGCACAGCCGAATCCATGCGGGCAAGCAACGATGGGAAGAACCTGTGGAAAATTGTGCTACAACCAAGATGATAATGTGTGCCAAGTGCACACAACTCTTGACGAGCTGATGCAGTAGCGCCAACCATTCCGCCACTACTGAGTTCCCATTATCATCATTGGGGACACATGTGTTCAGAGATGATGGCGGGAGATGGACACCATCTTGCTGCCTTTCCCCACTCTCACGCAAACTACACATCGACTATCAGCTCTCACATTACTCCTGCTCGCGACGTTGCGCTCCAACGACTCAGCCGAGATCCGACCAATAACTCTTCCCCAGCTGCACCAAGAGCAGAAGAGGTGGGTGAATATCACACACTCCCTCTCCACGCGAGGCACCTTAGCCAGCCACCAGCGGTTGGTCCGAGCCTGTAGCTTGTTCCTAGACATATGCGTGATGGTTGGACTTGTACCAAGATGTGTAGTAGGAATGCTCGGTCACAGTCCACCACATAGTTTACCACGCTTTATTATCTCCGGCACTTGTGGCAACTGCATTCCCCGTGACCTCCTCAACCTCCTCTACTTTTTGTAGAATATCTCACCGTGGACTTCAGAGTTATCTGTTCTGCGTTTGCATAGCAAGTATCGTCCTCATCAGATGCCTCTTGCGAGAAATATCAGTGGCTTCTCTCTTGTTGAACCCGCTGTGATGTCTACTATATGACCATCGGCCTCTAAACGAGCGGCGCTACAGTCAGCTTCGGCCGCCCTCAGGCAATACATTAGTCACCAGGTCGGCCCCAAAGAAGATATCGGAAGACGACTTTCAGCATCAAAGGGCTGACTGCCTTGGACCCGAGCAAAAGAACGCGACTGCCTAGAGAGGCACAACAGAGCGGCGTGATGACTTCTTTCCGCCGCCGCTCAGTTCGATCCAACTCGAGCTCAGACACCTGTCGGAGCTCAACCAGTGAATCCTCGAGCTCGGCTGCATCACAGAACCAGTCTCTGTCAAAGCGGAAAGAATCAAAGTCACGGTTTTTGTCCTCCTTCAAGGACTGGATGTCCACAAGCGAGCCGTCAACGCAGGCTCTTAAGCAGCACAAGCTGGATACATATAGAAAGGCCGGCGTCGCCCTGGACGACCCCCAGGCCAACGCCAAGCTGCACATACCCCTCTGCCGCATACCAGAGGAAGCCATCAAACCGTGCGGCCGCGGTGTCGAGCCGGAGGAGGCCATCGTGCGCCGCATGGCGGAGAAGCGCAAGGCCCGGAACTCGTGTTCCGGATCGCGCAGCTCGGGTTCCTACTCGTCGCATTCGTCTCGTGGGATAAGCAGCAAGGTGGCGCCCTTTGATTTCGACCGGCCTGACCCGTTCGGTCCTTCGAGATAGGGATCCACGGGATATGAAGGAGGCCATGCGAGGGAGAAATTTGGCAGGAATGGCTGTGTTCTATCTACCACATCACGGAGTTATGAGAGCCGTGAACAGAGCGATTGTATAAGGCGAGATCATGTCACACATTTCACGCTTGGCGGGTTGTTGGCTGGCACCGAAACCTCTTTGTCACAGTCACAATCACAGAGCGCAAATCAGAACATCTAGACGTCTAAAATAGCAAGTCCAAAACTTGTTCCCTTCAAATATACAAAAATGTCTTACGCCTTCCGTGATCCCAGGATTGGACGGCTAGAACCCCCATTGCCGGCACCAATTCTTCATAAGTTCCGGTGTAATAGCCTGCAGACCCCTTGCTGTCTCGCTGTGTCTCTTGGTCCTCTCCATGTCCAGCAGCACCTGCTTCACCTTATCCTCAGTGGCCTTCTGCTGCGCCTCGTACATGTCCAGCAACTTGACTCCAGGGTTCTTGTTGGCGTCCTTCGTCCCAGCCGCGCTCTCCCGCAGCATGCTCACCCACTCCTCAAAGGTGACTAGATTCGCGATTCGCGCCCCATATGCCTCTTTCACGGCATCTGCCAATTTGTCCCACGTCGTCAGGGAGGGGTTGCCGCAGTGGAAGTAGCCATCGATAGACTCCGTCGTGCCCTGCAGGGCAATATCCAGCACGAGGCCAGCGACATCCTCGATGGGGACCCAGTCCACGGTGGACAGGCGTCCCAGGTCCCGCGGCAAGACGCCCAGATACAGCGACGAGGCCACGATGGTCGGGAGCCACTCCTGCCGGTTCCACGCGCCCGCCGCGGCCCGGGGCCCCGCGATCTGCCCGACGCGGATGCTGGCCGTCGGCACGCCAGAGACCCGCGCCGCCTCGTCCAGGATCAGGCTGGAGACGTGCTTGGACTGGCCGTAGCCCATGGCCGCGAGGCCGCACTCGGGGATCGGCACCTCGGGCACGAGCCCGTCCTTGACGTGCGTCCAGGCGTCGACGGTGCTGATGCTCGAGATGAAGACGACGGGCGCCCGGCGCGGCGACCGGGCGCTCAGGTCCACGAGGTGCCGCACGCCGCGGATGTGCGGCTCGAAAGACGACAGGGCGATGTTGAAGTTGACGGGCCAGGCGTTGTGGATGACGCGGTCGATGCCGTCGGCGACGATGCGGGCGTAGACGTGCTCCTCGAGGCCGAGGACGGGGAGGGACAGGTCCGCGCGCAGGAACTCGCACTTGGCGAAGTCGGCGGTGAGTCCCCGCTCCGAGCACGCCGCCGCCTGCCGCTGGCGGCCGTCGGCGGAGCGGTTGAGGCAGATGACCTTGCTGACGCTGGGGTTCGAGACGAGCGAGTGCAGGAGGTACGAGCCCAGGGCGCCGGTGCTGCCGGTCAGGAGGACCGTCTGGCCCTCGCTCCTGGGCCCGGACTTGGACCTGATGGTCTCGGCCGGGGGCAGGTTCTGGGTGTATTTCTCCACCATGTCCCGCATCTCCTGTTCCTGCGCGGCTGCGTCGCCGTCGGCATTGGGTTCCGTCGACTGCACCAGCTTGAAGAGGTAGG
The DNA here is from genome assembly GCF_004353045.1 of Thyridium curvatum. Taxonomy (NCBI): domain Eukaryota; kingdom Fungi; phylum Ascomycota; class Sordariomycetes; order Thyridiales; family Thyridiaceae; genus Thyridium; species Thyridium curvatum. The sequence continues at coordinate 786,953 of NW_022156757.1, forward strand.
CCGCGAGGCGGCTGTAGTTGGGATTGGAGTAGATGACGCGAGGCGGCAGGAAGCCCTCGAGATCTGCACCTGCAGCTTTCAAGCCAGCAGAGAGCAAGCGGCATGCCGTAATGACTTGCAGGGAGTCCATTCCGGCCGTGAAGAAATCTGTCTCGGGACTTAGTTTTGGGAGATCGAACCTTGTGGTGAACAGTTGCTCCGTGGATTTCAGCAGCAAGTCTTCCGAGCTGATATCTAGTTCCGGGGCGTCGCCTTCCTGTCTGTGAGCGACAGTCTCGTAGAGTCGATCTATCTCCTCCTGGTACAATGCAACCGCCATCGGCCTCTGGATGGTGCCCTTTCCGGCACGGGGAAATGGCTTGTCAGGGTGGGCCAACATGACCATGTCTTGCTGGATGCGGCCGTGGGCAACCGTATCTCGGTTGGCCTCTTGGATGAGCGGCCAGACGCTTTGTATCAAGGCATGCTCTTCGGCCTCGTCTTGTGGGGGGTTCACAGGCTCGATAATGAGGGCCGGCTCCAGGCGGTTCGTTCCAACCACCAGCGTGCCCTTTATTTGCGGATGCGACAGAATATGCGCCTCCATCGACGTGGGATTGAGCTTTTCGCCGTTGGAAAACACGATGATGCTGTCGGCTCGCCCATAGTAAATCCAATGGTCTGGAAGTTCAGGATGTGGCCGGTACAAATCCTGGGTGTCGAATTCGTCCTGGTCCTCGAACGTCCAGAATATTCCTTGTAGGCCGGGCTCCTTGTTTTGTCGCACGTAGACGTGCCGGTAGATTTCTTCATCGCCGTCCAGCTTCCGGAACTCGTTGCCACCAAAGGGGTTGTCGAAGATGAAGTATTGCCAGAGCGCAGTATTGGCCTGGAAGTAGAATGGGGAGGGTCCAGCCCTGTTGAGCATTTTGAGTCAGAATTGTATTTAAGAGTATCAGAAATACGATCATTAAAGGGACATACTCGGTGGAAGACGTGAGATTGCACAGCTGGACCTTGTTTTCTACCAGACGTGCTCCGCCCTGTGGCGTTAATGAACCTACAGGATAGTTAATACATAGAGCCTGAAGGGATAGGGAAAGAGCAAGAAAAGGTAATAAAACTCACCTCCACCCCATGCAACAAACTTGAGTTCCTTGAAAGCCTCGAGATACTCCGGAACTGAAGACATGTCATCTACAATCGAGGGTGGCAGAAACACAGCATCGACGCCGGAGTGCTTGATGCACTGGTACATCAAATCTGTAGAGATCGGCCTGGAACCTATACCCAGTGAGACATGCTCGTAAAATGTGCTGAAGAAGCACGAGACAAAGAGGCCAGAGATATGGAAGAATGGCACTGTATTCAAGGGGGGTCAGTCTCGACCTTCGTGTGTGTGGTCAAAACGGGCACAACTCACTCGGAACCAGCAGTCTATTCGCTCGTTTCGCCATCTCGGCGACCCACGGCAAAGTCCCATACTTAGTAGGTAAGGTCCGAAATCCGTCTGCAACGGCCATGAGACCATTTCTGAGCACAATGGGCTTGGGGAAGCCGGAAGAACCGCTGGTGTGGAGAACCACCAACGGTTCCCACTGCGCCTGCGCAAAGTCCTTTTCGTAAGGGGTGTGAGGTACGTCGACCGACTCATTCAACAGCAGCTCTTTCTCTTCTGGCAAGACAAAAACCTTCATTGCCCGTTGTTGAGCCCACGATTGGACAGCCGGTTCAAACTCGGCCGAGGAAGCCACAACATGGCAGTCAGTGGCTTGGAACAAACGTAGCTGTCCCTCAACAGAGTTGCGAGGAGACACGAATAGTGCCTGTGGCGTCAAAGTCAGCATTCTTGCTATGACCTTTGAATGGGGGAAACGATGTACGAAAGAGACGTGCCTTGTAACCAGCCTTCACGGCGCCAAACATAAACGCGAGGTATCGGGAGTCATTAAGACCGAGGTAAGCAATGGTCGGAAACTCTCCGGGGACACCCCTTCCTGCGGCCTCGACGATGAGGTGCTCGCAGCGATCAATGGCCCTAGATGCCTGCCGATAGGTGATCTTTTGCCATCCATCGGCAGGCTCTGCGGAACGCGGGATCGACAGCCATTCACGCTCTGGCTCTTTCTGGGCTCGCTCTTCGATGATACGAAGGGGCAATCTTCGCCCATACCTGGGAGGACTGTCGTCGATGTGGCCGTTCATGGTGACACCTGCTCAATGGGCAGACACGCAAGATCTGAACACTTTGAAAGGTAACCACATTCATTCGAGTTGAGGGGTCGTCATTGTCTATTTAAACATCATTGCTGTAAGCAGAACAGCATGCCCGAGGTCTTCTCGGGCTAGCCGATGGAGGCCGGGATTCATGGCCACGGCTGAGGAGAGCTCTGAGGCCGTGAAGCGCGTCAGCTCTGTCCCTTTTGAAAGGACCGTTCCAATCGAGGTTCATCAGCTATGCTGCTTCCAGTTCGGACTGACAATCATGGCCAAATTAGGCGTCTGACAGGAAAGCTGGGGCCCCACCGGTGCCTCCGTGCCGGGCTGCAAGGGGTCTCCGCAAAGGCGCTACAAAAGGACAATGCCTCTCCAGCTCTCAGCCTAGACGCCATAACTTTCCGTTTTCGGTTGAGGGTCCAGCACGCATGAGAACTTTGTGTGTGCTTGAAAGGTAAAGTTTCCCCTAGTTGACGGCCGGAACAACAGGCATTGCCTTCTTTGGTAAAACGGCCCCTGCAAAAGTACCACCCGTTCCAGATTCTTGCTAAGAAAGACATCCCGTATTTTGGGGGTGATGTCTGTTGGTCGGAGAAGATATAAAAAGGAGGGAGGAGGGAGGAGGGATCAGATCAGATTAGATCTTGGTAGTCGGCATCAGCAGGACATCCGGAAGTCTAAGTGAGTAGGCAAGAAGGAGCCGGGGGACAAGAGCAGTCCCGGACGTGTGGAGGCGGGGAACCGCCGTGTACTCCAGCAAGCGCGGATCCCGGCCGGGCCGGGCCAAACCACGGGACCGGGTGTTAAGACAAACAAGAGATCTCACAACTGATTGCTGCCGGTGATGTTTCTGCACAAAACCCCAGAAAGAAAGAAATCAAGATCCATCGCCCATAGTGCCGGCACGTGCCTTGTCTGAGCATCGAGGATCTCGCTGTCGTGTACCAAGAGCAGCCAATCACAGGCTTCTCCACCGTGCGCCCGCACGCCATCTTTCGATCACCAGGCCTACATAACGTCATCGATAGCGAAGCTCGACGGCTCGAGCTGTCTGGACGAGTCAAATCCACAGCTTTTCCCACAGCTGGACCCTTTGTCGGAGGAAATGCCCCTAAAACACGATACCATTCTTGGCATCTGTGTTGGGTGGCTTTTTGGATCGGGATCTAGAGTCATGTACGACTAATAAATAGTTCAATAGGGACCATATTCACTAAATAAGGTATGATTTCATTGCCTGTCTCTCTCACTATCGTGACAAGCTTCATCACTTGGATCCTACATCTCTCTCCTTCTACCCCAGCGATTTCAATTCACCAACACACTCTGAAGAGTCGAACCATACTCTCCGATAAGTCCAAGGCAATGAAGAAATTCTTTGGAGCCCGCCAGGACGACAACGGCGGTGGCTCTGCCGGTGCGCAAGGCCCCGACAATGCCGAGAGCTACGACGACCGCCCTCCACCCCCGGACGAGCACACGCGCCTGCTCCCGAACCGCCTCGACAGCGATGTACCCCCCTATTTGAGCCCAGACGACCCGGCTGTCTCGCCATACAACTTGTGGACAGTGCGGCTCGCGAGATACTTTACAATTCTACTCACGGCCCTCACTTTTCTGTGGTGGATCCTGATCCTGGTATCGCTCTTTGTGACACCACCCGGACTGCACTCCCGCGGGTCGGGCTTCTATGCCTTTAGCTATGCCAGCGTGGCCATGACTACCTTGGTCGTGAGCCTGTTGTTCTTTGCGGCACCCTCCAGGTTGTCCAGGATTCTCGCAGCCATCAGCGCCGGTCTCTTACTGCTGAACATGATTATTATGCTCGCTGTGGAGAAGACAAGACACGAAGAAGCCTGGGTTGGTATCGCTAGTGTAGTGTGTAGGTTACCACTCCCTCTTCCATGCCTGCTCTGCAAACAAACAAACAAACAAAATCCCTGACACGTTGGAACCGCAGGGGCGCTTGTCATGTCCATCTGGACCATCGTCGCAGACCGCATTGTGCAATGGGGCAAGACAGAGGAGGAGGAGAGACTTACGGGACGGCCAGAGTCTCGGCGGACTCTGCTCGAGTGGAGTGAAGTGGCCGTGTCGAGCATTGCTCTGCTTATTCTCTGTATTGTCTCTGTTCTTCTCACATGCACGCTTATCATACGAGCTTTGGACGCCGGACTGGCGCCGCCTGGGCAGCTGTACTGGGTCGACGCCGACAAGTACCAGATCCACGTATACTGCCATGGTAACCGCAGCCACGATGAGCCTACTGTGCTGTTTGAGGGTGGCGAGGATGCGGTCGAGCGTGGGTTGTGGAAGTTTGCCGAAGATGCAGTGAACAACGGCTCTATCAGCAGATACTGCTTTGCTGACCGACCGGGGATGGCCTGGGTGAGTGACGATCGGATACCATCTACTTCCCCATGGCTTTTACTAACAGGTCTCCCAGAGCGACACTGCTCCATCTCCCTTTTCAGCAGGCCAAGCCACCGAAGCCCTGAGCGAGGCGCTGGCGCGCGCTGGCGAGGACGGTCCGTGGGTGCTGGCAAGTGCCGGTGTCGGCTCTCTCTACTCGCGGATCTTCTCGTCCAGGCACGGTAAAGAAATCAAGGGCATCCTGATGGTCGATCCCCTCCACGAGGACCTGCTGCATCGCATTGGCAAGCCCGGACGTGGGTTTCTCCTTTGGTTGCGGGGTGTCCTCTCCCCTCTCGGCCTAGACCGGATTCCGGGAGCCTTGCTGAGAGGCAGAACCAAGGAGGACCGCGTGTGGGGGAGAGCGGCGTACCAGAACGGCAAGACCATATTTGCAAAGCTGCAGGAGAGCCTCGTGGCTGAGTCGCTCACCAAGAGAGATGTTGTCGCTAGCAGGGCCATACAGTTGCCCGATACGCCGGTGACAGTCATTACTTCCGGCATCGAGATGCGGCGGGACAGCGAGTGGGAGAGTAAACAACGCGATCTCACTCACTTGACCCAGAATCTCGTGGATTGGGACATCGTTGCCAAGGCGCCGCACCAGGTCTGGAGGACGCTGGAGGGTCGGGAAATGATTGAGAGGCGACTCAAAAAACTGGTCCGTGGTTGAGGCACCGGGACGGACTCGGGCAATGGGATGGGTTGGGAGAGGTTGTTCGGATTGTTTTCTATAGCATGGCAGACTGCATGAGCAATATTGAGCACACAGCGGAGGACTAGATAGGTCAGAAGAGCGTAGGTATTGTAATGTAATCATAATTGTAATTGGACTTGATGACTGCTGATTCAGCCTATCGCTGGCGATCAATCAAGATGAAGGACTGTGTCTGTTGTTTCGCCAAGCTTAAAACCACCTCGAAGTGATGCACATCCCCTGAAGCCGACCACTAAGGCCAAAGCAGACTAGCGCAACAGCTTCTCCCTCGAGTCTTGAGTGAGAGCACGGATAGAGATAACCCACGACCTCAACTTCTCCCTGCAAGAGGTAACGCAAGAACAAGAATCTGACCTGGTAGCAGTGTAGCACGGGGTTAGGTGCTTTGAGCGGTTGGCTTCATTGTTGATATGGCTATATGGACGGATCAAATGCAGGGTTGAGAGCATTTGACAGCTTTCCCATTATTGCTACCTAGGTAACTATTTAGCGGTAGACCCGCCTCTCGTCATTACTTGGTGCGAGGACCTGCCAGTCAGTGTCCGAGTCTCGGTCTGCCGTTCAAACAATCCAATTCACCCATTCCCGCTCGGAAAACGCGTCTCAGAATGGGTGTCTGCATCCGTACATACAAGCAGCTTATCGTAGCTACGGCAGAGCCGTTGCTGAGGGAGCTTCCATCACGCATAAAGTAGGTACCTACAAGCAGGCAGCTTGTTGCAGAGTCGCTCGACTGTACTTAAAGTTACTGTACTTCCAGTCTGAAAGTCGGGCGTCTTCTTCATCAATCAACCACCTAGCTGTATTGCAGTGCGGTGCAGTGGAGGAGTGTTCCTTGTTTGTGCACCGCACCGCCGCACTCACAACGCATCCATTGGAAATTGCACTCCGCTGCGGCGGGGAACTCGTCGATCGTTGCTGTCTGACCAACACCACCCTCTCTCTCCAGGGCTGCCTTTGACACACACTCCCTCCAGTCCCAGTCCAGTGCCTCCCTAATACCAAGCCTCCATACCAAATAGTCCAACCTCGACCCTCTCTTTTTTCCTGCAAGCCTTCCACCCTTCTCCCTCTCCAACGGTCAGCACTTTTACGTACGGCTGCTGTCCCTTTTTGTCTTGTTTCTTTTCTCGGAACTGCAGACGACCAAAAAGAGACAGATCCCCCCCCCCCCCACCCGCGACCGTTTATTTTTTACCGCCTGTGGCCACTGTCAAGCCAAAGCAGGCACGGTTGGCCAGATCCGACGCCCACTCACTCGCGCATCCCCGCCCTCCCCTTGCTAAACCTGATACGGCCAATCTCTCTCAGCCCAAGCCTCAAGCCAACCGCCCACGATCCATCTACCCAACTTTGGCGGTCACGCGAATCCACTTGTCGCTCTCCGCATCTTCAACACCACTCCTCGAGCCTTCCGATTCACACGGTCTCGTCCTCTGTCGATTGCCGAGCACCCCTGGCCCTCGATTTTATGTGCACGGCAGGCCTCAAGAAACCCCGAGTTCGCGCTCGACCCGATCGAGATCGACTGCATTCCATGCCGCTGTGGAATTGACAGCAGAGATAGCTCAGCCGCCCGCCCTCTCTCGGTCCACCCTGTCCTCACTGGAGCTCGATAGCAGGTCGCCGCGATGGGGCCTGGCTACGATGGAGCTCCTTTTGGAGACCCTGTCCATGGTCGCCCATCTGGAGAAGACCTGAACCCTCAGATGGACCGGGACCTGGGGAACAGAAGCCCGGGTCTGCCACGGCCCAACGGTGGAGGATACGGAGGCATGCCTGGCAACAGGCCGCCTGCGTCGCCAGCTTTGAGTATGGACGGTCGAGACCGCGATGCCGACCTGAGACGGAGCGAAGAACGAAATCGATCTCGCCAGAGGGCCCCGCGAACAGCCAGCGGCCAGCTCCGAACCTGCAAGAAATGTGGCGAACCCTTGACGGGACAGTTCGTTCGTGCACTTGACGGCACGTTCCATTTGGACTGCTTTCGATGTCGGGTAGGTACTTTGTCGTGCGGCGGATCTTCTCTGCTACCCCAGGCATCTGTTGGAGCAGCCCGCGCTAACGTGCAACGCTCTCTCCTCTAGGACTGTGGCCAAATCGTAGCATCAAAGTTCTTCCCTGCGGATGACGAGAACGGCGAGGGGCAGTATCCCCTCTGCGAAACCGACTATTTCCGGCGCCTGGGACTGCTCTGCTACCAGTGTGGCGGAGCCCTGCGAGGGTCTTATATCACAGCTCTCGAGCGCAAGTATCACGTTGACCACTTCACCTGCTCCCTCTGTCCCACCGTCTTTGGCGCTCAGGACAGCTATTACGAACACGACGGCAATGTCTACTGCCACTACCACTACTCCACTCAGTTCGCGCAGCGCTGCAACGGCTGCCAAACGGCAATCTTAAAGCAGTTCGTTGAGATTTTCCGCAACGGTCAGAATCAACACTGGCATCCCGAATGCTACATGATACACAAATTCTGGAACGTCCGCTTAACACAGCCAGACGAAACTCCGAAGCGGTCCATCGAGCAGGACGATGAGCAGGGACGGGATAATGTGCGTCTGGAAGAGGAGAGAATGGAAGAGAAGGTCTACCGGATATGGAGTGTGCTCTCTACATTTGAGGAGTCGTCCGCAGCCTGCATTTCTGATATGCTCCTGCACGTCAGCAATGGATCGTATATCGATGGAGTAATGGTCGCACAAAGGTTCATCTGGCATGTCGACATTCTCTTTCGCAGCGCCGATAGACTGGATGCTACCATGGCCCAGCTAGACATGAAAGGTGAGAGTTTTGAAATGAGAGCTCGCTTGGACATTCACTGAACATCTCTTCTAGGCCTCTCATATAGCCGCGAGGCAAAGCTTCTTTGCAAGAAAATCGTCGCTTTCTTTTCGCTCCTGTCTAAGACACAGGACAATGGTTCCCGCAAGCTCGGGGTGACACAAGAACTGCTGTCTTTGGTCACCGGACTTGCACATTACCTCAAACTCCTCATCCGGATCTGTCTGCAGGGAGCTCTGCGGATCGAGAAGGAGCGCAATACTTCCGAGGGTCTCTATCAGTTCCTCGATAATCTCGGTGATCTTGAAACCCTCAAGAACGACAATGGCCAGTTCCCGACTGGCATGTCTCGCCTTTCGGCCAACGATTCGGACCAATGCACGCTCTGTCGCAAGCCGATTGAGGACAGCTGTGCTAAGAACGGGGATAGGAGGTGGCATCTGTCTTGCTTGGGTTGTGCACGTTGCGGGAAAGATTTGAGCCAAAATGTTCAAGATGCCCGGCTGAACACATACGATCTAAAGGTGCTTTGCAACAGCTGCCAGCCCTACAGCCCCGACAATGCCCCGCCTTTCGAACGCATCACGAAACTTCAACAGTATGTCTTCCTGCTCAGGGTAGCACTGGCGAGGCTTCTTGAGATTCTCCGCAACAGCGGCATGCTGCCTCTCGCGTCTGACGACCCGAACTTTAATGTTAATGATGCTACCGACGGCCAACGAGGCCTGGGAGATGCGCCGCACCTTACGAGCGAGGCTCGATCCAAGTCCTATGCAGGGGAGAAGGATCATCATCGTGAATCATCTTATGAGAGCACTTTGAACGATGTGCGGAGACTTCGAAGTACACGCTTGGACAAGCACCTGTCATCCAGCTTTAGGAAAGCTAGGACCTCACGAATCATGGATGGACCAGAGGGCTCGACCGCACGACCTGGTTCCGCTGGTGGCGATGGTACGGGCCTCAACAAACCCGGCATGCAGATCGTGGAAGACCGGGGGCCAAACGACGAGGGGACCACGGATATGATGTTTGGTAACGAGAATGCGTTGACTCTGGATGATATCCCACGCATTGTGGCTGCAGAGCAGGCACGGGAGAAGCGACCAGCTGCGCGCCAAGAGCTCTTCCGGTCTCCTGCGACGGAGCCTTATGTGGGCCCGACTGCAGACAAGTCGTACGCCCCGAGAGACATGGACCCTCGCATGGTTGGGGAACCGTCACCTCAGAGAGGCGGGCGCAAGTACTTCTCTGAGCTGTCCGGCTTGGAGTACTTCATTGTTCGCCATCTATCAGTCCTGACGATGCAGCCTACGATCGAATCGGAGTTCTCTCTGGAGGAGCTTCTCAGCTTCATCGAATCGCGCAAACCCGTTACGTTCTGGAACAAGTTCGGCAAAGCCTTCAAGAATGATGGGAAGAAGGGCACAAAGAAGAAAGGCATCTTCGGGGTTCCCCTGGAGATCATTATTGAGCGGGATGGTGCGGACTCTACGGATGGTGTCGGACCAGGCACCCTACGCATCCCGGCCATCATCGATGATGTGGTCGCTACGATGCGCGGCATGGACCTGTCTGTCGAAGGTGTATTCCGAAAGAACGGTAACATCAAGAAGCTGACGGAGCTTTGCGAGAAGATAGACCGGGAGGGCATGGAGAATGTCAACCTGGGCACCCAAAACGTTGTTCAAGTGGCAGCCTTGCTCAAACGCTACCTGCGCGACCTACCGGATCCCCTGATGACACACAAGCTCTACCGACTCTGGATAGCGGCCGCTAAGATCCAGGACGAGGAGAAGAGGCGGCAGACGCTCCACCTGACATGCTGTCTCCTGCCGAAGTGTCATCGCGACTGCCTGGAGATCCTGTTCTGCTTCCTGAAATGGGCTGGCTCCTTCCACCAGGTCGACGACGAAGCCGGTTCCAAGATGGACATCAAGAATCTGGCGACGGTGATTGCGCCCAACATCCTTTACCAGGCTACCAAGACCGTAGCACTGGATTCTGACCCGATGTTTGCGATTGTGGCTGTTGAGACACTGATAAACCATATCGAGGAGATGTGCCTGGTAAGTGTGACAGATCCCCTTTATAACAACCACTATGGTGACTAACGGGCGGTTTAGGTTCCTGATGACCTCGTCGATGTCCTGAATGACCCCACGCTCTTCAGCAATAATGGTGAGATCACGACCAAGGAAATCCTCAAGCGCTTCGGTGACCGATCCGCGAACGGAGGACGGTCGTACGGCGATGTAGCCGAAATCGTCAACAGACATGATCAGGCAAGCCGTCCCCACGCTAGGAGAGTGGAAACGGACCCGTCGGTCTGGCAAGACGAGCGCACTGTCCGGACGGTGCAGGAGCCACCCGCGCCATATGCGCAACAAGGCCCGGGAACCCCGCCTCCTAGATGGAGGAACCCGGATGAAGGCCAGCACTCGCCATATCAGCAGGATTACGAGATGACGGGCCAGCCGCCGAACGGGCCTCCTGACGGGAACCAGAGACGAGAGTGGAGGAATTCTGGTTGGGGCAGGCAAGGTTCCGTCGGCGTCGGTGGGACTTGAAATCGATCTCTCGATGTGTGCAACGGTGTGCATGCCATTGGGAGGGTCGAGATGCAGCTACACCAAGCGAGACGATCCTTCCCATTTTCAACTTCTACGTCTACCACCACTGCAAGCAGGGTGCCCGATGAACCCGCTCCAGGAAAGATGCGTGATTACCTACCGTTAATGGAAACTGCACTCGACTTGGGGGCGCTTTTGTTCTGATAAAGTCAGACTTGGACCCTTTTAGATCATTCCACAACTATCAAAAGAAGAGGAGTTTTTGGGCAGGGCGATGCCAAGGCCATATTTGTTTGATTCCTTCACCTGACGACGTTACGAGCAGAACAGCAGCAGCAGCAAGAGCAGCACGGAGATGCAAGGAGCGTGTTCATTATATTTCTTATGCACCGCGGAGGAGAATGAAGACAGCCGACGGGGAGGGGAGTCTCGAGGGCTGTGGTGAGGTGTACGTACGTGCGTGTGTTGGGGTCTGTCTCATTCCGGCCACAAGTGCAAATGGGTAGGGATCTTTCTATAACTTGCAAAACGAAACCTCTCCAAGGGGAGGGAATATAAAGTTTTTCTTTGCCCAGGCAATCGAGACGTCATGACATGCTTGCGATAGGTCCGTCTTGGATGAGTTTTACCGTGTGCCAGGGGATGCTGTCATCGAACAAGCTCAGCAAATCCCTTCGGAAGATCTATGTTGTTTACCCCGGATTATTTAGCTCTGCACATATCCGGGAAGCGGGATGGCTTTCGCATCAACATCCCAGTAAGCTGGTCTCTCCCGCGCAGACACAAATGCTGTAGGGTTCTTGTAGATATCAAAAGAGCTACGGCTCCGAGGTATAATTACAAAAAATGTAGACGATGCCATGGCCATGCGGCAGGCACGTGGCGGCTGCCCCCAAGACTCATCCCTATATATCCATATACGACCACTGTTCTCCTTCCCCGACATTGAGAACAATCTCCTCGACATCAAGCCTTGGCAGCCTCCTGCCTGTGCTGCTCCATCGCCCACGCGACGCCCCTCCTGACGCCCTCCTCGAGGCTGACCTGGGGCACGTAGCCTAACCTCTTCTTGGCCTTGGTGATGTCAAAGTAGCGCGTCATGCAGGCGAAGACGCAGCGCTGGTAGGTGAAGGTCGGGTTCTTGCGCGCGAGCCAGGCGCCCCACTCGGCGAGGGAGCCAAGCAGCAGGCCGACGTCGCGGCCCAGGTGCCAGACGGAGCCCATGTCGGCGCCGTCCCAGCCGGCGGCGCGCCAGATGGCGCGGTTGAAGTCCCAGAAGTAGATGGGGCTGTCGTTGGTGATGATGAAGACCTCGCCGTCGACGCGCTCGTCGGCGGACAGGGGCTCGGGCAGGGCCCAGGTCGCGAGCAGGGCGTGCACGGCGAGCAGGTGGCCGTGGACGACGTTCTCGACGTAGGTGTAGTCGCAGAGGTTGTCGTTGGCGCCGACCTGCCAGCGGTGCTTGCGCTCGAGGTAGACCTTGAGGATGCCGACGATGGCCTGGCGGTCGCCCTCGCCGAAGATGCCCGAGGGCCGGATGGCGCAGGTCAGCAGCTTGCCGGGTTCGTTGGCCTTGAGGACCATCTCTTCTGCTTCGGCCTGTTTTTTGGGTTGAGGGAACAGTCAGCAAAGTCAATTCCTTCCTCTTTCTTCCTCATTGGAGCCTTGGGGAGAAACAAAACGCACCTTGGTCTCCGAGTAGTACTGCGTCTGCTCCTTGCCCCGGATCACGGGCCACCTCTCGTCGGCGTTGATCAGGTCGTTGTAGTTGTCGCTAACGACGCTGGCGGAGCTCGTGTAGACGAGGACCTTGACGCCCGTCTTGCAGCAGGCTTCGATGACGGCGGCGGTGCCGTCGACGTTGACCTTCTTGAAGAGGGCGTGGGCGGTCTTGGTCTCGCCCTGGGCGAGGGGGCTGGCCGTGTGGATGACGACGTCTGGGCGGGCCTCGTCAAAGACGGACACGAGGCTGACGAGGTCGGTGATGTCGGCGTCGTAGTAGCGCACGCCGTCCGAGTCGGGCCGGCGGTAGCGCGTGCAGACGAGGTCGACGACCGAGACGGCGGCGCAGGCGTAGTCGCGCAGCAGCACGTTGACGACGTGGTGGCCCAGGAAGCCGCAGCCGCCAATCACGAGCACGTGGCCGAGGTTCTTCTTCTTGCCCGCCGCCGTCGCGGACGGGGCCGTGGTCTTCTTTGCGCCGGCCATTGTGTTTTCGGTCTTGTCTTTGTCGTTTTTCCCGTGGACGTGGACAGACAGAAGATCAATTGGGCGGAGGGTTTTCTCGAGGGAGGGGGGGAAACGTGGGAAAAAGGAGGCGGCGTGCGTTGGTTGAGGTTGGAGATCAAATCAACCTTAATGTGTGGAGGGTGCCATGGGAGCACTGATTGGCGATGGCAAAATGCGCTGTAGGCTATTTCTTTACCCCTGCTAGTAGCTCCCTCCTGTCGGATCTCAGGGCCGTAAATGGTGGAATTGGGGGCGAAAAAAGCTGCCCTGGTGGAGCCAACACGCTAAAGGATCGAGCTACACCGAGAATGGTGTTCTCCCATCCATTGCAAGTGTGGGGAGATCTTTCAACCTTAAGCTTCACATTCATTCATTGATCCCATGAATCAAGTCCAGGCACCAACAGCCAGCATATCCACAAACGATTCATGAACTCAACTTTGCTGCTTGCTTGACACCATCTATTACCTTTGTCGTTTTGGGCAAACTTCACTTTCCACGACCTAGCCACCCTAAGTAAAGCAAAGGACCATCCTTGTTCTTGCTCGGAGACTGTCTGTCCATTCACCAGTCGATATATTCACCAGCTTCATTTTCTATTCTTGCACTCATGCTCTTCTCACCCTAAAACATGTCTGCGGCACTTGTCACTACAGGGCAGTATGGGTCAGCAGGAGGCAGAGATCCTTATTCACGTTGCTGCCCCAAGCAGGGCTTCAGACGACTTGCTATATAGAGCACTGGCTCAAGCCTATCTGGACTTCGAGCCGGTCAACACCATCGAGATATCAAAAACAAGGATACAGAGTGTGCAGCCGCCAAAGCAGAGATCCTGCCAACTGCACAGCTTCATCCGATCACCCAACCTATCATTCCAAGGCGTGCAAGACAACAAGTCTTCCCCAGGCTTGCGCACTCATACACTTATGCAACCCGAGTCAAGGCACGATGAGCCCTCACAGAACTCATCATGGGTTGCACCACCCAGTGTCGTCGCAGATTCGCAACCAGACAACAATATGTGTATGGCCACATTTTGTTCCCAGCCCCGTCTGTTCCTTCATCTTCAGAGGGTAAACAGCTCATCAGAATTTGCTCGACCAGCCTTCCATGATGGAGACTCGTCAAAGACAGATGAGTCCGTTGCTTTGCGCCAAGCTGCTACAGCTGCTACAACTATTGAAAGCGACCAAGTCGGTGATGAGTCTCGCATTTCGGAAACCATACTCATCAGCGACCCGACTACTTCACAGGATTCAAATGTCCAGCCGCAACATGACCGGCATCTAAGGTCCTCACGGTCAAGAGACAACCCAGCAGCTGAGGAAACTGGCCCAGAAGAATATGGCGGCCAGATCAACCCATCAGAAAACAGGGCTGAGCAAGCAATACATGAGGCACTATCCCAGAGCAGCCCAGTGAACGTTATACCGGCTACCAGGGCTGATTCGGCACCGCCTACAAACAAACGCCGGAAGGTTGCTGACGGATCTGATTTGACTGGGCTGATCAGGAGCTCTAGTGACGGTCTTGTCGCCCAGACACTGCACAGATCGGCCGCCACAGTCGTTCCCTTCCCGGGAGATAACAATTTGGATATATACTCGCCAGACCCTCTTACTTCCTGTGATACGGTGGATCCCTCAACACTGGTCACACCCAAGCTCCTCAAACTGGCCTCGGACTTGGATATGAACAAGAGGTACAAGCCATCTGAGCAGTTGCGACAGCTTGAGCCGTTTGAGAGAGGGTACTGGTTGCTTGACACCTCAGACTGGGACGACGAACTGCTCAGCTTGTCATGGACCTTTCTGACGAACTACGTCGGCTGCGGAGATGCGGGATGGGGCGTATGGTGCAAGCGGGACGAGTCGCGGACTTGGATACGGTTGTACTGTTTTGGAAAGGTCGTTGGACATGCTTACCTCCTTCTTTACCTTGCTTCCCAGAGGCGGGTGCTCTCCACCGGGTGTGAATGGCACGGTGGGGATGGTAAGACTCTGGTCAGAGTTGCACCTAGGAAGAAGAGATAGCTTGGTCTAGCATAGCATGGTGTTGGCAGAGTCGATCTTGGGGAGTATGTTCGGTTTCCTTCGGTATCATCATAAGACTCGCATACAGCAATCTATTGCGGAAATGCCATTTGCTAACCATTTGTGACCCTCGACTCAGATACATTATTGCCATGCTCACCCATGCCGGGTCGATGTTGAAATCTTTGGCTCTAGGCACTCTGGCGCCGAGGACGCTGCCGCCATGGAACGCTTCAACGACCCAGACTCTTGTGTCTGAGGTCTTCGTCACAGTCATGGTGCTGAGCAGCGCAGTCATCAACCTACACCTCGCTCACCAGAGCAAATATTTACCCTCTATTATATGACCGGGGGCCGACACCTTATCACGGTGGCGCCTCGTCAGAATAGCCAACTCCACAAACGGCACTTCACCAACTTCAGGCTCCGCAATGGGATCATATGCGAATTCCCATACAACCAGGCCATGCTCTAGCAGACGATCGGCCGCTTATTCTGGATTGGTCAAGAACACCGAGGTCGTATGGGCCATCATGAAGACTCGAAACACCTTTGATGATGCTCAAGAGGAGAAGGCAAACCTAAAACAGGCACACTTCGATGCCGCGGCGCGCGTGGTTCCTCAGCACCTCACCGGGAACCTGAGGCGGTTCCAGCCTCACTGACACCAGCAGCTGGGGGTGCAGACAATTCCGCCTACCGTGCGTGGTCGATGGCCTATCATGGAAAAGCTAGAGTTCGGCCTGTCTAAGAGGCCATGGCACATTACATGACACTCACCCGGTCCTCCTGCATCCTCTTCTCTCCACTCTCCACAACAACAAATATTCCTCTTTCTCCAAACTTGCCCGGAACTCTTCTCGCAATCAAACAATATGCCCACTGGCCATGGCCCCCGGCGGCACAGGAGAGAAAAAGTCCACTGAAGATGTTTAAGCGGATAGACGAGCTGGCCAGCCACTTCAAGGAGCGCCGGCGTCTGGCGCAAGCTAGACATCATGGCCGTCAACCCAAACACGTTCAGGCTCCTCAACTTATACATGGCCTGGCCCGATGAAGATGCCCTCACGACATTCTACTCCGGCCACGAGGATGAGCCTCGGACCTTCTTGGCGGGCCGGCTAGAGAGGACTGTGTTTGCGCCTGTCTGTGTGTGCTCACAGCGATCATATGGACGATTGCAACGTCCATGCAGAGCTGGCAGGCCGTTGAGGGCTTGTATGATCTTTCTACTATATATATTCATTCCCACTATTACGAAGCCCATTTCATCTGCAATATCGCACAATACTCTGGCATGGATACTTTCGGGATGTCTGCCTCCCTTTCTACCATGTTTCCCCTGAAGGGTGGCATGGAACAGCCCCAGCAGACATCTACCCCTCTCTGGTCGCCTGGCGCCACTGGAGCTCATCAAGATGATCGGAATACTCGACAAGGCCTGCGAAGTCTGCATGGAGAACTCAATCAACCACGCCATAACCTGTTGAATGAAAGCCCCCGCCGGTTCATTCTTTGTAGACAGCAATTCGTCCAGCGACTGGCACCACACCCTGCTACAATGGCAGCAATACAACCGTGCCCGCAACATGTCGGGTAAGGGCAAATACCAATTCACGCTTCCTGACAAGGACTACCGGGCCTTGTCCGATACCCTGCCCTGGGCTGCTCCAGCTGGCTCGCTGAGCGAGGAAGAGCACCAGATCGAGCAGAATACCGACAAACCCGCGGTCCCGGATTGGAGTTGGCATCTTGCGGCATGCAGGAGTCAGCCGTCTTACACATGCCAGTGTGTATTAGAAGCTGATTGACCGCCAGGGCCTATCTTCGTGGCCCGGCCCCAACAATGATGACAAAGAGCAGGATAGCACCGGCATAACGTAAAGTTTCAGGTTCGGCCTCGTCAGCGTGGACGAGGCAAACTCCGTGATGACGAGGCACACTTCCTCAAGAACGCAACCTCTGTCACGCACCAGCTCGTCCGGGCCATCAACAAGGAAGCCCTCTTGCTCAGCACCGTCACACCGATGCTGAACCACCCGAAGGACACGCTCAGCTAGCTTTCGCCATCAGAGGTCGTCGGAACGATCCTGGACACCCTTGGAAAGGCTGAAGTAACTCACAAGCCAGTCAAGGTGCAGACTTTGAAAAAGACGAATCCTGGATCATCCAGTGGGCTGGTCTCGACGCGGCAACTGAGATTGCGGAGGCAAATATTGTTCACAAGTGCGTTAAAAAGATAGGACGCATGTCTGCGTACTATACGTCGAGCCCCGACAATTTTTGCTGTGCTGTCTCTGGGCCGTTGCAGCCGGTTGAGGTGCCACAGTGCCTCAGCAAGCTCCTTGGTAATACCAGTGATAAGGTAAAGAAGAAATTTATCGACCTGCGAAGGCTCGTGAGGCCGGCACTAAAGCCGATGAGTCTGCCAAGACGCTCAAGGAGATCAAGGCTGAGAGGGTGCGCAAGAGCACTGTATGTATCCCCCAACCCACGGCAGCACGCGCAAGCAGGATCTAACACTTCTCAGTCGATCATCCAGGACGAGATGGACAAGGTTGTCAAGGCCTTGGGCATGAGCGAGCTTGAGATTGCTGAGTACCTCTAGGGTGGTATGTTTGTTCATGTTATTTTCCTGTCTACTCTCTTTTTTCTGTGTCTGACTCTGTGTTTCTAGGTGATGAGGATGACGACACCCACGATTCTGTCGATGGCGACAAGGAAGACCAGCAGGAGGCGGACGATAACGACTATAACGATGACGAAGATTCGCCGAGCTCCATCAGCTGTGATGATGAGGTTACCGTCCAGGTTAAGCAGGGAAAGAAGGGCAAGGAGTTTGCCACGTGGAGGCGGCCGAGAACCGATACGTCCCCACCGAAATCGGCGAGGAGGACCAGGTCTTGGACCAAGACATGGAGGTGCGATCCCTGGAAGACGAGTCCGAGGTAGCCAAAGAGCGCGCAAAGCAGAGCAAGAACGATTACGGTCAGGAATCCGAACACTCCGAACAGTCCCAGCGGAAACCGGAATACACGGACATCACCAGGCTCATCTCTGAGGGCAGCCCGTTCAAGTACACGTCGATCAATGATGCAATGGAGCTCCTGGATATCCCGTCTCTCGAATATACTGTAGGCGTGGATGCTTTCCAGCCACTCTTTGCGCTCATCAAGCAGCATAAAAACGACAATACCGCCGGTAAGGCTCTCGCTTTCTCTGTTGTCTCCAAAACGGAGAACATTGCAGAGCTGGAGAAGCCTGAGAAGGCCAAATACCTCACCGCCATACGCACCGGGGTCGTCCCTTCCGATATCGAGGGAGAGGTGAACAATGATATATGGTCACTTATCACATCACTCAGGCGCCTGGTTAAGGCAGATCCAGCTCGGTTCACAGAGGCGCCTGACAACTGCTATCCCGGCAGTTTCTTCATTGGCGGTATGTCATCCAGGGACTGGCACCAGCTCAGCCTACATACGCGCCCCATTCCGGTCCTTAATAAGGACTTTAATAGAACCTTATCAAACTTCCTCCTTACCGGAAAGCTGTCGGCCATTCTGACCTGTGAGGTACTCCTACCGATGTCACTAAGTGAGAAGGATACATTATAGATGAAGCTATAGGGCTGGTATCAGGCTGGCATTACATTCCTGCAGCAGAAGACTGGCGACTATAACAAGCATGTACCACCAACATCATATGCCCTGGTCTCCTTTAAGACCGTGTTGAAATCATACGTCCTTGGAGGGCTTTGTGAGGACGACCTTGATAACGATGCGGCATATAACATCACGGGCATTCTTGTTCTGGTACGAGATGGCAGCATACTCGGCGGCCGATCTGCCCTGCACGGCCATCATGGTCGCCTGTACAAGACCAGGGCGGCCATCAAGCTGATCATGAACAAGTCCAATAGGCGGACACAGCAAATACAACGAGAAGCACAACAAGGGCGAGCTCAAGGATACGTAGACATTCCTGTCTGTTGTCAAGATGGCACTGGTGCATCTCCTCGGCATAAAGAGCAATAAGCTTGTCATAGAGCTCAAGAAATGCTCCCTTGATCTACCTTACTAGACTTTGCATTTCGTGTACGTTTGGATCACACACATACTACTGGAAATTTGATTTAAATGCACTTGCCTCTCCGCTCTAGGAAGCAGGATAACCCACCAGAGATAACAGTAATTGGAAAGGGAATCAGAGGCCATGCTTACAGTGTCCATGCATGGGAAGACAATTGCCGTTGACTCGAGATAGAAATGTGCATTACATCGGCCTATCATACACAAACTCCATAGCACCTTCAGATTCTCAAACTCAAAACATTCCAGGAACAACATGCCCTCCTGCCGGAACCTGGAACACACAAAGGGGATCGAGAGCCACAAACATGCTGGCTGTTCTTTTTACTCTTGAGAGTGCCTCAGCAAGGTCTATTAGAATCCCTTGGACGGCTGACCCACACTGAGATCATCATCTTGCCAGGGCCGGCCAACATAGGAGCCGATTTAGATTGAGCTGCATCAAGGACTTGGCGACCTAGCGATTTCTCGGTTCAGGACCGTCTTGACCTCATTCTCGTATCTGGCGAGGTCGGCCTTGGCCTCCTGTTCGTAGCCCTAAGATACTGTTAGTACGGTGGACGCGGTAGGCAAGGTCGCTCGGAACTGTGAACTTACCTGGCGCTCGGAACCAGATAGCCCCTTCCACTCGGAAGCGATGGCCTTGGCGACCTCGGGGGCCGGGGTGCCGGTGTAGTCGTTGGAAGCCCATTTGGCCTTGACGAAACAGAGATAGGCGCTGACGGGCCGCTTGGGCTGGCGCTCGTCAGCGATGCGGCTGTGGGATTTGTTGGTAAGCTTGGCGAGGCGGTTTCGGGCATTGTTGGCTGCAGCGATCTCCTCGGGGGTATGGCTCTCAACCCAGGCCTTGTAGGCGGCAAGGTTGGCCAGGCGGTTCTGCTCGGCGGTGGCTTGGAGTTGCTGGTTGTGTGTGAGTAAAACAGAGAACGGAGTCCACATTGTATACTATCCCATTCCACAGTGGACGACGTACCTGGCGCTCGAGCGAGGAGATGTCCTTAAAGGAGCGGCTCAGTGCGGCAGACGTAGCGCCAATGCCCTCGTTGCCGACCTTGCTGCCCTTGGTGCTCTGCGACACATAGACGGTCCAGACATTGTCCGGCAGGCGGGCGGGCTGCTTGAGCAGGGCGGCCTTCCTCGCCTCCCGGATCTGCAGTTTGACCTTCTCCTCGGGCGTAAGCACCTTGCGCGGGCGCGCGGCCGGCTTCTTCTTCTTGGCGGCGACCTTCTTCTTGGGCTTCTTGGCCGCAGGCTTCTTGGCGGGCTTCTTCTTCGCCGCCGTGGTCTTCTTCTTGGGCGCGCCGGCGGTGGCGAGGCCGCGGTGGTGCTGGTGGCTGACGCGCAGGGCGGGGCGGGCGGCGACGATGACGGTCTTGGGCCGGACGACGAGGCGGGCAAGGGGGAGAGCTCGGCTCGCGTGCCGCGCAGCTGTGGCCGCGGCCGGGCCGATGGCTGTCCACATTGTAGTGCGGGTGTGGCGGGAGTGTTGTTGCTGGGTAAAGATGTTGTTTGCGAAAACTGCGCAATTGGAGCTGCCGCGTCGCTTCGAGGAGAAAAGAGTGATGGATTGTGGCCTGTCCCCTCAGAATGTGTCAATCAAGGGATTCAGCAATGCCCTGACGATGGTCTCCCTGCCACCCGTGTTTTGGCTTGATGACGGTCGAGCTCCTCGCGCGACTGGTAGCTAGTACGTGTGTTTGTAGACAGAAGAGAGCCGAAAATAGGTACTGGATACTAAGAGCCTGCCCAAGCCATATCAGAGTTGACGCTAAATTGGCGTCTCGTCCAGGGGCCGCATCGGGTCTGGTCCAAGCTTCTGGGCCTCCACTCGGTGCCATAATCCTCCGTTTTCTCACTGGCTGGGAGCTTTTATGGTACAAGTACAAGTAAAGTAATTTCAGGTTAATAGCAGGAGAGAACCATTTCCACATGCTCAGCCTGACGCAAGGTACTTCAGCTTGAGTTTATGGAATCCTACCCCAAACCATGCAATGCACGCAAAGCTGCTGAAATCAGTGAGCAGATAAAGCGCATGCCTTCTTGCCATCCCTCTTCTCGGCTCAGTCTGCCTTTCTTCACAGCGCCATGTGCACGCACCAGACACTCCAAGTGTGAGCTAAGTAACAAGGCCTTGTTCCGCACCATTGCATGTTCCAAGTTTTGCTTGGCATGAGGTCTTTATGTCTGCCTATAAGAGAACCTGTCTGCCCAGTGATGGCAAATGAAGCATATTTGAAATGATTTTACTTTGACTCATCAAAGCTGATCTTTGTGTTTCTTCTCTCGTTCGGCAGGCAGCCAGAGAGCAGCTTGGCAGACCGGCGACTGCCTGCATGGTCTGTGCGCCCAGGTGGAGTTGGGCCATAGAAACACCCCAGATAAAAGTCCGTAGCTTCTGCCGATAGTCTAAATCTGCCTGCCGTTTGCCATCACACAACGAAAATGGGCCGACGGGACGACTACCGTCGTTCGCGGAGTCCGCCGCGGCGAGACCGGGATCGCGACCGCGACCGCGACTCTTATTACCGTCGAGACCGCTCACGCAGTCGCCGCCGGGACGATAGAGACCGCCGCAGATCACGCGACAGAGGCGATCGAGACAGGTCGCCTGCTCGCAGACGGCCCAGGAGCAGGGACCGGGGAGACAGAGATAGGGACAGAGACCGAGACCGAGAGAGGGATCGAGACAGGGACCGCGACCGCGACCACAGGAGGAGGGATGACTCCAACGACCGAGCCCGAGGCCGGCGCGAGGGCACCGCCGACTCCAGCGCTCGCAGAGGCGACGATGCCCGCCCCCGAAGTCAGCGAGGCTCGGATGCTCCCAAGTCCAGGGAAACAGAGTCGAAGCCTGCCCTGACACCGGCGCAACTCGACGAGCAGAAGAAGGCCGAGCGACTTGCGAAGCTCGAAGCCTGGAAGAAGAAGCATGAGCAACGCAAGGAGCAGGAGGCGAGTGCGGGCAGCACGAGGAAACTCCTCGCCGAGATGGACGAGAAGGCAAGCGGTACGCCTATCTCACTAGCCTCACCGTCTGTCGCTGCTTCTGGAGCCGTCTCGCCGGCCACGCCGCAGGACAGCGGCGCTGCATCACCAGCATACGGAGGCAAATTCGACCCAAAAGCCATCGCCAAGAAAGCTGCTCCACGACATCATTCTCCATCCCTGCTGGGCTCCATCAAAGGCTATCCCGCCGAGAAGGTACCAGCTACGACCACCCCGGCCAAAGCGCCTACAGCATCTGCGTTACCCACCGGAAAGCCCATCAGCGGTTTCGGCTTCCACAAGACGGGCGGCGAGAATGACAAAGCTCCTTCAAAGCGGAAGCTGGATCTGGATGACGAGGAGACCTCGAAAAGAAAACTGACCAAACTCCCGGATATGTCCCTCGAGGCCACCGACGACACTCCCTACGTGAACCAGGACGAAGACGACGAGTCGGAAGGCGACGAGTTTGCCGGGACGGAGGAAGAGGCATTGGCAGCAGCTCGCGCCGCGCACGAGCGCCGCGAGGAACGCATGCTTGAGCAGAGTATGGCTATGGACACCGATGAGGCCGACCAACCACAATCAGAAAAACAAGTCCAAGAACCTGCGCCTGTGCAAAATGGTACAGATAGCCTTGTCACGTCTGCTCCTGCACCCGCGGCCGCCGCGCCTGCTCCTGCGGCGGAGCCCGAGGCGATGGAAGTTGACCAAGAAGACGACGTGGATCCCCTTGATGCTTTCATGGCCGGGCTCGAGGATACTGGTGCTGTAGGTCTCGGTGAGCTTCCGAAGAAGGCGAACGGCAAGAAGGCACCCGAGCCTGAAGCATACTTCAGCGACGATGACGATTTCTTCTCGTCCAAGGCTAAAGACGATACGAATCCCAACTCTATCCTCGCTCTGGCCGCCAAGCGGAAGAAGAAGGATATCCCGACGATCGACTACAGCAAATTGGACCTGCAGCCTGTCCGCAAGAATTTCTGGGTCGAGCCATATGAGTTGAGCCAACTGACCGAGGCCGACGTCGCAGAGCTCCGCCTCGAGCTGGACGGCATCAAAGTGTCGGGCAAGGACATCCCCAAACCTGTTCAGAAGTGGTCACAATGCGGTCTGACGCGCCCAATCTTGGAGACGATCGACACGTTGGGCTACGAGAAGCCCACCCCGATTCAAATGCAGGCTCTACCAGTCATCATGTCAGGTCGCGATGTCATTGGCGTTGCGAAGACAGGATCGGGGAAGACGATGGCATTTCTCCTGCCCATGTTCCGTCACATCAAGGATCAAGATCCCGTCAGGGATACAGAAGGCCCCATAGGGCTGATTCTGACCCCTACGCGAGAGCTTGCCGTTCAGATCCACCGTGATTGCAAGCCGTTCCTCAAGGCTCTGGGTCTGCGCTCCGTCTGTGCATATGGCGGACCGCCTATCAAAGACCAGATTGCCGAGCTCAAAAGAGGCGCGGAAATTGTCGTTGCGACAACTGGTCGCATGATTGATCTCCTTGCAGCGAATCAAGGCCGCGTGGTCAACCTGAAGCGTACGAGTTACATCGTCCTCGACGAAGCCGATCGTATGTTTGACATGGGCTTCGAGCCCCAGGTCATGAAGATCTTTGCCAATATCAGGCCCGACAAGCAGACCGTGCTTTTCTCTGCTACCATGCCTCGCATCATAGACGCGCTCGTCAAAAAGGTGCTCAAGAATCCTGTCGAGATCATTGTTGGCGGCAAGAGTGTGGTCGCACCCGAGATTACGCAGATTGTGGAGATCCGGGAAGAGAAGGACAAGTTTATTCGGCTGTTGGAGCTTTTGGGTGAGCTATATAAAGACGATGACGATGTCCGAGCTCTCATATTCGTTGAGCGTCAGGAGAAGGCCGATGACCTACTGCGAGAACTCCTGCGGAAGGGCTACGGCTGTATGTCGTTGCATGGAGGCAAGGACCAGGTCGATCGCGACTCCACCATCACTGACTTCAAGAGTGGCGTGTGTCCCGTTCTGATTGCGACATCAGTGGCGGCGCGTGGACTTGATGTCAAACAACTAAAGCTGGTTGTCAATTACGATGCGCCCAACCATCTGGAGGACTACGTCCACCGTGCCGGACGAACGGGACGTGCTGGCAACACTGGCACTGCCGTGACTTTCATTACGGAAGAGCAGGAGAATTGCGCACCCGGCATCGCCAAGGCTCTGGAACAGAGCGGCCAGCCCGTCCCCGAGCGCCTGAACGACATGCGCAAGGCGTGGAGAGAGAAGGTCAAGAGCGGCAAGGCCAAGGACCAGTCCGGATTCGGTGGCAAAGGTCTCGAGAAGCTCGACAAAGACCGGGAGGCGGCGCGCCTGCGGGAGCGCAAGACCCACAAGGCCGAGGGAGAGGAGGACGACGAGAAGGAGGAGAAGGGCGAGGAGGACGACAAAAAGAAGAAGGCCGCCGCGAGCGCGATCCAGTCGGCGGTCTCGGCCATCGTCTCGCGAGACGCCCAGAAGCAAGAGACGCCAGAAGGCAAGGCGACGCCGGCGGCGGCAGCAGCAGCGGCCACGCCGGTGCTGTCGAGCGCCGCCAAGGGCGCCCTGGACAAGGCCGCGTCGGCCGTCAGCGAGATCAACGCCCGCCTTGCGCGCGCGGGCCAGCTGCGGCCGGGTCAGCCGATCGACAACAAGGGCCCCGACGCCGGGGCCTTCCACGCGACGCTCGAGATCAACGACTTCCCGCAGAAGGCGCGGTGGGCCGTCACGAACCGCACCAACGTGGCCAAGATCCTCGAGGCGACGGGCACGTCGATCACGACAAAGGGCAACTACTACCCGCCCGGCAAGGACCCGCCCTCGGGCGCCGAGCCCAAGCTGTACATCCTCATCGAGGGCGACACCGAGGTCGTCGTCGGCAACGCGCTGTCGGAGCTCACGCGCCTGCTCAAGGAGGGTACTGTGGCGGCGGCGGATGCGGAGAGCAGGGCGCCTGCGAGCGGGAGATATACCATTACTTAGACGAGGGTGGGGAGTTTGGTCTATGTACAGTAATGTCATTGCCGGCAGGAGTTTGTTCTTTCTTTTTTCCCCCTTGGCCGTATCGGGTTGGGAGACCATGGATACAGTTGGTCTGGTGTTATCAGGGGGCCGGGGAACAAGAGGCTTCAAGAGATTGATAGAATAAATCATATATTCTAAATAAAAGGAGGCATTGAAAGACAAGGCTTTTGCGACTGGAGGAATCGAATCTTGGGTTCACCTGTCTAACCACTCGTGTGATGAAGACCCATGACTTTAAGTGTGTGTTCGTCAACAACCTGAGAAAAGAATAGTCTGAAATAAATGAATCCAACGAGAACAGTAACGGAACATGCATACCTGATAACAAGAAGAACAAGACGCCGTAACAATGCCACGATACCTCACCAAGCCTCCGTTTGGGAAAAGAAGCCTCCGGACAACTCTAGTCTACCAAAAGGTCATGACGCCCATCCACGCTCACCCGACCGCCTGGTCCTCCTCTGCCACGAAACCCTCTAATTATGCGCCCTAGCCTCCTCGGCGGCATCCATCTCCCGCCGCCGCCTCTCCTCGGCGCTCGCGTCCTTGAGCGTGTCGCTCATCGTCCGCTTCCGCTGCTCCGCCAGCTGCTCGCCCAGCTTGCCGACCGGTCGCCCGCCCTTTGCTCGCGCCTACAGCGAACGACGTTTCATTAGCTCTTTCTCTCCCTTGGAGGATGAGGAGGACGGGCGCATCATACCTCGGCGGCCTCGGCAGCCTTCCGCCGCGCGTCCTCTGCAGTGCCGCCACCACCACCGCCGGCGGCGCTCCCGTCGCCTCCGCCCAGCGTGCGCGGCGGGCCGCCGACCTTGGTGGCCTTGGCCGGCACGCGCGCCGTGTCGCCCGCCTGGGCCGGGGGCGGCGCGCTGCCCAGGACGCGCCCGGGGGACTGGAAGTTGTCGTCGCCGGAGCTCGACTTGCCGCAGCAGTTCCCCATTGTTGCCTTGCCTTTCCGCTCCGATGGGGTTTTGGTGGGACAGGCACCGCGTTCGCGCAGGAAGCTGCTGTTCCGTTATCCTTTCTCCCTCGAGCCCGGAAGTGGTTCTTCGAAGGAGGCAGATAACGGTGTGGATGTGGACGGGGAGTACGGTGTGCTCCGGTGCGGGGACTGGAGTGTTGAGCGAGATAACCTTCTCTGGACCCGGGAATGAGGGAAGGTGTATGCAATTGACAGCCAGAAAAGGTAATCGCAGTCAAGGAGGACAATGGCAACCTGGAACCCTTCAACAATGTAGATATGTAAGATTGAAAGAGCGGGGTTTGGCGCCGGGAGGCATATAAATTCAATGTGCCGCTCTGCAGCGCCAAGAGGCAATTGAGCTTCGTGTGGAATCAACCGAGAGAACGGGAGTCTAGGCGAACCCCGCCACTTCGCAATTGCTCGGTTTGAAAATGACTTGCAAAACACGAAAGCCGGACAGGAACTACGCACGTCTAAATCTGAAGCAGCACAGTGGTTGGGTTACATTTTGTATTCAGCATAGTTGGTGTCCGTACGTGGCTCACGATATGTCGGGAAGCGCACAAGAGCGTGACACCAGGCCTCATCGTTGAATAGACCATTTGCAGCTGTCTTCGATCTTTCCTAGACTCTAGTTAAGTAGGCCTAGCTACTATGATGCATCTGTCTTCCCGGCCTTTTCCCTTTTCCCTTCCCTTGCCTTATCCTTTTTCCATCCTGTGCAACATTAAAACGGGTATCTCATATCACTCATGCATCCACTCAACACGACTTAATGGTGGAAGAGCCGAACGTTCTGCTCGACAAAGGTGATGCCAAGCTTCTCGGCCGTGTCGAAGACGGGCTGATCGTTCTGGCTGCCGCCAGGCGCAGCAATGTACTTGACTCCTGAGCGGGCGACACGGAAGACGTTGTCGACGAAAGGGAACTGTTCTCACATTAGTACTCGACGCTCTCCAACCTTGGTAAAGACGAAGAGACTTACGAAAGCGTCACTTGATACGGCGACATTGGTAAGCTTGCTCAGCCACTCCTCCTTCTCAGCCTCGGTGAAGGCGGGGGGCACCTCCTCGAACATGCCCTCGAAGAGCTCACGCTCGTAGCCCGACTTGGGGAGCTGGCCGCTCACCAGCAGGTCGATAGCGTTGCTCTTGTCGGGGCGCTTGGTGCCCTTCTTCCACTTGATGCCGAGAACGCGCGGGTGGAAGCGGAGCCACCAGTTGTCGGCCTTGTCACCAGCCAGGCGTGTGCAGTGGATGCGGGACTGCTGGCCAGCGCCGAGACCAACAACCTGGCCGTTGTAAGCGTAGCAGACCGAGTTGCTCTGGGTATACTTGAGGGCAATAGTCGCCACAGTCAGATCGCGGAGAGCAGTCTCGGGCAGCGGGCCAGCATCCTTGGGAGTGATGACGGTGCTGAAGGACTTGGGCGAAATCTCGACGTCGTTTCGGTGCTGCGACAGGCTAATGCCGTACACGGTCCGGGTCTCCTTCTTGGGAGGCTCGTACTCGGGGTCGATCTGAAGAATGAGGTAGCGGCCGCCCTTCTTCTTCTTGAGGATCTCGAGCGCAGCATCCTCGTAGCCAGGAGCGATCACACCGTCCGAAACCTCCTTGGAGATGATGCTAGCAGTCGGGACATCGACAACGTCACTGAGGGCAATCATGTCGCCGAAGCTGCTCATGCGGTCGGCACCACGGGCACGAGCATAGGCCTGAGCAAGCGCAGACATCTCAATGCCAGGAATGTCGTCAACCATGTACACCTTGCGCTCATCGGCGCTGAGGGGGGTACCGATGGCAGCACCGGCGGGCGAGACGTGCTTGAAGCTGGCCGCGGCAGGCTTTCCGAGGGCGGCCTTGAGCTCCTTGACGAGCGGCCAGCTGTTCAGGGCATCGAGGAGGTTGATGTAGCCGGCAGATCCGCACAGGGTCTTGAACGGCAGCTTGCCCTCCTTGACGTAGGCCGAAGCAGGCTTCTGGTGGGGGTTGGCGCCATATCGAAGGGCCAGGAACTGGTTGCCATCGGCGGCGTACTGTTTCCTGAAGAAGTCGGAGATGGCGGCATCATAATCAGCAGTGTGCTCAAAGGCCTTGAGGGCGTAGAGCTTGCGGCTAGACTCCTTGACCTCGCCGGCATCAAGCTCCTTGAGGAACTCGGCGTAGTCGGCGGGGTCGCTGAGGATGGTGACACGGGCGTGGTTCTTGGCGGCAGCCCGGATCAGGGTAACGCCACCAATATCGATCTCCTCGACAGCTTCTGGGACAGTGACGTTGATCTTGGCGACAGTGTCCTTGAAGGGGTAGAGGTTGCAGATGACGTAGTCGACCTTGTCGATGTTCTGCTCGGACAGGTCCTTCTCGTCGGACTCGAGGTTTCGGGCGAGAATGCCTGCGTGGACGGCCGGGTGCAGAGTCTTGACCCGGCCGGCAAGCATCTCGGGTGCCTTGGTGATAGCCGAGATGTCCCTGCAGAAGAAAAGACTCAATTAGCTACACACGCTCTTCGGAAGTCAAGAAAGGCAGAGAGAGGCCCGCTTACTCGACAGGAAACCCGGACTCGCGGATCATCTTGGCGGTGCCGCCCGAAGCCAGGATGCGGACATTGTGCTGGATGAGGCCCTTGGCGAGATCGAGCAGTCCCGTCTTATCGTAGACAGAGACGATGGCAATTCTCTGAGAAGCAGCCATTGTGACCGAGATAACAGGTGCTCACGACCTGGGATCACGACAGAGGAAGCAAAGAGGAAGATGGAAGAGTTGCTCTGAGGCTTGCAATGTTCAAGTTCCAGGTGAAGAGATCAGGGAGCCGAGAGGTACAAAATTTGTCTAGCTGTGTCGTGCTTGAAAACTAAGACGGCTACCAGAGCCCCTCGTGTGCCACTGGCAGCGTAATAATTCGGAACCCCAAGCTAGGTACATTTTGTCCCACCTGGGTACATTTTTCTTCGTTTTGGCGGGGTAGTTTTTGAGGGACAGGGGACCAAGGCTATCGCAATTTATCGTTATCGGAGGCGTGCTATCAAAGGAAGTACCTTTCTGCTGGCGGTTGGGTATTGGAGGTACTTTGTAGTAAACGGCGTGAGGTCATTGGACGTAGCCCGCAGCCCATTAGAGGGCACCGTCCGCCCGGGAAACGGGGGACAACTTTCAGCTTGGGTGTACCTAGTTTATGTCTTGCGCCCGGTGCTCCCACCCGTCCGGCGCCTGGGCGCATCGACGGCGTTATCATTATGAGACCCCTCAGGGCTTCAAAAACTCGAGAGCGGAATACAAGGCCATTATGCGACTCCGAGGTGCCCAGGTGGACAAGATGTTACGAAGTGATCCCTGACGTAACCCGGTACCTGGCCAGGAACCGCACGCGGGGGTCCTTATGCCAAACCCAGTCAGCAGGAGACGAGAGGACGGACACTGCAGCGGCATAAGACAAAGAAGAAGGCAGCAATACTAGCGGATTAAGCTGCAAGTTTATTCTCAATCTTCGTTTTTAATAATGTAGATAGCAGTCTGCTCGGGTTCAAAGGTGGAAGGCCAGGCGGCAGCATCCATCATCACTCCTAGTATTATTGTACAGAGGTCGTGGACATCACGTAATCGCAATGGCTTGGCCATTTGGTGGCAACACACACCTCTCAAATCGGACTCTGACTCCTTCCGCCTTCATCCAGATTGTTCCTCAGCGGTCCTTGAGGAAAACCACAAGAATATTGTTCAGTAGGCTTTTTTTCCTTTCTTTCAGCGAGAGTTGGTGTTGGACCCGCCTGCCGTCGCCGACTCGCGACAAGAGTTGGAAAAAAAAAGCCAAGGACAGCCAATCCCGCACGCAGGCCCGGCCCTTCGGCCATCAAGGTTCTCACCTCACTCCCATGCCCGGCCACGACCACGGCCACCACCGCTTCCACCAACGCCCACGCCCGCGCGCCGCAACCTCCCTGCGACGGCCCAGTCTGCCGTCTGTGAGGCTCTTTTCGCACAAACCCCGCCGACTGTCTCTCTTCCATTCTTTGTCGTCATGTTAAGCCCTGTCATTGTCCCGGTTCCTGGACGTTTCACTTTGACTCGTTGACCCTGACACTGCCAGCCAACTCGTCACATCTGGGGCCAATCTCTGATACTCAGACTATTCCTTGCACTTCCTGCCTCATCCTGGCCCTTCTCCATCCATACGTCAGCAGAGGATATCCTCGCCATCGAATGAAGGGCCTCTGCAGTCTATCAACTCACCAGACAGAGTCCTCGAGGCTCTCTAACATTCCAGGAGAGACTCGGGTATTCGCATTCAAGCACTCATCATGGACGGATCTGGCTCTTACCGGCGTCATGCCGCTTCCATGAGCTCTTCCACTCTTCCAAGATTCGGCGACCCCGCTCCACAGGACCTCGACAGTCTGTGGTTTGTCGACAGCCAGGTATTTCAGGGTTCTGAAGTAGCTGCTTCCAGTTTCGATCCGTACCGCTCAGCCCACGATGACCTCTGCATCGAAGATCCGAAGTGTCCCGGGATGCTGCCTCATGGCGATCCCAGTGCGGCTTTTCATCGAACGGATTTTTCTCACCCTGGATCCCACTCTCGCCAGGGCTTCTCGACGGAAAGCCTCCCTAACGTTCCCAACTGGCTTCAATTTGGCGACCCCTTCACCCCGGATCTTCCAAAATATCTTCATAACCAAGACCTGTCCATTTCCCAGCCATTCCTCTTCAATTCCTGTTCTCTAGAGGACCCTATCTCAAAAACCCACGCCCCTACCACCACCCGCGACCCTGACCAGAGCTCAGTATGCAATAGCATATGTGATAGCAATTGCGGTGACGGAGATAAATGCCACGGCACAAGCTGCGCGGATGCTCAATCAGTTTGCAGCGATGAAAATTGCCCTGGCGTTGCTCTGTCATGCACAGAACCAGACTGCGTTGTGGCGTGCACCGAGGCCAACTGCCCCGATGCAAAGGCGGCTGTAGCCTTGACCACATTTGGAGAGCTGGGCACACAGCATGACTTTGGCGACCTATCTCAAGCTGGTAAGTCTTTTCTCATCTCCGAGCAACATGAACTCATGTCTTCAAATGCCTTTGTGTAGCCTTGACTAACACGATCCATAGATATCTCAGGCCAACCGATGCATGACACTCGGCCAGGCTCGTACTTGAGCTCCGAGTTCATGATGAAATACCAACACATCTTCGAAGCACACAATCCCCACTCACCAACCTGCACATCTGCTTGCCCTATCAACGACCCTAGCTTCTACCAAAGATGTCATCTACCTCACTCACATATGGGCCAAAGCGGCCACCATGACCACAACGAGTTTAATCTCTGGAACATGGGCTGTGGTGCAGAGCTGCCGAACGGTGAAGCGATGATTGAGCACTGTTGGGAACAACACGGGCTGTTGCTCGATGTTCCGCCAATGACCCCATCCATACCAGACCCAAGTCAGGTCCTATCTACAATATCCTCTGCCCGGGCATCACCGATGACTCTGGACACAACTCCCATATCACATCACGGCTTCCCCTCCCCACTAACACCCATACCAAATGCCTTTGACGCACAACCAAAGGTGCTGGATATGCCCAATGTCCATGGCCAGATGGACATTGTCCTCCCTTCTCGGCCCTCTAGTGCATGTAGCGCCAAGGTCCTTCTCCGAGAAGACGAGCAGACCAAATGCTTCTGGTGTGACGGCTTGAACGGCACAGCTTGTGGCCAGACCTTTGCCACCCCCGAGGACTTGCATGAGCATGTCAAGGAGGCACACATCAAGAATCTCAAGAAGGGCCCAGATGGCTTCGTCTGCGGCTGGCAGACGTGTGATCGCCGGCACGGCGAAGGCCAGAAGGCGTTTACTCAGAAGAGCAAGATTGAACGCCACATGCAGACTCATACCGGCGGTAAGTTTTGTTTGTGCTTTACTCTCGAGAGCGTCAAGTCACTGACAGCAACGACTAGTCAAACCCTTCAAGTGCAAGGTGTGCGGAGATGCCTTCTCCGCCAAGCAAGCTCTGCGACAGCACGAGCTTATCCACACGGGAGAGACACCGCTGCAATGCCCCTTTGAAGGATGCTCACGTTCCTTCCGCCAGCAAAGTGCCCTGAGTAAGTTTCCCGTTCACCTTTGCTCCTTTCTCCTGAAATCCCGGATCTAACTTTTCCTGCCTGGTATAGCAATGCATATCCGCACGCACACGGGCGACAAGCCGCTCAAGTGCGAGATCTGCGGCAAGGCCTTCAGCGAGTCGTCCAACCTGTCCAAGCACAGGCGCACGCACCAGGCCAAGGGCTCCTACGTCTGCTCCTTCGAGGGCTGCGGCAAGGACTTCAACCGCCTCGACCAGCTGCGACGCCACTGGAAGCAGCACGGCGCCGAGCCGCCCAGGCAGCTCAGCGCGATACACAGGGACTTTGGCGGCGTCAAAAAGCGCAGCAAGTGAATCTTGCCAAGGGGTTCGGTGTTACTGAGAAAGGGTTGGGATGAATGGTGGAGGGCGACAATGAGAATAGGGATGATGGTGATGTTTTTTTTTTTTGATACCCAAAACTCAAAAGCATGATAACAGAAGGGTCTTCTGATACGTTTTCCTCTCATTTCTTGTCTGAGAATCAAAAATAGACCATGGGCCTTGACTGTAGAGGACACGAGGATTGGGGACGGTTGAGTCGTGTATATAATATATAAATCCCATAAGGGCCCAACCAAAGGAGTATTGACTTGACTACACGAAGAGCCAAGCCGAAGAACAGTGTATAGAGACTTGATGAATGCGAAAGGGTCGTAGAAGAATTAACACCGCTGATGAGATATATAGACAAATGTCACTGGGAAGGCCGAACTGAGCGACTGGACAGAGCAAGACTTGTCTCTAATTCAGCAAGTGGCTCGAACCGTAGAAGTTCGCCCCCTTTCATGCCATGGACAGAACTTACGATCTGCAAGCAGACAATCTCCGAGGGAGAAGTACCAGAAGCTCGAAGGAGCCAAGAGTCGCTGTGGAAAGCAAAGAGCTTGTATCAATCACTCACTAGACTACCAGTTTAGATTAGCAATACCTCATTCCCCGGTCACATTAGCAGACAAGTCGTTCACAAAGAGAAGATGAAGCCCGAAGAGGTCAATTGGTCAGTTAAGGGTTTTCATTTTTGGCAGCTAAACCTCTGCCAGCGTTGGGTTCGTGTGACCTCGTAATAACACCCTAAACCGTTGCGAAAACAGATTCCCTTGGATGCCATGCAAGTATGAGAAAGTCTTTTGATAACCACGCCCCGTCCGTAGACCAGATACACGTCCCTCCAAGCAAGTGAAATTTCTTTTCCTTCCCTCTCCCTACGTCACCTTAAGCGGCCTATAAACGAACAAAAGTCAGTCAACCCGTTCCACATTTCCTAGTCAAAAAAAAAAAAAAAAAGGATGAGACGGGTCGTGTCCTACCTTGACGGCGAAGGTGCGCTGGGGGAAGTGCTGCTGTCGCTTCTTGGTCTTCTCCAGAACTCTTGAGGCATCCTGAGGGGACAGGCGGCGGCGGATGGCACGGGTCTGCTTCGCCCTGAGGTCGAGGGGAAGGTACTTCTTGTTCTTGTAGAAGAGGCGGAGCTGAGAGCGTTGCTTGGCGTTGATGACGGTCAAGACGCGAGCGATCGACTTGCGGATGTCGTGGCTGTAGATTGTGAAACATCATGTCAGCAAAAACTGTCCATTCCTCGACAAACAGCATATTTCCTTCCAATCGGCGTTCCATAACACGGTGCGGACCACAGGAGACTCGATCGATCGGAAATTCAGACTGGGGAGATCGTACATTCTGTTGAGCTTGGAGCCGGAGGAAGTGATCTTCTGGATCCTGAGCTGGCCGAGCTCCGTCTTCAGCTCACCGAGCTGCTTGACCAGATCCTCCTTGTTCTTCGACCAAAGCTGGCCGGCCTTAACCTTGCTGGTAGACTGCGATGAGTTAGCCCAACTCGTTCAGAGAATGTTTGGCGGGGTTCGCCGCCCGGGATGGGTAGTGGCGGTGGTGATTTCGACATCGTGATGGGATTTCGACGGAGAGGTGCAGTGACGGGGAGCAAAACAGTCGTTCGAAGAGCACTTCGACATGCGATCGCCGAAGGAACATTTCTGGAGATTGACCACGTACCATTGCTGCGGCTGTTAGTGACGTCCGTGGGTTGATCGGATCTTTGGGTGAAGGCGGCGACGACGTCTCGTGGAGGTGAGGGCTTCAGAAAATGTTCGCCTGCAAAGTTGGATGCAGGGCCCGAAGAAATTAGGGTCGGTAAACCCTACTGGTACGTACCCAAATTTTGCTCGGTTTTGTTAGCGCGGGAAGCGGAGGGTCAGAGAGGAAAGGCGCTCAAATTGAGAGTTTTAGTGCACGTGCCACTAATTACATAATCGAAGTGGAGCATCTGGGAGAAAAAGATCCGGCAGGGAATAACGAATGATCCGCCCCCATCGTCTCAGCTCGCGCCCCGGTTTTCTGTCCTCAGCGGGTCTCGGGCTTGACAGGGGGTAGACAGCCTGTGTGGCGCTCCAGAGGATTGGGCGACGACTCGAACGATGTCACAGGAGAGAGCTGATGGCGCCGTGGAGACAGGCACAGTAACCAACAATCCTCAACAACCATGGCGGCTGCATCTGGAAACACGGGCTGGGCCCAGTTGCGGCAGCAAGCACGCTCCCTAGAGACTCAGGTGAGATTCAAGATTCGCCAGATGCTGTAGACTTGAACACTGACCATCCGCAAAAGACCGAGACGCTCTTTCACACGTATTCCCAGTTCTCAACGGCCCCGAACATTCCGCCAAAGCCCACAGACCAGGAGAGGGAAACCGAGGCGAAACTGCAGGATACCCTCGAAAAGGTTGGTAGCCTGCGCTCTCTGCGCTTCTCTTTCTGCAAGTACTGACATGTTTTCTTTAAATCCAGAGAGAAAACGTCATCGGCCAGCTGTCCCGCCTGCTCGACTCCGAAGCTACCCTGACGTCCTCGGCGCTCAAGCAGAACAATCTGTCGCTCCTCCGCGAGAAGCTCTCGGAGCACCGCAAGGACCTGTCGAGGCTGAGATCGAAGCTCCAAGAAGCGAGGGACCGAGCGAACCTGCTATCCAACGTGCGCGACGACATCGATGCGTACCGCGCCAATAACCCCGAGACCGCCGAGGCCGAGTACATGCTTGACGAGCGCAACCGCATCGACAACAGCCACAACATGACGGACAGCGTTCTGAGTCAGGCCTACGCCGTCCAGGACAGCTTCCGCGTGCAGCGCGAGACTTTGGCCAGCATCAACCGGAGAATCACCCTCGCTGCGAGCCAGGTGCCCGGCATCAACTCCCTGATTAGCAGGATCTCTGCCAAGAAGCGGAGAGACGGCATCATCATGGGCAGCTTCATTGCCATCTGTTTCTTCATCTTCTGGATGTTTTTGTAAGCGATACCGAGCTTGTTTTTGGAACTATGGCGAAAGCATGTCAGCAGCGGCGTTCAGGTTGGAATACAGTTCATTATACATGTTCTAGGCATGGATGGTATTGTACATTATTCTTTTCTATGGTACAGGGTATCTTGGTTGCTGTGATTGTAACGTCGCTCTCAATGAAGGGATAGCCACATCACATCATCTATAACGAGCTCTCCGTTTCGGAGCCAGCTGATGCCTGCCCCTGACCCGTCTGTGCCTGCGCAGCTTCCTTCTTCATCTCGTCAAGTAGTCGCTGCAGTCCTTTGACGAGGCCATCCCTCTCGTCAGGCTCACTCGGCCCGCTACCTGCCCACCGGATCCTGCAGTTGTGATCGACGAGATAGATGTAGCCGACCTTGCTATTTAGCACGCCGATCGATTCACAAATCTCGTCAGTAAGGCCCTTGCGGACAATGAAATACTTGTCCCAGTTGGCCTCGCCGATCCGTTTCCGGAGTGAGCCCATAAAGAGCTGGATCAGAGCTGCCTTGAGCGAGTTCTCCTCCACGTTGATCTGCACAAGCTGGGCTTTACCACCGCTCGCCGCAAGCACCTCGTGTAGAGCCGGGTTCGCTTCCTTGGAGACAAAAGTTCCGGCCTGGTTCTCTGCCCACATGCTGCTGAACATGCTCACGACAGTGGCCCTGCCGGCCAGGGTCGGCGTCGTATCTTGCGGGGTCCTTATCTCCTTGGAGAGCGTCTGGCCGACCAGATTGGGGAAGTACAGGGACAGGTCCCCCTTGAAGGGCCGTGGCGGCGCGAGGAAGGTCTTGCCCTTGTGGAACTGCATGTTGGTCCACTCGCGGAAGTAAGGCTTGGCCATCTTCTGCTTGAGCTGCTCCCGCCTCTTGAGATGCTTCTCGTAGTTGACAAAGTCGTCCCTCCGCTGCTGCAGGGAGCGGAAGTCGACGCCGCTGTTCTCGCCGATCTGCGGGGGCTGCGACACGCCGATGGGCCGGGAGAGCGGCCTCGGGGTGAACTCGTCGGTGCGCTTGCCGTATGCTCTGGGCACGTCGGCGAATTGACTCGTCGGGCCATCCTCATCGGCTGCGGGGGCGGCAGGTGTAGCAGGAGGAGGCGGGGGAGGCTTCTGGTCGGCGAGGCGTTGTGGTGATGATGTGGATAATGCGCGCCATTGACAGGAGAGGCAGGACAAGGAGGGATTGGCCCTCCGAGCCAGGGCCGGCCTCCACACGTTCGCGGCCATTGCTATCGTCTAGTTCGGCGTCCGGGCCAGCTCGGGCATGCAAGGTAAGAAAAAGAAAAGCCAGGCCGAGACTGGGGTAGTATGGGGTGACAAGTCTGGAGAAGACAACATCCACCCAACCAAGGCACTTCGTGGGGACAAATTTTTGACGCTGCAAAGCTCCAGGTCGAGCTCGCTAATCTCTTATCCGCGGGCGGGTTGCGGGTGCCTGTAGCTATCTCGGCTACGCGCGGCGTTCAGGCGGCTTAAAACGTCATGACAGCGCCGGGCCGCTGGTAGCCATCCTGTGCCGGCTTACAATTGGGGGACCAGGCGCACCGCACATTCCCCTTTGGACTTCCCTTCTCGAGATGTAACAGGCCTTTTCTTATGATTTTGGTTTTTTTTTGGGGGTTCCTTTTATATAATACCTATAGAAGCGTAGAATCATGTTTCTCTCGAGAGGATCGCGGGCCCTGCGTACCCAATTCCAGATATGCAAGGGCATGAGCAGAGTCGCCGTCGCGGCGGCAGCATCCGGACGCTACCCCGCAAGGGCGTTCCATATGACCCGGAACCTCCAGGTCATCAAGCCCGTGTTGCTCGCTGACATTGGCGAAGGTGAGAGAGCCCGGAAGCCCAATACTTAAACCCTCCTCCATTTCTGACCGATTGAACCAGGCATTGTCGAGTGCGAGATCATCCAATGGTTCGTAGAACCCGGGGCGCGCGTGGAGGAGTTCTCCCCGCTGTGCGAGGTGCAGAGCGACAAGGCCTCCGTGGAGATCACCAGCCGCTTCGCGGGCGTGGTCAAGAAGCTGCACTACGAGGCTGGGGAGATGGCCAAGGTGGGCAAGCCGTTTGTGGACATCGACATCCAGGGCGACGCGAAGAAGGAGGACCTCGAGGCCCTCACCCCTTCCGAGCCAGCCGCGGAACCCTCTGCCAGCACGTCGGCAGAGCAGCCAACGGTCACGCAAGAAATCCAACAAGCTGAGGGCAAGGCCGCTCCCCCGAGCACTTCAGCCCCTTCGGCTACGACACCAGAAAAGAAGGGCAAGCATGCCGGCCTGGCCACGCCAGCCGTCCGGCACCTCTCCAAGGAGAAGAACATCGACATCACACAGATAAATGGCACCGGCAAAGACGGACGGGTTCTCAAGGAAGATATCTTCAAGTTTATAGAGAGCAGGGACTCTGGCGCGTCGGCAGAGCAGTCCTCGCCGAGCCCATTCGCGCCCCCACCCGCCGCCAGCGGAGTCCAGGAGGAAACGCCGGTGCCGCTCACCAACACGCAGCTCATGATGTTCAAGACCATGACCCGCTCCCTCTCCATCCCTCACTTCCTCTACTCGGACGAGATCGACATCACGAGCCTGAGCGAGCTGCGCGCGCGGCTCAACAAGGTCCTCGCGCAGCAGTCCGGCCCCGAGACCGGCGACGTCCGCAAGCTCTCGTACCTGCCCTTCATCATCAAGGCCGTCTCGCTGGCGCTGTACCGGTACCCGGTCCTCAACGCCCGCGTGGACTCGGAGCCCGAAGGCCCCGGGTCCAAGCCGCGCCTCGTCCACCGCAGCCAGCACAACATCGGCGTGGCCATGGACACTCCCCAGGGCCTGCTGGTGCCCATGGTCCGGGACGTCGGCGCCCGCAACGTGCTCTCCATCGCGTCGGAGCTGCAGCGCCTGCAGGCCCTGGCGCAGGCCGGGCGGCTGTCGCCGCAGGACCTGTCGGGCGGGACCATCACCGTGTCCAACATCGGCACCATTGGCGGCACCTACCTGAGCCCCGTCATCGTGGAGAAGGAGGTCGCCATCGTCGGCGTGGGCCGCGTGCGCACGGTGCCGGCCTTTGACGGCGACAGCGACCGCGTCGTCCGGCGCCAGGTGTGCAACTTCAGCTGGAGCGCCGACCACCGCGTCGTCGACGGCGCGACCATGGCGCGCGCGGCCGGCGTCGTCAGGCAGGTCGTCGAGGAGCCGGACGTCATGGTCATGCACCTGAGGTAAAATTGGCAACAAAGCTGCGCAAAGAAAAGAGAGGAGCGGACGAAAAGGTGTCGTGTTCTGTCGTAAAGCATGCATGAAAGATACGCCGCAGACAAGAGGGGGCGGGGGGGCGGAGTGCATGGTACATGCACACTTTTGGTCTGGCACCCTACATGTAAAGACCGGAGCAAGCCTCGCCGGGCCGGTCTGTCTTTTGTTACAAGGAGTTGAATGGCGCGAGTCGTTTTCGTGGTGGGCCTCCCGCATGTAGCAGTCGAGGTATTAGACGAGGTCGTCGGGTGTTGCTGGGGATCTGCATGACCCCCGGGGTCAAGGGCAGCGTTCCCGGCAAGCCAATCTGACCGGCCGGGCAGACCGGTGAGAGGACTGGAAATATGCTGTATGCAGGCAGACCTACGGTGCGTGAGGGGGGCTGCATATCATTCTACCCTTGACTGCATGATGCAGAATCGAAGCAGCAGGTGGGAGTGGAGCGCCTCTTGAGAGCATCGAGGACAGGATGATGTTGGTGGGATAATCCGCCGTCGGCTACGTTACTTAGACATCCAGGGCTGCAAAAGGAGTCCGGATCAAGCATTTTCAAATCGAGTTTCTCATATTGTCCAGCTCCTTCCACGGTTATTCATCTCCCTTGCCGGCCGGCGACTGCAGACGAGGCATTTAGTGATTGGTGCCCAATCCTCTTCCCGTGTCGTGCAGGTCCTGTAGCAAGCGAGACAGACATGGGACATCTGCAATACCTCGTTGTCACCCCTCTCCCTGTGCAGGCTGCAGCAGTGAGATGCGTACCTTTCACGTCGACGCCCACCCCGCATGTCATCCGGGTCATTTAAATGCATTTGTGTGTATTTCGGCCAAAAACCTGAATGTCGCTCTCTGTCTCTCTATGAGGTGACAAGGGTGGAGGTGGTAATGTGTGTGTGTGTAGGTTGTGTCAGGTGGTGTGGTATCGTGGCTCGTCCTGTCTTGTTTCCCAAAAACGCCGCCTACTCGTATCCAGCAATAACTTACTTAGGTATTGTAACTGCCAGTCGGATCCCAAAAATAAAACAACAGAAAGTAGGCATGCAGACAAAGGAATCGTCCTGCACCAGCTAGAGATAAGAGTCCAGCCAGTCCAATAAATGCTGGCTTTTTGTATATCCAACACCATTTCTTTCCCTCATACGCCGGTGTTCAAAGAAGAAGCCCGTGCCAATGCGGGCGAGGAAAGAGAGAGAGAGAGAGAGAGAGAGAGAGAGAGAGAGAGAGAGAATCGATCATGTCCGTGTCCTCCGCAAGTGTGTCCCCCGTCTTCTCCAGACCGTAGGCGATAGGATCGCTTCTCCACCACCTGCAAGCCAATGATGACAAGGGCGTTTTAGCGCAAAATGTGATGTTGCCTCACTCCTGCACCTCGCCATGGCCGACTACCTGCGCGCCTCACTCATCTGACTCCATCGTCTGCTGCACCTGTGCCAGCACATCGTCCATGACCTCTTGCGGGGTGCGGCTGACGTCGATGCTGATCACGTCGGTCTCGTCTTCCATGGGAGGCTCCAGGATGCTGAACTGGCTGTGCACCATGTTGGCACCCATGTAGTGCCCCTGGCGAGCGCCGACCCGCTTCAGAAGGACCTCCTCGGGGGCGTGCAGGTAGATGAAGTGCAGGAAGACGCCCGGTGCGAAGTAGGGAGCTACTCGGATGACGTCTCTGTACTTGCGCTTCAGAGCGGAGCAGGTCAGGACCACGCCGTGGTTGCCGGCGTCGATGTGGCGAACGGATTCTTGGCGGAGCGCGGTGAGCCAGTCCCAGCGGTCGGCGTCCGTAAGCGGGATGCCGTTGCTCATCTTCTCGATGTTCGCGGGTGGGTGGAACTACAGGTTGTGTTAGAGGACCATTGGGACGCCAACAAAAGCATTGGGCAAGGGAGGAGGGATATCCTACCTCGTCACCCTCGATATAGGGCATGTTCAGGTGAGTCGCCAGCGCTTTGGCGACAGTAGACTTTCCACATCCTGCCGGCCCAGTGACCAGCCAAATGTGCTTGTGCTTGGTCTCGGCTCCGTCCTGGACGGCGGTCCCCGTGCTGGTCACGCCATTGGGGACAGCCGCAGGCGCTGGCTGCACCGTATTGGACGAGGTAGGAATTCCGTTAGGAAGCGATTTTGGAGGCGCCATGTTGGTATTTGCTGAAGCTTTCTGCCCATTCACGGCGACCGGGGTATCGTACGAAAGCATGTTGCTTTTTATACAAGAGGAAAAAGGGAAAGAGAAGCCCTTGACTCAAAGAGCCGCGACGAGAGACAAACAGGCGATCTAGGCAGACAATACGTCTGTGTTTCGTGGCACTGGTGAGCTGCGCCTGAGTCGCTACCTCATAACGTGGGGTGCGATGTACTCCAGCTAAATCCGTTTCTGGCGTATAAGTGTGACGAGTCGTGGGTGCGCCGTGCGAGGTCGGACGAGATAATAGATACAACCAAGGACCAAACAAATCGCGGAGTATCAAAGGTTTGCTTTTACAAGGATACTTGTGAAATGACGAGAAGAAGAGACAGGCAGGTCGTATTAGAATTGAGTCGGGGGAAAGAGGAGGAGAAAGAAAGGTGGCCGAGTCGAGTGTGTAGGCAAGACACACACAGAAGTGCTGGGGGAGCGAGGGAGTGAGAGGGAGTTAAGAGAGCACAAGAGATGACGATCACCCAACAGACTGGCGACAAAGGTTGCAGAGAGTGCAAAAGGTCAAACAGAAAAACAGGTCTGTTGAGAATGGGGGACCGGACCGGATCGAGCTACGGGCCCCCCTCAGTCTACTATTATATATTTCCCGTGCCGCCACTCTGTCGTCCCCTCCAGAGAGGCCAGAGGGCGCGGTTCCCAGGACTGCGTCACGAACGGGTGGACATTGTGTGGGATGGGATGGGATGGGATGGGGACCTCGAGGAGGCCGGTTCAATGATGG
Source organism: Thyridium curvatum (assembly GCF_004353045.1). Taxonomy (NCBI): domain Eukaryota; kingdom Fungi; phylum Ascomycota; class Sordariomycetes; order Thyridiales; family Thyridiaceae; genus Thyridium; species Thyridium curvatum. Next base: position 828,571 of record NW_022156757.1, read on the forward strand.
GCGGGGGCAAAGGACCCAGACAAGGACCCAGACAGATGAGGTAAAATTTCTTGCAACCGGGAGAAATCCGACGGCACCTAGAAACGCTAGAAAGCCGGGCGGATTCCTGTACCTTTTTCCACATCGACGTAACCTCCACACCCAACTGGGAAAAATGGTTCATTAATGATTGGCCCAGGCTGGCCGCATGCAAGCCCGATCCCCCCGAGAAGAGGAGACAAGACAACCCAAGACAACCCTTGATCCATCTCTTCTCCACTTTCCGATGGTCTTTGTTCTGCCCGGTCTCGTTGCTTTTTGGTTCCCTCGCAGCACGCAGGCCTGTGCCTGGGTACCTAATCTACGGTAGGTAGGTAGGTATTGAAGGGAGGACCATTCGACTGGTGGTGGGCTGGACATCCCATTCTTACGACATTCTCAATCGAGCGAATCGTGGGCCAGAGGTCTCGTCCTGGCCCTCGTCCTCGTCCTTGTTCACGATTCGATCGTTTCATGACTTTCATTTCATCTTTCCCACTGATAAGCAATGTCGAATTCACCTGGTTCATATGAATCCACAGCGGTCTCCACGTCGGAGCCAACCCATAGACAGGCGGAGTTTGGCAAACCTCGATTCCTCTGTGGCATTCACTCGACCACAACCCAGCTACAGTCATCCAGAACCGCTTGCATCGACAATTGCATTGAATGTCCATCTGCTGCCAGGGCCAGGAGGGTCAGGCAGCGTGAGATTCGGGTCTTGGGGGCCGCTTTGAACGGCCAACTCGGCAAGCATACACTGATGCACTGCAGCCCTGACCTACGGAGTGCCCGTGCCTACTACTTGTCTTGTACCTGAGCCTGGAGCGGATCTCCCTGAACCGTCGGGTGGGCTTTCTCCACTGGAGGCGGTGAGATGCGCTTCAGTTGACGTCTGGTGGGGTGCAGCAGCGAGTTCCTGATGCTTGGGTGCGGTGGCTTGGGTGGGATGTTCACCTGAAGTCAACTGGAAGCTTCCAATGCTGGTGGTACTGAGTAAGGCACTGCTTTCCCGTTCCCCCTCCCTCTCCGGCACTTGCTCTATTCGATGCTTGTGATGATATGCCGGACCAGAGCTCGTGCAGACAGTCGGTCTCTTGTCTTTCCTCAGACCTCGAGAGAAGGCCCAGGCCTTGCGAGTTGAGTTTCTTTCCAAGGCTGAGAGGGAACAAACTTGCAGGCTGTGGGTAAAGAGGTACAAGTACTCCGTACAAGTACCTACCAAACTTAAAGTGGTACCCCCTAGTGTGGGTTTTAGCTCATCAAGTTGGGGGTTTGGGCGTATCCTAGCATCCAAGATGTCCTTAGCTCGCACACGGCGTGGGGGTACACGAGGAGTCTCAGTGCCGTAAACCCCCAAAAAAAGGCACGAGGACTAGCTAGGTATCTTCCCAGGCAGCCCTCATGGTGAGGTTCCGAAGGAAAAGACCATCAGGTTGACCTCCGAGGCTACAAACTCAATTGAATGGCAATGCGAGGACAAGAGTCTGCGTCCCATTCTGCGTCTCCCTCTTACAGAAACCTGCATTTTGTGAGTTGTCTGGGGTTGTCACGAGAGCATGCACGGGCATATTCTAGGCATGCACAAGGCCCCGCGCCCCCTAGCAATCTGGTACCGGCAGGTGACCTCTCGTCCCCGTCTCCCCGGCTTCCTGCATGCCCCGATGCACTCTACCTCGTAAAGAGTAAGGTGCCAACCCTCCCAGGTAAGACGGACACTACTGCGTACCAAGGTGGTACTTGTTGGGTCCGTGAATCGACCATATCAAGAGATAGGGCTGCCTGTTGGTGATGCATGGATGGGACAATTGTGTCCCGTCCATGTCCGGACCTGTTCTTGGCCCCAACCAAGTCCCATCACACTTGGCACTGCATGCATTCTGGTGAGGAGGGAGCCAGTAGCCAACATGGTGGTAACCCATGTGGATAAGCCGGCAGGCTTCCGGAAGGCTGTCCCGTTAGTGTGGCTGACATCCTGGCACCTGCAGAACTGCACTGTGGAGTCACACCGCCGCCGGGAACAGCAAAAAGGCTCAGCTACACGAGAAGAGACTCTCCCGTCGGTGAGTATCTCATAAGGCTGCTGATGTTGGAGCTGGTCGGGGTAACCGCAAGAGAGTCCTTGCAAAGGACTTGTCATTATGAGAGACGACAGACCGTCTTGGCACGAATGAAAACCCAAGCTTGCAGCCTCTCATTGTGACAACAAATCGGCCACAACTCACTACACACGCAAGCTCATCTACTCGCAGAAAGGGACCGGCGATCTCGATTCGATCAAGTATTGTCTCTACCTCTTTTTTTGTCCTGTTCGCTGGACATGCTGTCCAAGTGGACGCACCAAAAACCTGACAAATCAGACCTCACGGTCCGCCCAGCTCTGAATCATACCCTCAAGTGTCGGCTCGTACTCCTTGCAGGTGACTTCACCAGTTGCCTCATCGAGATACGTGTTGGCCTGCACGAAGACCTTCCTGGGCTGCTTGTTCTTGAGCACCACGTCTCGGACTGTAGTTCCCCAGTATTCGAGCCCAACCTTGGACATCTTGTCAGCGAAGAAGGCAGTGCCAGCCTCGACGTCGGCGGTCGACTTGTAGATGTGCAGCTTCTGCAGGAAATCACCGACAGCTGTTATGTGCTTGTTAGCATAGTGATTCAAACCAGATCGAATGCGAAGCTAGCTTACCCTTGCGACCCGTAGTCAGGATCTTTGAGCGGTCCAAGTGAATGGTCAGGTCTGATAAGTCATCGTTCTTGTACACAAGCTTGCAAAAGTCGTCACCTGCTTCCAGGAAGCATCTAAGGATGGCGAATCTAGCCTGGCAATGGGGCTGTCCCCATTTTTGGCCCTTGGGATCCCAGAACTCGACCGACGTCAGGCCAGCCCGCGCCATGCTCAGGTAGGAGGCGTAAAGGACATCACCAGCCTCGCCATCCATGTCCACATTGCCGTCGCCGTAACCAAAGATCTTCAGAGCCGAAAACTCGCAGCTCAGGAACATGGCTACCAGTTCAGCGCGGCACTCTTCATACGCACCAGCCAAGCCTCCGAAGACGGATCCCCAGGTCTGACCCGGCTTGTACCAGGTGGTCACTGGCTTGTTCGTCAGAGGGCTGATAGGAGGGTGGTCCTTGTCAAAGTTGAACTGCCCCGGAGAGGTCTCCTGGAGAAGCTTGCCGCATCCGTGTCCAGTGAGCTCGTGTAGACCGACCTGCACCTCAAACGATGCGTCGCGGTATTTCTGATACAGCTCCAGGTCGCTGTCCCGAATGAACGGGATCTTCTCGTTCGGAGCCTTGGCACTGAGTACATTGCCTAGGGAAACGTTCTTGAAGCCCTCGGTTTGCCGGATGTCATCGTAATTGGGAATGTTGATGCCAGCCGGGATTCCGGACCCGCAGAATGTGAGAACCTCGAGCGAAGTAAAGTCTGGGGAAAGGAATTTGTCCTTCTCAAAATCCTTTGACCAGGGAAGGATGGGAATAAGGCCAGGGGCAGCTGCAACGAGCCCTGCGAAAGCCTTCGTTCGCTCCTGGTTCACAATGGCAGCGAAGCCCTCCCATTCGCCCCTGGTTCCCGCAGGATCCCTGTAGGTCTCTATGAATCCAATGTTACACTCAACCATTGGGCCCTTGTCGCGAATCCAGTATCTCTGGCTGTCCTTGAAGGCCAGCAAGGAGCCTTCATCGAATGACTTTGCATAGGCCGTGTGCATATCCTTCTCCGTGTCATTGTCGGCATTGTCGCCGGCCTTGGAGATGTTTTTGGCGATCTCTGCCATTTCCTTGGAGTAGTCGCCGTAGACCAGCTTCACGGTCTTTCCATTCAGCGGACCATCCTCAATCTGGAACTCGGTGTCTTTGCCAATATCACCGCCGTTCTGCGGGACATTGGTCTGGCCGGATGCAATCAGAAGCTCGAAAACACCACTGGTACCTTTCTGTAAGCGGGTGTTCTCCGGCAGGAGGCCTTTGGATTCCATCCATTTGGAGATTGCGGATATCTCGTCCCTGGTGATATCTGGGGAGTTGGGATAGTAGGTTGTCAGATGCCCGTCATCGGGGAAGCCTAGGTGAAGTAGGCCCGGCTTGTCCGTAGAAAATATTGCGCCGTTGGTGGCCTTGTAGTGGCGTTCCGCATCGGGAGAGGTGGCTGCCAGAGCAGCTACATCGCTCTCCTTGCATCGTGGGATGAATTTGGAATCGCCGAAGCTCTTGTAGTTACCGCTGTTCCCCAGGAACTGGACTGCGTATTCAAGGAAAGACGTGACGTCGGCCTCAGAGACACCCGCCTTCTGTCCAAGAGCTTTCCAGTCCCCGTCGGTGCTCTTGTGAAGGGCAATGATGAAATCATAGATGGACTCAGCCTCTGGCGAGACCTGTCTGAGAACTATACGCCTGCCAGCGAAAGAGGCCCTAGGGTCGTTATTTAGCAAATACACCAGTGTCTCAAGGCGCGGGCTTTCCTACTGGCTGATGAAGTGTGCATAGCGCTTCTGCTTGGCGGACAAGGCGTCGAAGTGCTTCTTGATCTCAAGTCTCACGACGCTAGGAGGGGCATCAGCCAAGTAGTTGCTTAGCTCCTGGGCTGTTAGAGTCATGCTTGCATGAAATGTTCGGCGGCTGGTGGAATGTAGGACACGATGGCACAAAGTGAGTGTAGGGCGTCTTGAAAACAAGTAGGACGAAGAAAGTCTCGGCGCTTGAAGGCAGCGACGACTGAGGGGTGAGAGAGGGACACACATTGAAGGAGCGGGGGAGTCGAGGGAAGGCTGCAGGAGAGCTCCGACGAATGAGCGGCGCTTGAACGACCGCCTCAAAGGATGTACTGAGGAAGGTGCGGGTAGCAAAGGTTCCAGAGGGTTACTGCCGGGTTGATGTCTCAAGATTGGAGAATTTCACAGGAAACGCCGCTATAATCAGGGCACTGCTGGCGCCCCTTGCCGTTTGGGCCACAGGCTGGAGCACAGAGCACACGCCATACATTCAGTCTCTCGAGACTGGGTCCCAAAATGCTTGCTCCAGATGGAAATTGTTAAGTATTTTCTCCTGTTACGAATACATTTAACGACATAGAGGGTGGGCGACGTGTGGGTTCCAGAATGGGTTATCTCACCGCAAGCACCCATGTTCCTACACAAGCAGTAAAGTGCATGATCAAGCCTGGGACGAGAAATGCCGAGGACTAACCAAGGCAACGAACGAAGAAAGACTCAGATTACTGAACCGGAGAGTCTCGTTAATCGTGCTGTTACTTGGCGATATTACTTGTGATATGCCGAAATCGCAACTGATACTCTGCCAAGTATCTGCAAGTATCATCGAACATGCCAGTCACTGTCAAAAGCCCAAACCATTGTACAGGAAATGATTTTGGTTTTGTGTGATTTCTTCCTTTGAGGCTCTAGCCCATGGGAACCCGGATTTTATGATCTTTGTTGACTGTAAAAAACCTCATTACAGACGCCAGAATGGACCGTAACCTTTCAACGTCCTAATGCAATGGCCAAGCCCAAGTCAAAACCAGCCCACGCACAACCGTCCAGTCAAATGCTATTCGCATAACCCCCAATTTCGTCCCCCCGATCGTCTACCACTTCATCTCGTGGGGCTTGTCACCCTTGCGCAAGCTGAAGGAAGAGGCGAGGTAGCTCGCGAGCATGTCCACCTTCTTGATGTTGGCCAGGAGGGCCTTGTCGATGGCCTTCTGGTCCGCCGCCCGGCTGCTGCTGATCTGCTTCTTCTGCTCGGCTGTCAGTCCTCGCTCCCTTGCAACGCTGTGTGCGGAAATGGGCATGGGTGCTCGTACCTGGGGCTTCTCTCCCTGCTTGAAGAAAGCCTCCTCACCGGCCTTCTCCTTGGTCTTCTCAGCGGTGAAGTACTTGGGCTGAGCGATCTCCTCAATCTTCTTCTGGTCGACACCGGCCAGGTCAACCTTCTGCGATGTGGCGATCACATAGCGGGCGTTGACTCTCCGCAGGGGAACACCGTTGATCTTGAAGGGTCCGGTGACAAGGAGAACACCCTGGTCGAGGGTCTTGAGGAGGACAACGCGCTTGCCTCGGAATCGGCCAGCGAGGAGGATCAGGACGGTACCCGGCTGGAGGGTCTTGCGAGGAGCCCAAGCGCGGATGGCCTTGCGAGTCTGTTCGGCGCGAATTAGCAATCTGAATCAAAGGTTCACCTGGGCCACATATTCCTAGCAAGCTAGCTCTGGTCGATTGTCCTGCTGTCTGCTCACAGCAGTGATTCGAAAACAGTCGAACCCTGCTTTTGTGCCCGGCTCCCCATGTATGCCTCTCAGTCATGTTCTCGGCAGCGCAACGGCGCAGCCTCCAGAATCGCCTCCCGCGAGCAGACAATCAGAGCATGTCCATCGCCAGCTTGCCGAGTGTAGAGCCTGGCACTCTTGGAATTTTGCATCCCGAAACGTACCGTCTTCTTCTCGGAGTCATCCTCGGCAGGGTACCACTTCTGGGCCTTCTGGGAGTGGTGAGGGACCGCGCGGGTCGAAGAACCGAACTTCTTGCTCGTGGGCTCTGTCTTCGCCGACATGGTGACTGACTTGGGTGGTTGTTGGGAGAACGAAGAAAAGTCGTCGATTGTCGAATTGCTGGCTTCCCGATTTTCGAGAAATTTCGTGTGGGCGCCGTGGGTTGGAGATTTGGCATTAGGTCGCTTAAAGCCCTCCCGAACTAGCCCCGATCTGGGAAGGTGCAGAGTCTTTAATCACGTGATGTAATGAGATGAATTCTCGGAAATCTAGTCACGAGTGTGCGGCAGCTGGCATCGGTCCGGCCATCGACTTGTCTGGCCACTCCAGAAAAGCAGACGTCAGAAAGCTGGGGCCTGAGCTGGTTCCCAAAGCTAAACCATTTTGAGACAAGCAGATCCTGGGTCAGGTCTGAGAGCTTCCATCTCGTACCTATCTCGACAATCACAAGGCTGAGCATCCTCAACCTATCCGAACCCTCCTGTGCAGAAAAGCTTCCAGCATCTGCACTCCGCTTCTCCATTTACCCGACCTTCCCTGAGACCACCAACATGTCGATAACCCCCATAATCACGTTCAAGGCCGGCCAATGTCAGGTTGACGTCAGTAGAAACGCGATCCGTCCGCCATTCACACGTCCTGATAGCTGACAAACATTCCAGGAGACGAGCAGGCCATACAAGGTGAAGCCAGAGGCCGAGCCAGGCTATATCTACCTCTACAGCGAGGATGGTACGTATGCTCGTCACATCGTCAAACAACTTTTTACTGACCGACTTCCCACTAGACCTGATTCACTTCTGCTGGCGCTCAAGGAGCAAGCCTCTGGACGACCCCGACCTGGATCTCGTCATCGTTCCTCCGGACTGCAGCTTCGTTCCCTACGAGTCCAAGGCCATCAACCAACCAACTGCTAAGACCAATGGCCGAATCTTCGTCCTGAAGTTCGCCGGCTCCTCACAGCGACATCTCTTCTGGCTGCAGTCGAAGCCCCAAGGCCGAAGCGGCGACCCCGCTTGGCTGAGCCCTCGCGACAGGAAGATCGGCGAGATTGTCAACAAGCTTCTGCAGGGCGAGGAGGTTGATGTCAACAGAGAGCTTGCCCAAGTCATCAATAACACCGATGACAGCAGACGCGACGACGATGATGACGAGACTATGGAGGACGTCGAAGGCCGTGGCAACCCCAACGAGCATCATGAGGGCAGCATTGGAGGAGCCGGTCCCGATGCTACTGGTGGAGATATCCGCCAAGAGGGAGAAGATTCTCGAGAGGGAGGAGCAGACGGCGCGAGAGCGTAGGTGTTTTTCCATTGCATCGAGTTTGTGGAGCATTGCATCTTTCTTGATCAGGCAGCTCGTGGACCGTCACCCTCAGACGAGAATTATCCAGGCAAGGGCCGGTTACAGAAAAGCATTGGGTCAAACCCTACCTATGTATTTCTAGACATGGCGTATGACATACAACAGAGTTTTTGCTTTCTGACGATCGATGCTTTTCTCTCAATATGACCCGTCTTCAGAACGATGATGCTAATCTGCCACTAGGGTAAGCTCAACCACTCCTGATGCCGCTGCGGTAGTAAGGAACCTGCTCGCCTCGCTCCAGGGCCAGTCAAATCTGGGTGGTGGTCAGCAGGCAGAGTCAAAGGGGTTTCCAATCCTGAGCGATCTCCTAGACACCTCTGTGACTGTCCCGATCATTGAGAGCGCTTCTGATGATGTTGTCAACGGACTCGTTGAGGCCTTGCCAGAGCAGTTTGTGGTCTTGTTCAAGCAGACAATCGATATCGAGAATGGCCAGGCCATCCAGCAGGGAGAGCAGGTCTCCGATGCAAGGGCATCACTGAATCTAGACCAAAAGAAGCGACTGTTGAAGAGGGTACTACGAAGCCCACAATTCCATCAGAGCCTTGGCACGCTCACTATGGCTCTTCGAGATGGAGGATTGCCTGCTGTGGCGAGCGCGCTGGGTATCCAGGTCGAAAACAACGGCTTCATCAGGGGAGGCACTATGCCACTAGGAGGCAGTGATGCCGTCAAAGCCTTCGTTGAAGGGGTGAAGAAGACTGTGCAAGAGAAGTGATCCTGGAGATACACCTTGGGGAAGAAGAAATAGACCTGGGCTGAGTAATTAGCACTTTCATACCGAGGCTCTTTCAATAACATCGATAGAAACAGTCAAAATAGACTACTTAATGGCATTAACCATTGCATTATTGTTTACTGTTAAAAAGTGGTCCTGTGTCCTATCTTGGATCTGCAGATACTTGCCAGGCTAATGAGGATCTTGGTATCAAGATATAGGTACTTCAAAGTCAACAGACATCCAGATGCTCACCATGGGTTTAACGCTGAGGACATACCGTGTGTGCGCTAACGGACACCGTGCGGTCCTCTAACCCCACCACAAGCCAAGCTCCAATTAGTTGCCCTCCACTGTAATCCTTCCAATCCTTGCGCAGCTTTAGCGTCTTTCAGCTGTCAATCCAGCAGCCCAGAGCTTCACCCATCCGCGGTTTCAAGGTACCAATTGATGTGAGCAAAGTCGTTGCAAATATCTCAACAAGGCGATTTCCTCTCTTCTGCACCAAGACTTCATACCATATATTGTTTGTGTCTTACGGCAATGGCGGACTCTACCGCGCCGACAGAGCCGGTCGCAGAAGTCTGGTCCTTCCCGACCGATATCTCAGAATTCGATCACGATGAGCGCATCTCCTTCTCACGCCTGGAGAACAAGTACATTGCAGTCCAGGACGACGGCACAGAGTACGAGTTTGACACGGGACTCCGCCGCTGGATCCCCATCATAGACGATGACCTCATAGAGGCGCAGCAAGCAGCCTACGCCGCGGCGCATAGTGCTGGCTACGACGAGGACGACGACAACCGGGCGGGAGGCGGTAACAGCAACGGTCGCAAAAGGAAGCAGGACGGCGGCGGCAATGGATACGACGAGGCAAACGGCAGGCAACGTGGCGGCAAGCGTCAACAGCGCGCGCCGCCCGCCCCCAAGCAGAACACGGCCATCTACGTGACGGGCCTGCCGGCCGATGCGACGGTCGACGAGGTCGCGGAGCTCTTCTCGCGCAAGTGCGGCGTCATCGCCGAGGAGATCGACTCGGGCAGGCCGCGGGTCAAGCTGTACACGGACGCCGAGGGCAACTTCAAGGGCGACGCGCTCATCGTCTTCTTCAAGCCGCAGTCGGTCGAGATGGCCATCATGCTGCTCGACGACACGGACTTTCGGTTCTCGCCGACGGGCCAGAGCAGCGGGCGCATGAAGGTGCAAGCGGCGGACTCGAGCTACAAGAAGACGAACTATGACCAGGGCGGCGGCGAAGGCCAGGGCGAGGGCGCGGCGGGCGGCGGCGGAGACAACGGCGGCGGCAAGGGCAAAAATGGCGGCGGCGCACGGCGTGGAGACCATGCTGACAAGCAAAAGATCATCAAGAAGACCCAGAAACTTGACGCCAAGCTGGCAGACTGGAGCGATGACGAGCCGTCCACGATACACCAGGAGAGCCGAAGCTCCAAGTGGGACAAGGTGGTCATCTTGAAGCACATGTTCACGCTCCAGGAGCTCGACGAGGATCCGGCAGCACTGCTGGAGATCAAGGAGGACATCCGAGAAGAGTGTGCCAAGCTGGGTGACGTGACCAACGTTATTCTCTACGACCAAGAGGAGGAGGGTGTAGTGAGCGTCAAGTTCAAAAAGACCGAGGCCGCGGAGGCCTGTATCCGGTTGATGGACGGCCGGAACTTTGATGGAAGAGTGGTGGAGGCTTCATTGGCCACGGGCAAAGAGAAGTATCAGAAGTCCAAAATGAATGACGACCATGGAGAGGATCACGATTAGGTTTTGTGTGTGTTTGTGTTCTGGTTGAGATTGAAGCTGCCAAGACGAGCAGTTGGTAGAGATACAGTCAGCGCTGCAAGGCATCTGGGTCCATGGTCAGACACCAGAAACATCATATGCTGTATCGTTAATTGTTGTACATCAGTCACAGTACCAGGATTGAGTCCAAGATACTCAAGAGAGTTGATCTTGACTGATCACAAGAGCGTATTAGAGCTCCAGAGAGGTGGATGACAAGTCCATAATCCATGTAGATTACTATAAATGAATGCAACTAATGCAAACCCTCTAGACGCCTCATTCGACACAGTCTCGTTAATCTTGCAAACCCAAACTCCTCGCTTGGCATAAGTTTTCAAATTAGAAACGTAATTTATGATTTTGTTCTGTCATCATTGTCTTGTAGAAAGAGTGTTAGTCCGTCTCGAGGATCAGGCCTTCACAGGCAACTCGATTTCGACTTTCTGGTTCATAGTGTACCAGATTGCCGCTTCGATGATCTGGCAGATGATATTGAGGTCGGATTCATCTATGTGTCCATTAGCATCATATCCCTAGCAAATAAAGGAGTCATTCTTATCTGTGCGTACCTCTGGGGGCATAGATCAAGACAAATGTATTCGGCAGAGGACTGGTCACCCATTTCGTCACAGCGAGCGGATGCCGCTGGCCCCAACCCTTTAGAAGTACCTCTTTGATATCGTCGGGGTGAAGGCTCATGTGCATCGAGCGATCAACATCGTGAATGTGACAGACCTCGCCATTGCCAAAAGCGTTGACAGGATGCCGGGCAAAGAGTCCGAAGCCATGCTTCTCGACGCACGACGTTGCGGTGCCCAGCTTCTGAGGATGATGGCGTGTGACAGTCTGGATTGCTGCCTTGAGCTTCCGGGAACAATCCATGGGGGCGTGTTGGTCAAGCTGGCGCTGCGGAGCCAGACCAGCGACCGTCGGACGAGGGCCAGGCCGGTAGGGGAGGTTCTTGAGGATGCCGGATTGAGGCGACCGCGAAGGGTCGGGGGCAGGAGGACTGAAAGGATCCCGTAGTGCGAACAGACGGAACCACGCCAGTCGTAGATATCCCGCAAATGTTGGAGGAGTGCCGCCCGGGCCAAGCTTGAGGAAGTTTAGGTAGTCGTTGCGCACGAGGAGGATGATGGGGACGAGCAAAAGAAGACACTCGAACAACGTCCTTTGTAGATAATGCATGCCCAGAACCACTCCTAGGGCAAGTGCCACCACGGCCGAGCCATCGAGGGTGATTGAGAAGGGGTCCTGGCGGATGACCATGTTGAGGCCGATGCCGTCGGTGTTGGCAGAGACGACTGTCATCTTGCTCGACTCGAAGTCAGGCTCCTCGACTTGGGTCTCGACACTCAGTGCCGACGAAGACATATCGGCGGTGTGCATATAATTTGTAACAAATACTGAATGAAATTTGGATTATGCAGGCATAGATATGACAGGAGTTGGAGGTGGACTTCCAGGTGCAGGTAGGAGAGAGATGGAGGACAGCAACTTATATGAGAGCTAAGGCGAATGTGTTGTATCGGGAGGCAGGCCACCAACTCTGACAGCCCAACGGCCGGGATGGGGCATGTACCGATGGCGGCGTGTAGGCTCACAGCAGCCGCCTTGGATGGATGAAGGAGAGAAGTAGCAACCCAGGCACGGTGAGGATCAAGAGGCGCTCTTGGCTGCACAGCTCATGCGTAACAATGTCACCCGGCGGGTGCGGCCATGCAGGCAAGCAAGCAACTTCAGTCAGGATTGACGTAGCCCCCGGCCGCTGGTGAGAACGGCCAGGCGTGTAGACCAGAGGCTGCAGGTCGAGAACCCACCGTGCTCACTGTGCTGATACACCCCTGCCACCCGGTGATGATGCTTGGCAAGGGTCCGTTTGGTGGCACCGTGTAAGTCTGGGTGTTGCCCGCAAACGAAGAAGGGTCCTTGGGTTGGACGATCAGACGAGTGGCCGGTGGGCAAACAGAGCATCGAAGAGGAGGTCAGAGTGCAACATAGCCCCCAGGACGGACAATTACGAAGGGTGTCATCTATCTGCACCCGGGAGGGGAGTCGGTCAAGGTGGGCGGGACGTGGGCGGGTGCCACGTGAAGGCAGAGTTATCACATTGTCCCTCTCCTAGCGCCTCAATCCGCGTTGCATGTCTCGTCAGGACGTCGTAAAAGGTGGGGATGCAAGCTTCAGGGCTGGATTTGTCTGGCGGCTTCTGGATGGTGGAGATAATGTCAGCAGACTATGAAGCCGTGTGGTTGGTTGGGCGGCACCTCGCGTCAATGTGACGATGTTCCGGTCTGCAGCCGAGAGCGGCGCCCTCGACACGCTCTCACCTACAGTTAGGTACCTCAATTTTGCTAGCACTAGGCAAAGTACCTAAAGTAGGTAACTATCTACCCTGCTTGATGTTTTGTCCCCGACCCGTTTGGACAGAGACGGAAAAGGTATTGGCAGTTTCTCATCTTGCACAGCTACTGACATCTCTTGCTTCTCTTGCATACCTCCTTACCTTGTTGCTTGCGAGGCTTAAATGTGTAGAACATATCGAGTATTCCAGCCATCTGCTAGGCACGTAAACCATACCATGCTTGAAGGTAAACCGATCAACAAAGCATAGCCATTCGTTTCTGATTTTAGAATACAAGCAATGTGCATCCGGCGAGATACCTCTCATTACCCTTTTGGTACATGATCTGTCTGTGATGTGGTCCCTCCCGTAGGGCCAAAACGGCCCATCCGAACAGGAAAAAGTGTGTTGCAGCGATGCAACTTGGCAACCCTACTGGGATTAAGGTTGGTATTCCTCCGCAATATTGGGAACAGCATGATACGCTCCGTAAGCGCTACTGGCGCAACTGAGCGATGGTGTCTTGTGGCCTGGCAGGTACTCAGCCTCATTCGCTCACACTCGCTTCTTGCTTGGGCTTTGATCTGACGCAGCTTGGAAGGAGTGCCGATCCCAGTGAAAATGACGTCGGTGTCCCTCATAGTCCCCCGAAGCTCAACGACCAAGCCAAAGTTCCCGCTTCTAAACAGTGCATAGGGCACGGCTATCATACAAGCCCGTATTACGTGACAGTAGCTGAGCACGTCTGGGTTTCGCACGCAGCCGTCTGAGGGGCGCCACGATGAATCTCAGAGCATTAGATTCTTTGAGCTGGCACATTTAACCTGACCTTTCTGGAGTTACTGTAGGCGGGGTCCGGAAGTGGCCTCCCCGCATCCGGTGCTGGAAATGCCCCACAATACGGAGTGCTGCTGGGCCAATCAGCAACCATAAAATACCCACTGGGCGCGTTGCTGTAGTAACATCTCAGAATCCTCTGTACGGAGTAATCACTGTCAACATGCGAGAGCTGGCTACCTGCTCTCCGTTCGATTGAGTGGATGCTGAGATTCTTGAAGCGGTGGATATCACCAAACGATATTGAGTTGGAACTATTTTCCTTTCGAGTGCACTTAACGTCGACTGAATCAATCTAAATCTCCTCCCCACTCTGTTTGTTGTCTCACGAGGCCAGACACGACCTTTCTAGACGAACAGCCAAGTTAGGTATGTAAGGTAGGAGTTCGCGGTTCCACTGCGACCTTCATTTTTTCCCCCGAGCATACCAAGCATGTCCAGAACTTACCGCTGACGAGAACACCACGAGGCAGGCTGTAGGAGACTCGAAGCCATGGGGCTTCTCTCCACCAACATGTTCCGACGTAAAGCCAAAGAATCGCAACTACCGGTGTATGAGAAATTACAGTCACCGAATACGGAGACGGGTAACTACTCGAACGAGGATGACCTCTCCGACATTAGTGACGACAGCTACGACGATGAGTCGGATTACTCTTCATCGTCATCACCGAGCACCAACCACTCGAGGCAGACTTCATCGTCGCACTCTTCTACCGCGATCATGCTGCCCAAAAGAAGGGCATTCGAGGCTCGCCCACGGCGACCAGGCCGCCCGTATTTCTATCGTTTGCCCAACAAAGTGATTCGCTATCTCTGCCTCGGCATGATGACCACCATCATCATCTTCATAGTCAGCCTCGTTCGGGCGAGCCAGCTTGAGAACAGGAGGATAGCCAACGGAGACATAGACAGAGCTAAGGCTCCTGCACCGCCCGCTCCATGGGAGTCGTTCGAGTTCCTGACAAGATACTACGGTGGCGTCAAAAGCCTCTTGCCTCTGTCAGAAAATGTTCCGCAGTATCCGCGGGATCAAGACGAGCAACCTTACATGGCCAATGACACCGGGAACCCACAAGTTGCTGCGTCTGATGTCAACATCCAAACACACACGGTTAAGGACGGGCCATTCCCCAACAGCAAGCCTTTCAGTAGCTATCCTGGCTCCGTGCTCGTGCAAGATAAGGCCGAAATCGTCGAGTGCTTCCTGGATGCACAAGGCACCGTCAGGGTCCCCTCCCTTCAGTACTTTGAAGGCCGGCCCGACGGCTTCCCGCAGCACGTCATGGGCTCCTACGACTTGCTGTCCCTTCCCGAAGACGTCTGCTTTGAGCGCTTTGGCAAATTTGGGCCGTACGGCTTTGGCTACTCTGTCAGCAGTGGTGGTCTTGGTGTTGGGGAGCATGGTGAGAGGGAAGGTGTCGAGGCTGTCTGGCAAGATATCCGGCAGGTTGACTACCGCACCGTCGACTGGGCTGATGCTCAACAGCGTTGCTTCCAAGCCAACGCCAAACGTTTCAAACCCCTCACCTCACGGTTCGAGCCGTCACGCGGATTTTACATTCACGGGGAAGCAACGGAGGCCAAGAACTCCAGTATCCATCCTCGAGACTCGAAGGTTGCCGCCGAGCAGCGGAAAGGTGACAAAGGGCTCTCGCAGTCGGATGAGCCACCAGCAACCCAGAGCCAAGATCTTCCCAGAACTGCTGTTGTAGTCCGGTGCTGGGACGAATACCCGTGGACGGCCGAGGATATTGCAAACTTACGCTCTCTCATCTCTGAGCTATCCCTTGCTTCGGGTGCTCGCTATGATGTCCACCTGCTGGTGCAAGTCCGAAATGATGCCAAACATCCAGTCTGGGCTGACGACGAGACATACCGACAGCGGATCAAGGACACAATCCCTCAAGAATTCCAAGGCTTGGTTACTCTCTGGACCGAGACGCAGATGTTGTCCTTGTACCAAGGTATCCATGATCTCTTCAGCCGAGGTCCTGATTTACCACTTCATGGAGTGTATAGGGGTCTGCAGATGGCCATGCAATTCTTCGCGTACAACCACCCCGAGTATGACTACTTCTGGCAATGGGAGATGGATATGCGCTATACCGGCCACTACCTCGATCTCCTGACCAAGATGGAGCGATGGGCCCAGGAGCAGCCTCGAAAAGGCCTCTGGGAGAGGAGCGCTCGGTTCTACCTGCCAGAGGTCCACGGAAGCTGGGAGGATTTCAGGCAGATGGCTCGCGTCCAAACAGAAATGGGCACGACCAGCGCGGACAATATGTGGAAAGGTCTTCCTGGCAAGGAGAAGGCCCCGAGTGAGGTGACCAAGGGCGAGCAAACCATCTGGGGACCTGTCCGTCCGGCCGATCCCAACGACTGGTTTGAGCATGAGGATGATCCTGAGCCGCCGACCGTATATGAGAAGGACAAGTACACATGGGGCGTTGGCGAAGAGGCCGACCTCATCACCCTCAACCCCCTATTCGATCCGGAGGGTACCACTTGGCTTCTGGCCAATGACATCACCGGCTACAACGAATCAGCCGGCAACGGCAAACCCCCACGGAGAGCCCAGATCATCACGGCCTCCCGGATGTCCAAGCGGATGCTCCTCAAGATGCACCGCGAGACTGCCTTCAAGAAGCACCATGCGTTCCCCGAGATGTGGCCCGCCACCATCGCGCTGCACCACGGCTACAAGGCTGTCTTCGTCCCGCACCCGGTCTACGTCGACCGCGAGTGGCCGGTCGAGTACCTCGCGCAGAACCTCAACGCCGGCAAGAACGGGGCCACGGGTGGCTCGCGCATGTCGGTCTTTGGCCAGCGCGAGCACAACCTGCGCGGCCTGTCGTGGTTCTACAACTCGGGCTTCGCGCACAACCTGTACCGCAGGTGGCTCGGCCTCAAGGTCAACAACGACGGTGGCGAGCAGTTCGAGATGACGGCTGATGAGAGCAAGAGCGACACGACTGTGCCCGATATGCGAGGCGGCGAGGGCCGCATGTGCCTGCCTCCGATGCTGCTTCATCCAGTCAAGGAGATCATCCTGCCCGTCGAGGAGGAAATTGTGGAGGGCGTTGAGGCCGGCGAGGTCTTGGATGCTGCGGCTTGAGCAAGCCTGCCAGCGACGTGTGCATTTGGGCTGCTTGCATGATAACGGCTCGCAGGGAAGAGAATGATGACTTGCGTTTGTTTTGCGATGGATACACCCGCGTCGTTTTATGTTTGAGCTACCTAGGGAGACTGGAATGCATCTGGGCGTTTATAGGGTTGACGGAGAAACGATATGCGCAAACAATGGACTTTTTACGGCTACGATAATAGATTGATTGGAATGGACTTGAAATTGTTTCGACCGCAAGAATACATACTCAGCACATCTCTCAAATGTTTCATGGATCTTAACCGGCCCGGACTGTCTTAAAGTCAGTGCATCGGGGTTTCGTGATGTGTTTCTCTCAAACTGAAGCAAGTCTTCTGTTGGTTCAAACATCTTCCGGTATGCACCATCGAGACGATCGCCGAATCCCATCGCAGGAACACCAAACTATACATAATTCGTAGCATTTCTAATCTCTTGTGTCAGGCAAATTGTATGCCCCGTTCGACCTTGATCTACAACCATAGTAAGAGCTTCGGCGGGTCTGCCTTTTCCCTCCATGTTGTCCATTTGGTCCCCTGATACGCCGACGATCATGATCCCATATTATAAGAGTGTTGTTATATAGCTTGACAGAATGCTGCAGACAAAGCGCTTTTTGTATTGACGGATAAGTCTGGCGGTCTCAAACCACCCTCTTGACCTCAAAGAACCTCCGCAGCCACCAGACCTGGAAGACAGACTCGCCAATGACGATGCCAATGACGAACAAGTTCCACCACTTGACGCGGGCGTTGGTGCTCTCGGCAGTGTTGCGGTGAGTGCGCTCACGGACGATGATGTAGGACTGCTCGTCCTTGACCTGTGCGACGAGCTCAGACAGCTTGCGGACCTCGGTCTCGAGAGGGTCCTGGGGTGCATCCGACTCGGAAACATAGACGATGCCGTGCACGTTGAAGGAGACCTCCTTCGAGGTGGCGCCCCAGTGCTCGTTGCCGAAGCAGTAGGTGTACTTGCCGTCCATGGTAGCGTCGAAGGAGTAGTCGCCGTTGGACGTGGACTTTTGGTAGGTCTCGTACTGACCGTTGGGGTTGGTGATCTGGAGCAATGAAAGGGTCAAGGTCAGCTTCATCCATACGGGTTCAATCGGAGCCAGGCAGATGTCAAGCATACCCAGAAGTCGATGTCGAGGTTACCGGCACTGCCGAACTCGCGGTCGCCGACCTGGAAGGTGACCGTCATCTTGTCCTCCCGGTGGAGGTTCTCGTGGAAGCACTCGCGGCCATGGGCAGGGAGCTGGATGTTGTGAGCAGAGGCGGCGCCCAGCAGCACGCCGGCCACGAGCAGCAGCTTTGGTATTGAGAGGAAATGCATGGCGATCGAATTGACGATGGCCTTGTATTCCGCGATAGGTGGCGGATGGAGTTTACGAGTGTCGTGGAGAAGACGGACGGTGGTGTCGTGTGTCTGCCCGTCCTGTACGTTTGGCGCACGGTGGATCGAATTCCCCCTTGGCGCGAGAAAATCACAAGCTGGCAACTTGCTGCTTGGACCAGGCGGCACGCCCAAATTGCTACAAGTAGTTGCGGCTGATGACGGATTTGGGCTCTGAGCTTGCGGCTGGGAAAGCTTCGGAGCCAGGTACCTCTGCCACCAGTATTCGGTAGGGAAGGTACATGGAAGCCAAGGCAAGGGCGCGTGGATGTTAGCGGGTTTCCACAGGTGGGCATTTCAGGGGGTGAGATAGGGAAGTGGACGAAGTGGACACGCGTTACAGTTGCAGAGGGGACACGGTCCCAACTCCCCACGCACGCCTCTCTCTCCCTTTCTTGCTGCTCTGCGCGACAGCCTATCAGGACGCATCACGAGCAACACCAGTGGCTGAGCGCACAACTTTTCAGTGATTTTTCGGACTCCACTTTCCCAAGAGAGGAGCAGATCTGATCTGAGAGGTCTCTGCTGGCTCACACTCAATCTGTCCAAAACCTGAGGGGACAAGGCCAAAAAAATTCAAGCGCCACCCAGCCCAGCCAGCCCAAGAGGAAAAAAAGTGCAGCCTGGCTCTGGAGAGAAGGGAGCACAAAGGCAGAGAGACCCATCCAAGGTACCTAAAAGTCCCTTTTTGCCTGTCCCCTACCACCTTATTAGCGCTGCTTGCTGTTGTCGCTACCACTACCGCCTATCTATCCTTACATTTCATCCTCTTCCACACCGACAATCCCACCCCATCATCTCTCTCACAAACGGTCACCTTTAATCAACCATCACCGTTTGTCCCATTCTCCATCTCACGACCGACGAGGCATTGAGAACAGGTGAGCCCTCGCTTTCCCTTGGTATTTCTGCATCCAGTGCCATCTTCCTCTTGCTCTGGCCCCTCGCGGCCGTCGCCTCCTCGCCTGCTTGGTCCCTTCCTCCCTCTTGGGGATTTGCAAGCGCGTGTCCTCAGGCGGCCCCCTCACCCAAAAAAATAACAGACTGCGAAAGCACCCCCCCTTTCCGCTACCCCATCCTCGCCCGGTGACTGGTTACTATCTCGGCAGCCTGGAGATAGCCGCAGAGGTCAGGGACGAGGTCGGCATCACCAACCTCAATCTGTCCTCTTGCCGTCCTGCGCATATATGCTCGGGGCTTCGCGGAAGGGGCACCATCGCCGCTGTCACGAGCATCATCACGACCTCGGGAACAAAGGGGCCAAGAGACCAAAACATCGCAACGCCTCATCATCGATCTGCTGCTTACTCTACTATTGCTCCACAGGACCATTAACGACCCGTCTATCGACCTCGCGCCCTTTGACGATTAATCTCTCTTCACTTCTCTTCCATTCTTAATCACAAACCGCAACCATGGGTCTCACATTCAGCAAGCTGTTCGACCGGCTCTGGGGAAAGAAGGAGATGCGTATTCTGATGGTCGGCCTCGATGCCGCCGGAAAGACCACCATTCTGTACAAGCTGAAGCTCGGTGAAATCGTCACCACCATCCCTACCATTGGTATGACTTGCCACCTCCCTTCCCCGAACACAATAGCCTTACTTCTCGTCGATGTCGCCATACGCCTCCACCGGCTCGGGTGCTGGCATTGGTCGAGTCCGAGTCTGACTTACAGGCTCCCCTCGCTATCCAAAGTAAATTCAATGCTAATGACGTATCCACACAGGCTTCAACGTCGAGACTGTCGAGTACAAGAACATCCAGTTCACTGTTTGGGATGTCGGTGGTCAGGACAAGATCCGTCCCCTGTGGAGACATTACTTCCAGAACACCCAGGGTATCATCTTCGTCGTCGACTCCAACGATCGCGACCGTATCGTCGAGGCCCGTGAGGAGCTGCAGCGCATGCTGAACGAGGACGAGCTGCGGGATGCTATCCTCCTGGTCTTCGCCAACAAGCAGGATCTGCCTGTATGTCCCACCTTCCAACCCAAACTCCACGCGAATAAATTCAGACTTCTGACCTTGCCATAGAATGCCATGAACGCTGCCGAGATCACCGACAAGCTCGGTCTCCACAGCCTGCGACAACGGGCCTGGGTAAGTCACATATGCTGCTTTTCCATATCTGCCCAACCGCTTGTGCTAACATGCCACTCAGTACATCCAATCTACTTGCGCTACTTCTGGTGATGGTCTGTACGAGGGTCTTGAGTGGCTCGCCACCACCCTGCGCAAGGCCGGCCACCAGTAAACGGTCTGGTCTGCGCATTGGGTCACTTTTCTGCACATCATCTCTCTCCGTCACCCATCTTCGGTTGTAATTCGCAAAGTATCCCTGAGCAATCGAAATCAGTCCAACCATATTCGCATCTCGTCTGGCCGGTCGACTCCTCCCCCACCCGTACAGTGACCTGCTGCTATGCCTAATAGACGCAGTTCGCAAAAATCTTTTGCACTCTCTGTGGTCAAAGAAGAAACGTCGTGTGTTTGTGTTTCCGCGGAAAGAAAAGGGGCGCAACTGGGTTGGGATCTTTGTACAATTTGAAATAGGGGTATGAATGCGGCTTCGTCGAGAGTCCCTTTTTACCGCTCTTTCCTATGCCGAGGAACCATCTTATATCTCTGTTATAGCGGTGGGAACTATAGGAAGAGAGACAAGTTATTACGAGGCGGGCCCAGACTTATGACAAATTGTTCTTTCTCTTTCCCTTATAGAGCATCCTTTCCTTGATTCCTGTCACTTTGTGTTGTATGAGGCTTCCGATGCTGTGTGTGTGTGCTCTGGTCATCCCAGAGGTGTTCAGATTGTTCAAACTTGACTCAAGTACTCTGGTGTGTTCGTCATTGCTGAATACTGCTTCTGCTTTTTGTGAGTTCACCTTGAGGTGATGTTGCTCGTGCCTGCATCCAGTAACTGGTCTTTGAAAGACAGCCCAGACTCTTGCCACAAGAGGCCAGGAGGGAGAGAAGCTCACCGACCGACTGTGCAGTCGTGAAACTAGATTAAGTCTATGACAAAGTATAAGAAGAAAACTGTGAGGCAATACGAATACTGCTTAAATTGAGCATTCGGCCCAACCCGGACCAATATCATCCTGATGTTCCAATGCAACAATGGACTTGAGGTTCATTGAGTTCAATACAATGGTTTAAATAACTTAAGAGAGAGGAGGATATCTCTACGTACATTAGGTACATATACATCTTGCTTTGCCTGAATCAAAACTTCCCTAAAACTTCCATGCAGACCCAACCATATACACAGAGATATACCCATACTGTTGATACATTTTAAACATTTGTCCATTTCCTGCCATTGGGAATCAGAGAACGCCTTCCCAGCTGCCCAAATGCCTGATTCAAAGGTCAAAAGTCAAGAGGCCGCCCGGCCGCTCTAGGAGGAAGAGGCAGCGTCGCCCTCCGCCTCACCAGCGACCGGCGTTGCCGAGGCGGGTGTAGTCGCCGTGATCTCGAGCCCAGACTTGTCCTCCTTGATGGACACGGTCGCCACGTCGCCCATCTTGATCTGGCCGCGGATGATCCTGTCGGCCAGCCCGTTGCCGATCTCGGTCGTGATGAGGCGGTTCAGCGGGCGCGCGCCAAACTTGGGGTCGTAGCCGCGCTCGGCGAGCCAGTCGCGCACCTCGCCGGGGACCTCGAGCGCGATGCGCCGATCATCGAGCCGCGCCTGCAGCTCGCGCAGGCGGATGTCGACAATGTCGCGCAGGGCGCTCAGGGCGAGGCGCTTGAAGATGATGAACGAGTCGATGCGGTTGAGGAACTCGGGCGGGTACGCGGCGGCCACGACGTCCATGACGGCCTTCTTGACCGACGGGTCGATCTCGCCGTCGGGCGTCTCCTTGTACGGGTGGAGGTGGTCGTTGCCGACGAGGATGTCGGCGCCCAGGTTGGACGTCAGCACGATGATGGTGTTCTTGAAGTCGACCTTGTGGCCCTGCGCGTCGGTGAGGTACCCCTCGTCCAGGACCTGCAGGAGCAGGGCCGAGATGTCGCGATGCGCCTTTTCGAACTCGTCAAAGAGCAGCACGGCGTAGGGCTTGCGCCGCACGGCCTCGGTCAGCTGGCCGGCGTCCTCGTAGCCCACGTATCCTGAGGGGGCGCCGATGAGGCGCGAGATGGTGTGCTTCTCTTGGAACTCAGACATGTCGAAGCGGACGACGGCAGACTCGGTGGAGAAGAGGAAGCCGGCAAGCTTCTTGCAGAGCTCCGTCTTGCCCACGCCTGTGGGGCCGAGGAAGAAGAAGGAGGCGAGGGGCCGGTTTTCGCCAGAGAGGCCGGCGCGCTGCATCCTCACGGCGTCGGCTACAGCCTTGAGGGCCTCGTCTTGGCCGCGAACAGACTGCCGCAGGGTGTCCTCCATGTGCACCAGCTTCTCGATGTGACCGGACGTCAGCTTCGAGACCGGAATGCCGGTGATGCGCGAGACGACGGTGGCAATGTCGTCTGCCGTCACCGAGTCGTGGATCAGGCTGTCATCGGAGGCTCTCTTCTCCTCGCCCTCTTTCGGAAGCTTCTTCTCCAGAGATGGGATAATGCCGAATCGCAGCTCGGAAGCACGCCCAAACTTTCCAGTTCTCTGCGCTTGGTCGAGCTCGATCCTCGCCTTGTCCAGCTCTTCCTGCGTCTTCTTGATGGAGTCGATTTCGCCTCGCTCCTTCTCCCACCTTTCAGTAAGTAACCTGACCTCCTTTTGGTATTTTCTGAGGTCATCCTCCAACTTGCTGCGCCTCTCCTTACTAGCCACATCTTTTTCTTTCCTCAAACTCTCGAGCTCGATTTGTATCGTCATAATCTTTTGGTCGAGGCGCATGATGTCTTCTGGTTTGGATTCTTGTTGCAGTCGGAGGGAGCTGGCAGCCTCGTCCATCAGGTCGATGGCTTTGTCAGGCAAGAATCGGTCGGTAATGTAGCGGTTCGAATAGGTCGCAGCGGCAACAAGGGCACCGTCCGTAATCCTTACACCATGGTGCACCTCATACTTGTCCTTGATTCCGCGAAGGATGCTGATGGTATCCTCCACGGTTGGTTCGTTCACCACGATTGGCTGGAAACGCCTTGCGAGTGCCACATCTTTCTCGATCAGACGATACTCGTTCAGTGTTGTTGCACCGCAGCATTGCAGCTCGCCTCTTGAAAGTGCAGGCTTCAGGAGATTCGAAGCGTCGATGGAACCTTCAGCCTTTCCAAGACCCAAAAGGGTGTGTAGCTCATCGATGAAGAGTATGACTTCGCCATGGGCTTGTTCCACCTCCGTCAGCACCTTCTTCAACCGCTCCTCAAAGTCACCTCGGAACTTGGCTCCTGCGATGAGCGACCCAAGGTCAAGACTGATGACCCTCTTCTTCTTGATGCTCTCGGGCACATCGCCTCGCACTATCCTCAAGGCCAGCCCTTCCAGAATTGCCGTCTTTCCCGTTCCCGCATTGCCGATGAGGACGGGGTTGTTCTTTGTTCTCCGGGAGAGGACTTGGATTGTGCGCTGAATTTCTGCATCTCTGCCAATGACAGGGTCCAACTTTCCATCTTTCGCCTTGGCAGTCAAGTCGATTCCGTATTGTTCGAGTGCCGGTTTCTCCTCCTCGCCGCCGCCCATGTTCATGCGGTGGGTTCCGCCGGGGGGGTGTGGCCTTCCGTTCGCATAGTGGCGGATGTTAGTGAGAGGTAGTCGAGATACTGGGTAGGTCGTGAGAGCTGGAACAAGATATGGGCTGTGGAGGAGGCTCGGCGAAGTTCTCGCGGTTCTCAGAGCAGTTCGTGACGCATCTCCAGATGCGACACGGCGGGTTGTTGCGAGGAATTGTCGTCGAAGCAACATGTTGGCATTAATTCGAGTGGCATGTGCAGTTATTCCGAGTTTAGAAGAAACCAGGGGAGGGCTTGGTCTGTAATATGCACTGCCGAGGAGGCGAATGGGCAGTGCGAGGTGGGCAGAAGAGTGTCGTGATGTCAGGCGCATTCGAGCATCTTCTGCAGCTATTCCGAGCTCCACCCGATACTTTTCTTATCTTAGCCCCAAAGCTTAACCGCCATGGGCTATCAGAGAGAATGTTCAACGCTGTGGCTATCCCTTTTCGGGGGAAGCTCCAGCTGTACAGTGGCCTGTGCGGCGAACTTCAAAAGGCGCCTTGGATTTTTTTTTCGCTCTGGATTCTTTCCTGCATATTCTTTGTCTGTTTCCCTTTTCACTCCTCGCAGCGCTCGTGATGGTGCAGCGGAGTAAGATGGGCTTTCGGAATCCGTGCATTGTACTGGATGGCTGCTGTTCCAGTAGTGATGCGAGCACCCAGGCGACATTTGACCTCGGTGCTGTCTCGCCATGACATAAGTGTCTTGAGCAGTCCTTGACAACTCGCAGATGCATATTCGCGAACCTGCTCATCATGTCTGGTGAGCTTGCAGCCAAGTCGGCGAATTTCTTTTCCTTTTTGGCGGAGCAGGCCGAGTGCCCGTCTCTGCTTCGATCTGTTGCTCCTTTTCTTTGTTTTATCCCGGATATGCAATTACTATGATGAGAAACATTGGTCCGTGTTACTGAGCAGACTCAAGACCTGCACATGACGAGACAACAAGCACTAAGTGCAACTCTGATCCTGCATACCCCATTTCCTTCGATTTGTCTTCCTCAGTAGCTGAGAGAAGATATGGCGTGCTCTCGTCAGGTTAACCAGACCGGCATTCAACCAACATGTAAGGTTCCTTGCGAGACCTGATGAGTGGCAGCCGTGTATGGGATTGATCCATACGACGAAGATTCGTCAAGAGTGTACTCACGAGCGACATAATTTGAATAATGAAATGAACCACCTGCATGTAGAGAGCTACATGGACATGCTCAGGATGGACATGGCCAGGCCTCACCATGCCTTTCAGGAAGGGGGCAAGCCACTCTCGGCTCGGCACCATCCGTAATTCACATATCCTCAAGATGCCTGCCTGATGTGTGTAACAGAATGCTGTTGAGAAACGGCGCGAACAAATCCGCAATCCCGACAGGACGAGACAAGCGGGTTGCATCTGCAAGGGCCCGCGACAACCAGCCAATAACCCAGCCCTGTCGACGGGGTGGTTACGGCAGGCCAATCAACGGCCGGCGTTGGCCATTCACGGCGCCTATTCCACACAGTCTCCAGCTTGGTCGGCGCCAGACACAACGTCTTCTCTGCTTTTCACTGGCTGCAAGTGACAGCAGACCATCGACCAGCAGGACATCCAGGCATCATGATTCGCAGAGGTAAGGCCTGCCCGCGGGCTGGCGAGATTCGAAAAGCAGTGGCGTGGGTCAGCCGTCTCGATGAGCAGATGGTCGAACGCATCATGCGTGCCGTATCGCCCTGCTCGTCATTGACCGGTCGGTTTGGAAATTGGCGTCCTCGCGTCCATTGACGTGTCAAGTGAGAGGGCCTGGTTGAGTCAAGAAAGCTGCCTGATGTATATCGCCCTATTCACCAACCACTCCCTCCGGCCATTTCTCTTCCTTTGTCTTCGTATTGTGCGTCACTCTTGGAGGCTATTGACCACTCCAAACACCGTTCCCCCTTCTTGGTGACTGTTTCACCTTTCTTTTGTCTTTGCAGTCTCTCTTTTGTCGACTTCGATGCCTGCTTTCTTCGCCAAGAGCACTTGACCTTCCTTACCGAGCCTGGTAGTGAATGCCTTGAGCCTTTGCCCTTTGACAAAAGCGGCATCCGTCCGTCATTCATATTTCGAATGTCTACCCCTTCGACTTCTATGGCTTTCTAATCATCCTCTTTTCCTTTTCATCCTACGCTACCTTTAACACTTTCACCGCAATTTATCAAAGCGTCCAACTTCAACGATAACCGACTTGATATACCTCGCACCCTCGCATACAATGAACAGCACCAAACCGCTCGCTCGTCGCGACGCCTTGCCATCGCCGTCAGATGGCCCGGAGGACTGGGAGGACTGGGAAGAGGATGGCCAAACAAGTCCAATCGGCAGCGACAAAGGCCGGCTTCTAGTTCCTTCGGCCACCGCCCAAGGCACCTCACGCCTTAAAATTGCGCCCCCAGGATATTCAGAAGCTCGCCAGGGAGCAGTTCGCAACTCGGTCCACAAACCAAAGAGGCTTTTCTCCCGGGGCCGACAGAAGGCCCAGAATGCCAAGGCCGGGATCAAGCTTGTGACGGACATGTCCAAATTCCGCAAGCAGCAGCATATTGCTTACCAGCTGAGATCGGCCGCCGAAGCCGACTCGAGGACGGGCAAATTTGTGGACGCGGCCGCTCTGAGAGCCCTCGAGGGAACGCCGACATCTGCGTCCGTGGGCAGCTTTTCCTGGCTGAGGCGAAAGCAAGCATTTGCAGGTGAGGTCAACTCGCCGCACCAACCTCACAGCGGGCTCTCCCCTGCCGACCGTCCGATCATGATAGGAATCGCTTTGCCAGAGGACGATGCGGCGGCCCGGGTAATCAGTCCGCAAACAGCTATCATTGAGACCCCGTTGGACTTGCGGAGACATTTTCCTGCATCCCAGCCCAACGCCTCCAAGACACCTGAAGCACAAGAACCCCATTCGGTCTGGTCACCTGATACGGATGATGGATCGTCTCTTCCCGCATCTCGTGTAGCCTCAAGCGTCTACTCCCAACCAGGCCGGCCCAGCTCACAGAGCGATGTGCCACCAGTGCCGATGCTTCCATCTGCCTATGCGAATCCGTCTCACAGAGGCGACCATCGTGTGGAAGAAGATGATGACGACGCTTTCACACCCGTCACTCTTTTCGAGGAGGACGGCAGCCCTGTGGAGACCAGGAAGAGAGCCAAGTCTGTACGATCCAAAGGTCACACTCGATCACCAGCCACAATAGCAACGTTGTCCGGCTGGTGGGATCATGTTCAAACTCCTTTCAAGGAGACCCACAGCCCACTCACTCCTAAGCCCAAGAGCGAAGCTACTGATGACGGCAAAAGCACGGCTGGATGGTGGACAAGAACCAACGAGAAGCAGCATGTATCGCCTGTGGCTATGAATCAAAACACTCCATCTGTGGCATCTGTGGGAGGAAACATCCAAACTGAACACACCTCAGCGATGCCCCTTGCCATAGCCTCCTCCTCGAGAGCACCACCGGTCAGTCCCGTGCAAGGATCTGGATCTCAGCAAACCCAGCCAAGTCAAGCTGGAAAGGTACATCATCTGGTCCTCGATGAGGACATTCCTACCGAGCAGCCACCGCCATATGAACCGCCATCCAAGCAGGTACACTACAGGGCCGTTTTCCCTCCTGGACACCCGCTTCGCGCTCGCTTCCCAGCCTCTCCCGGCCCATCATCCCCCGGTTTGGCCAATACCATGACGTCGCAGGGCGCAATCAGCATGACAGATGTACCGTTGACACCAGCCGCGAATCGATCCAATCCAAGCCTGCCGGCTGAGCAGCGTCTTCCTGATCGAGCCA
Source organism: Thyridium curvatum (assembly GCF_004353045.1). Taxonomy (NCBI): domain Eukaryota; kingdom Fungi; phylum Ascomycota; class Sordariomycetes; order Thyridiales; family Thyridiaceae; genus Thyridium; species Thyridium curvatum. Next base: position 856,135 of record NW_022156757.1, read on the forward strand.
TTGGTACTTTCGTGCCCACTGAGCATTTTCTAAGCTCGGTGGGCAACTCCCCAGCAGCCAAGGTTGAGCGTCAACGACGGCGCCACGAGAAAGAGGACTTCGTGGCTCGGAAATTTGAGGGGTTCTGGAAAGGCAGGGGTTACCTGCCGCAGAGTGGCTGTTATGGCCGTCGTGGCCGTGAGGGCCGTAAGCGGAGGCGTGTTTGTCTCGGTATCCTAGCTGGTTTTCTAGCTGCCATCATCCTCATAGTCGTCCTGGCTGTCACGTTGACGCGGAACAAGAAGCCACAGGCCAGCCCATATTCTCCGTTTCTCAACCTCACCAACTTTCCCCCGATCCCGACTGGGGTGCTCTCGGTGGTGGGAACGGCCTCGGACGGAATGAGCGACTGCGTGCAGCCTGCTACGCTTTGGAGCTGCGCCCTTCCCAAGGAGCAGCAGGAGAAGAACAAACCCTTTTCCGCCAACCAGCCCAGCTTTGTTATTCAAATCCAATTTGACAACAACACTCGCCAGCTTTGGGACGTGCCAGATGGGCCGATTCCGACCCCTGTTACTAAGGTAAGCAGTCAAATTATGAGCTCGAAGCTCAAGACGAGCCTTGCTAATGGTCAGAATCAGGGCTCGACACGGCGGGGAGCTGCCAGTATCTTGCAGTATTTGAGGAGGAGGAGGCGGGAACGCAGGCAGGCCCAGATGATCGACCCCGGTTTCACGCCGTCTCCAGCTCCTCCATCGTTCCAGGAGATGTACTTCCTCGGCAACACTTCGGACAATATTGTTTCATCGCGCAAGGCAGGGGAGCCCACCCCATTCTACATCACTTTTCTACACTCGATCAATGAGACCGCCGGCCCCAATGTGCTTTCACGGCGGGGCATCGGGAACGGCATCGAGGTCGGCGCCAACGGCAACATTACTACAGTCCTCGACCCTGTCGAGAAAAACCCAGACGGCACAGGGGTGCCGGCAAAGATGCTGACATTTCCCGTGCAGCAACCGTTGCGCTTGTTTGACCGAGGGCTCCCTACAGAGCACTACGGTTTCTACAATTTCTTCGACAAGACAGTCTACCTCAAGTCTATCACCCCGCTCACCAACGGTACCTCTCGCTCGGGGGATGTCCCCACCGACGAGAAAGGCGGATCTCTCGAGACGGAGGCCAAGTTCTTTGTCTTGTGGGCGCAGACCAGGTTCCACGTGCAGATCTGGACTCGTACGGATAACACGACGAGTCTGCTTGGGTCGAGGATCGACGCATCCGGCAACGCAGTCCCGATCAGCAACAGCACACAGCCGGGGACCTTTCCTTACCCGATTACGATCGGGGAGGATCTGCACGGCGGGAACCACGACAAGAAGGGGACGCTGGCCTACCCTGTGGATGACAGGCAGAAAATCGTGGAGACGGACCCCAAGACGGTGCTGGTGGACTATGGCTTCCTGGGGACGAGCGTGAACCACGAGGCGGATCCGAGCTGGGGTGGCATCGACGGGGGCACGGGCGGGTGCCGGTGTGCATGGACTAACTTCCGGAAGACTAGGCCGGTGTAAGGCAAGCCTGGGTGCTGGAGTTCTTTCTACTTTTGCAAAAGTTCTCGGTAGGCGTCCGTCTGTATCATAGGTTTTCAGTCATATTCGCATAGCATGGTGGTGGACAGGATGCATCATAAAGCTTATTTGGTAATTCAAAATTGAAACAACGTCACGATAGGTCTTTGATACTGCAAAGGTGTTCGTATTCGTGATGGCATGCGATTGTAGTATCTGCCTAGCCATGGTGATGAGGCAAGTCGTTCTTCATGCTTGCTTGGCATAGGCGCATGGACTCGCTCCTTTGTGTCACTCCCTGCCACCTTCACCCAAAGAGCAAAAAAAAGAGAAAAGAAAAGACAAAAACAATAGCAACAATGGTCTCATCGGGGATCGAGCGCATCCCAGTTGCACCCGCTTGAAGATGTTTGGCTGTGATTCGGGAGACATCAATATCTCAAGGACCCGCTCCCAAGTAAAGTCTCAATGGCAGGACTCGCAATAGCAAATATCTCCGGAGTATGTACGAGTACTAGGGCAGCAACTTTGTTTCTGGGCTTTGCCATCTTTTGTGGCAAGGACGCCGGATTCCTGTATGAGATGCCAACTGCGATCTGAGTGGGTGTGAATGGTTGAACTGGGGAGTTGGCCTGCATTGCTGATTGGCCGATCTTGACATTTGCGGAGCATTCCCTGCACGGGACGATGCGTATTCGCATTTCGTCTTCGAGAAGCCCATCCATCAATCAAAGTAGTACAAGTACCTAGGTACTCAAGACACTCTAACGGTATCACTGAATACGGCAAAGTTCCAAAGTTGGTAACTACTTGTAAACAGCATACCCGCCGCCCATCATCATCACACGATAGGGCCCAGCAAACAAAATAAGATACTCGTAGCCAGAGACCCTGGATTGCCCGTCGTGTGGAGATCGAGCCTGTGAGACTGCGCCGATTTCAAAATACACAACGTACGGTAAGGAAGACTGGGGCTTCTAGCGGGCAGCATGTGGCATGATGTCGCTCAGGGGCTCCCGCGGAATGACCTGAGCCAGACGCCAGTCCAGCGACTCCGTCGGCGATGCTGAGGTACCTCGGATTGGGAAACCAGCATATCTCAACCCGAATACGACAACGCGCCCTCATTGGCCAATTGACCTCCCGTCCGCCCTGGTGGCCAAGGCAGAAGAGTGGGGACCACAGGTCACTGAGGCCCGTGAGTGGTGTACCTGGCTACGACGCTCCCGCTGAAAGAACTGCCAGACCGCCCGCCGCGTTGCGCCCCTCTCGCCCCCCTGGCGCATTTTTTCGCCATGGCAATTTGCATCCATGGATCTTTTTTGCCCGCCAACGCCAGACTAATAAATAAGAAGGGGCACGCTGCAGCCTCCCATATCTTGACCGTCCTGCTCCTCTCCTCCATCGCCGGTGTCCCTACGACTGTCTCTTGAGAGCTGTCGCCTTTCTCTGCTTGGTGCTTTTATTTTCTCTCTCTTCCTCCTCGGTCGCTGCTCGGGCTCATATCGTGTTGAGACGCGTTTCGTTGTGTGCCCATTCCGAATCCCTTGACCGGCCTCGTCGAGATGGGTGTTTTCCAGGACGTGGCGGGCCCTGCCCTGCAGCAGTATCAGCAGCTTGGCTTTGGCTCCCAGATCGGTGTCGCGGTTGTCGGATCTCTGGTGCTCATTGTCGTGCTCAATGTTCTCAACCAGATCCTTTTCCAGAACCCCAATGAGCCGCCCATGGTCTTCCACTGGTTCCCCCTCGTCGGCAGCACCATCACGTACGGCATGGACCCGCCCAAGTTCTTCAAGGACAATCGCAAGAAGGTATGCGCTCTCGGGCCCGAGCTTCGCTCTCCAGTACAAGGCTAACAGGCCACATCCAGTACGGCGATGTGTTCACCTTCGTTCTCCTCGGCAAGAAGACCACTGTCGCCCTCGGCACCCAGGGCAACGACTTCATCCTCAACGGCAAGATCCGCGACGTCAACGCCGAGGACATCTACAACAAGTTGACTGGTCCCGTCTTCGGCAGCGATGTCGTGTACGACTGCCCCAACGCCAAGCTCATGGAGCAGAAGAAGGTAAGAAATGATGCGGTCTCTTCACTCGCCCTCGTTAGCGTCGCTTCCAAGTCGCTGACCGATATTCCCTTGGCCCTTCGCAGTTCATGAAAGTTGCTCTGACTACTGAGGCCTTCCGCTCCTACGTCCCCATCATCTCGGACGAGGTTACCTCGTACATCAAGCGCTGCCCCGACTTCAAGGGAGAGTCGGGCATCGTCGACATCCCCGCCAAGATGGCCGAGATCACCATTTTCACCGCCTCGCACGCTCTGCAGGGCAAGGATATCCGAGACAAGTTTGACGAGACTCTGGCCGATCTGTACCACGACCTCGACATGGGCTTCAGCGCCATCAACTTCCAGCTGCACTGGGCCCCTCTCCCGTGGAACAACAGGCGAGACCACGCCCAGAGGACCGTTGCCAAGATTTACATGGACACCATGGCTGAGCGCCGCGCTCGTGGCGACACTGGCAAGCAGGACATGATGACTCACCTCATGAACGCCCAGTACAAGGACGGCAGACCTGTTCCCGACCACGAAATTGCCCACATGATGATTGCGCTGCTCATGGCCGGCCAACACTCGTCCTCGTCAACCAGCGCCTGGATCATGCTGCGCCTGGCCTCGAGGCCTGACATCATGGAGATGCTCTACCGGGAGCAGGTCGAGGCCCTCGGCGCCGACCTGCCGCCGCTGACCTATGAGGATCTTGCCAAGCTCCCCCTGAACCAGGCCATCATCAAGGAGACTCTCCGTCTTCACGCTCCTATCCACTCGATCATGCGCGCCGTCAAGCAGCCGATGCCCGTCCCTGGCACCAAATATGTCGTCCCCACCAACCACATCCTCCTGTCCGCCCCGGGTGTGACCGCCAGCGACGAGCAGTACTTCCCTGAGCCTGACCTGTGGGATCCTCGCCGCTGGGACAAGGAGTCGCCTCTTGCCCCGACTATTGTGCGCAACGAGATCATCGAGGACGATGAGAAGATCGACTACGGCTACGGACTGGTGAGCAAGGGCTCGACCTCGCCATACCTGCCTTTTGGTGCCGGCAGGCATCGTTGCATTGGCGAGCACTTTGCCAATGCCCAGCTGCAAGTCATTACCGCTGAGATTGTACGGCAGTTCAAGTTTAGCAACGTCGACGGCAGCAACTCTGTCATCGGCACCGACTATGCTTCGCTCTTCTCTCGTCCTCTGTCACCTGCCAACATCCGCTGGGAGAAGAGGTGAACAACAGGTCTGGCGGGACGATGAAGAGACGGACGTGAAAGAAAACATAATTCTTCTGTACATATTCATGCCGCGTCGTCGCGACGGCACAGCCACAGCGGGCGAAAGCGACCCGAGGAAGAAAGCGGCTGCAGCGGCCTGGTTAGATCTGCTTTGAGCGCGTGATAGAAATAATATTTAATCGACGAATTACGTTCATATCAGAGAGGCGTTCACCTTCGCAACTTGACGATGCATGCCGGTGTGTGTGTGGCTGTCTGGATCTGCGCCTGAGTGTCAGTTGGGTGTTGCAGGCCGATCAGGGACACTGCCCTTCCAAGTTAATTGGCAGCGGCATGAATGACGCAGCCATCCCGGCAAGCGCTGAAACAGGGATGCAGAGCTGGCAGCCCTTCCCTGCAGCCAGCTCGGACAGCGGCGAGGAGTAGACATTTTGATCCGGGAGATTAAGGCTTCTGCGGAGGCGGAGCTGAAGCAGACTTACGGAGTACTTGCACAGGGCGCACGCGTCTGTAGGCGACATCCACAGATGCCAACAAGAGGTTGCGTAGACACCATCCATGTTCCTCATCATCGTGTCGCTTCGCCTCGCCTCACCACTGCAGCCGATTGACCCGGAACAGCGGGCGCCTGGACTTACACCTACACCAGATCAGACACGTCTGTAAGAGCTCCAGCTAGCGCCAAGACCATCCATATGAACCGCTATCCCTCGCCAGGTTCATCTTCTCTCTCTCTTCTCTGCATCGCTACATAACTTATTTGGCCTCGTCTACGACACCTCAAGAATAAAAATTTGTTGAGGATCTCGAGGCATCGTTTGCCGTTTGAGATTGTAGATCGCTCTCTCTCTCTCTCTCTCTCTCTCTTTCTACCCAATTGCTGTGTTCGAAGACACAAGCCGCTGCCAAGAAGCGCACTACGAAACCAGCCAGCCGCTATCATGACCGAACGAATCGGGCCTATGCTGCGGCTCTGGGGCCTGCAGACCGACCAGCTGCCCAAGCCAGACGCCTCACCGGCCGAGCTGGCACCGTTCCTCATCTCCCTCCTGCAGGAAGCCGTGCCCTTCATCGACGCCGTGGCGCCCAAGTCCGGGTCGCCGGCCTCCGCCGGTGCCAAGCCCGCCGCCGCCGCCGCCTCCGTGTGGAAGCCCAAGGGCCGCAAGACGTACCGCGACTCGGACGCCCCCGTCGACCTCTACGAGCGCGTCATCCCCGTCACCCGGCTGCAGGTCACGGCCACGCGCAACGAGAAGGCGCCCGGCACGGCGCCCCGCGCCACCAAGCCCGAGACGTGGGTGTGCCGGCGGTCGGTGCACCGCGACGCCGCGGCCGCGGGCACGGCCTCGTGGGCCGAGTTCCGCGCGCGCCTCAAGGACCGCCACGCCGAGTCCGAGGACGCCTTCACGCCCACCGTCGTCGGCGCCCGCGAGGCCATGGTCTGGCGCTCCGGCTGCGCCGGCGTCGAGGCCGCCCTCGCCGACGAGGCCCGCGGCGGGCAGCAGCAGGCCTGGGGCGACTTCACCCTCAAGGTGGAGGAAATGCGCCACCGCATCGGCCGCCCCTTGCTCAAGGACCGCACCTTCCCCGTCCTGCAGATGACCTGCGCCGCCGTGCGCCCGCCCCGCGACGAGTTCCTCGTCGTCAGCGTCACCCTCGACCCGGGCTTCCGCGGCGCGCCCCAGGCCCAGCTCAGCCGGGACAAGGGCACCGTCATCGCCGCGTACGTGAGCGTCGAGCGCATCCGGCGGATGGATAGCGCCGGCGGCGACGAGATCGAGTGGCTGATGGCGACGGCCAGCGACGCCCGCGGCGTCCTGCCGCAGTGGCTGCAGGTTCTCGCCGTCCCGGGCCAGATCGCAAAGGACGTGCCCCTCTTCCTCGGCTGGATGGCGCGCGAGCGCCGCGGCGAGGCGCACCCTCCCGCGGCCGAGCTCGCCACAGAGGCTTCCACCACCAGAAGCAGCGGCGCGGAGTCTCGCGGCGAGGGTGGCGCCCGGGTCCGCGGTCAAAACGGGCAACCTCATGAGACCTCGACGGCGGCGGCAGGCGCTGGACCCGGTGAAGCCAGGACTGGGATGATATAACGAGGAGAAAGTCCCACCATTTTTGGGCACGATGAAGCAGACCATCTTGTAATTGTTTGCGAGCATCCTACCTTTTGAACGCTGGCGACCTACTCGTAGACAGTTGTTCCGCGAAGATGAAGTTGCGACTCGCGAGGATGTCAGTGAACACTGATTTGAACCGAGAAAAGGACAGTCCCAGAAAGAAATCAGATGGATATATCACTTTGGGCTAAGTAGCGGATTAAGCCTTTCTTTACACCCTCTCTTGAATTGTATGTAGTCAGTATTCGTACCCTCTTTCATTCATGTACCATAGCGAGCATGACCATTCGACGCACACATGTATGATACTTTTTGAATTGGTTGTATTTTTCCATAACAAACGAAACTCGTCCAATGCTGTCGACTTGAAATACACCTCCCATGTACACAGATTCGCCTATGGAGCCTTAAAAGTTACAGACACCCGCACGCTGTAAAAAGCCGGGACAAGTGTGGCTAATTCCTCCCGCCGCTCACAGACACCAAGCGCAGAGTATCGCACAGCCTCCCTCCTCATCCACTTCGGCTTCATTGCATCCCCGCTTTCCAGACGTCCGTTATCTATATGGTATGATTCGCTGAAGCACCTCTCTTTTAGTACACGCGCTTGAAGGGGGGGACAGCCTTGCACTCGTTCTCGTCCAGGGTGTGGCCAATAACCCTCCTGTACGAGAGATCGACCTTGCCGTGAGGCTTCTTCTGCCAGCTCAGAGTGTGCTTCATCCAGTTCTCGTCGTCACGGTCGGGATAATCCTCTCTTGCGTGGGCACCGCGAGACTCCTTCCGGGTGGCGGCAGCGGTGGCGGTTTGGGTACTGGTGGCAAGCAATCAGCATTGATGGCATACAGATAGAAAAATTTGTCAACTTACGCGCAGGTCAGCAGATTCCTCAGCTCCAGAGTCTCAACGAGGTCGGAGTTCCAGATCATGCTACGGTCCTTGATACCGACCTGGGAGAAGGTACCATCGACCTCGGCGATCTTGCGGACACCCTCGTCCAAGCTCTCCTGGGTCCTGAAGACGCTGACATCGGTCTGCATGGTCTTCTGCATGGCAAGACGGATCTCTGCGGTGCTCTTGGGGCCGTCAGATGTCCTGATCTGATCGAGCACCTCGATAGAATCAGCACCGGCATCAGCACTGACGGGCTTCTGCTTCTGGCCGGGGGTGAAGTTGTCGCGGATGGTGTGGGAAACGGCACGGCCGAAGACAACGAGATCAAGCAGCGAGTTGGCTCCGAGACGGTTGGCACCGTGGACAGACACGCAGGCAGCCTCACCGCAAGCGAACAGACCAGGAACCACCTTGTCGTTGCCGCTCTCATCGACGGTCAGGACTTCACCGGTGTACTTGGTGGGGATACCACCCATGTTGTAGTGGACAGTGGGCAGGACAGGGATGGGCTGCTTGGTGACATCAACGCCAGCAAAAATACCGGCAGTCTCAGAGATACCAGGCAGACGCTCGTGCAGAATCTCGGCGGGAAGATGGCTCAGCTGCAAATAGATATGGTCCTTGTCGGGACCAACGCCACGACCGTCACGGATCTCCATGGTCATGGACCGAGAGACGACATCACGACTGGCCAGATCCTTGGCAGTAGGAGCGTAACGCTCCATGAACCGCTCACCCTCGGAGTTGAGCAGGTAACCACCCTCACCGCGAGCACCCTCGGTGATCAGGCAGCCGGCTCCGTAGATACCGGTGGGGTGGAACTGAACGAACTCGAGATCCTGGTTGGGAAGACCAGCACGAGCGACCATAGCCATTCCGTCACCAGTGCAGGTATGGGCCGAAGTGCAGCTGAAGTAGGCACGGCCGTAACCGCCAGTAGCCAGGACGGTGTTGGTCGAGAGGAAACGGTGCAGGGTACCGTCCTCCTGGTTGTAAGCCAGAACACCACGGCACTCGCCATCCTCCATGATCAGGTCGAGGGCGAAGTACTCGATGAAGTAGTTCGTGTTGTGCCTGAGGGATTGGCCGTAGAGGGTGTGCAGGAGGGCGTGGCCGGTTCGATCAGCGGCGGCACAGCACCGGTACGCCTGACCACCCTTACCGAACTTTTGCGACTGGCCGCCAAATGCTCGCTGGTAACTGTGTTGAGAGTAACGTTAGCGGGCGTGTCATGGCGTGGCTTGGAGCATAATTGTCCACCTACATCTTGCCGTCCTCTGTTCTGGAGAAGGGGCAGCCGTAATTCTCGAGCTCGACAATCGAAGCCGGAGCCTCGCGGGTCATATAGTGAATGGCATCCTGATCACCGAGCCAGTCGGAGCCCTTGACGGTATCGTACATATGCCATCTCCAGTCGTCCTCGTGCATGTTTCCGAGGGCAGCATTGATACCACCCTGTGCGGCGACAGTGTGACTTCGGGTAGGGAACAGCTTGGAGATGCAGGCGGTGTTGAACCCGGCCTCGGCCAGACCGAAGGCGGCACGAAGACCCGAACCACCCGCTCCGACTACAACGGCATCGTACTCGTGATCCTGGTGGGCGGACGCAAGTCAGCTCATTGATTCCTCGATCCCGAGCACAAGTCGCAAGGATTTTGTAAGAATGACTCGCAAGAAAGAGGGTACTCACAATGACGGGGTACTTTGTGCTGACAAAAGGAGATGCCTCCTTCGCTCGCAGAGGCGCGTTGGCAATGATCCGGGCTGTTTGTTTGAGAACATCCTTGTCAGTGGCTATTCCGAAGAGCAAACATGTGATGCGCGAGCATGCTTGGGCTGGGGGACGAACCGGCAGGGCGGGTGGTAGAGAAAGTCCTCGCTTGACTTCTCGAGACGCGAGAGAGCTGTGGAATGGTATTGTGTTAGCACACGAGCTGCTCCTGAGCAATTGACATTCGTTCTCTGCAGCAGCAGCATCGGGGATGTCGGGGAAAAACACGTACTGATGGTGCCGAAGCAAGCCTTCTCCAGGCCATTGAGGATGCCATTGTGGGTGATGGCGCGATTGACTCGGCTGTGTCGCTGGTATGACCACGAGAAGGCTGTGATTGAAGGTCAGGGTCTCCGGGTCTTCTTGTCCTGCAAGACACTTCACAAAGGGAGAGCGATGGTAAGGGTGGATGATGATTCCTAGACTTGGAGATGCTTCCGTACAGAACTCGAGCGCCATCGTGCACGGGCCACAAATCGGGTCGGTACACCTCGGCTAATCAGTAATTGTGTCGTCGGGATTGGTCCGTTGTTGCGTCCTTCCGACCTGACTAAGCCAGACATGTTTACTCGTGGGGACCTGGTGATGGACCATATAATAAAGATGTGCTGTGCCATGTTAGCCCAGTGTTACCAGTGGATTTCTCCGGATGAACTTCCGTCAACCATTCTGATCATTGCTTCTTGGTACTTCGGGCGTTAGGTACCTTCTACGTCTAAGTGATAAGAGGCTACAAAGTTTCCCCATGTTCAATAAATGACGATACAGCGAGCATGTGCAAACCGTTCTGAGGTCAACTTCTGTTCTCATCATTTCAAGCCTCACCCAAAATGTGTGCAACTCTTCTTCGCTCCGGGCCACCGGGGTTCTCATAATAAATCAATTGGTGATGGTGAATGCATGCATTTTTCTTACTGGTCTGCTTGAAAGCAGTGCAGTATCTACCTAATACCCTGGCCGACACACACAACCTGCTGTTTTGATGCGCTAATCACAAAGAATATTCTATTTAACATCTCTACATCCTCCCATTTACCCATTTACTCCAAAGCCACTCGATGCTATATCAGGGGCTATATACGCAGAGCCAGCCTGGCCAAGGCTGGCAGTATGCAGGCGGGCAGTTCCCTGACTCCAATCACGAGCCTACTCAGCCAGTACCATCCGAAGCATGATCAAGAAATTCTCCTTGAGTTTGTGAACCTCTGTGATGCTCGGCTTGACCGGCTCGCCCGCTGTTCTACGCAATCGATCCTGCTGCTTTGCCCTCCTGCGCCTTTCAGCCTCGATGGGATCAAGCTCGTCCTCTTCCTCCTCATCTGCCTCCTCTTCCGAGTCGTCGTCAAAAGCCATGTCCTCGAGATCAACCTCATTGAGCCCAAAGTCGCTCGACTTGAACCCAACGGGCACCGTCGTCAAGCCGTCACCACTCTCAGCTGCCATCTTCTGTCGCGTCTTGTCATGATGCCACTTTTTCCGTGCTTCTTGCCAGGCAATCAGCTCGTTCACTTCCGCGATGGCCTTCGCCTTATCTAGAGTTCCACTGCTCGTGGCGCCCTCGAACAAAGCGTTGATGTCAAGCGTGCCGCTCTTCGGACCGTGTCGTAGGAAGTCCAGGATGCTCTCAATCCAGCCCATCAGCTGCGCGAACAACCCGTTGTCATGAGTGTGAACCTCGTGGACGAATTTATAGAAGTTGTGTTCGTGGCGTTGGCAAAGATCGATGAAAGCCTGCACAGTCTGATTCGGATCTGCCGACGCATCTTCTTCTCGGCACTTATCGACAACCTGGTAATCGAAGTTAGGGTTTTTCATCGCATCTTGAATTTGATAGGTAGCATCAGAGCTGTAGCTTGATCACACGTACTTGTATCATGTCGTCAAAGAACACAGCGAAATCGGTGACGCTGCTGTAGACGTTGGCCGATTTGTAGACTCGTACCAGTGGTTCGTAGAAGATGGTGAAGAGATCCCTGAACAACTGCAATGTAACCGGTTCTTCGATCAGATTCAGCATCATGAGTTTATCGCGCTGCCTCAAGTAGAGCTTCATCAGCTGCTTCAGGTACGAGAACAGCTGTGCTCCTTGCTTCAACTCTTCGTCCACATTCTCCACGGCACTGTTGAAGGCCACGTAGGCGTTGTACAGCCTTCCGATCTGCTCTGGGCTCAAAGGCGGCTCAATGAGGTCCGATCGGAGAATAGCAACAATAATATCGATATCCTCGCTCTCGGCTTCCTCCCGCATAGCAATTTTGATGTGCTCCTCACATTCGGTGTACAGCTTGAGCTTTTCAACGAACACGGGATCACCAATCTTCACTGCCAGCGCATCAATGGACTTCTGAAAGCTCCGAATCCCGTCGTTGAGCGTGACCGAGAAAATCCGCTGCATAAGGGATCGGGCACCGAAGGGCTGTGCCAGAAAGATGTCCAGAATCCCGGACATGACAGCTGCAGGGTTCGCTACCCTGATGACGTTCTTGATGAGCGTGTAAGGGATGAGCGAGTGTATTCTCCGGGCTTGGGCAAACAGTTCGGGCGAGTTGTCCTCGGCCAGGAACAGGTGGTAAATCGTCGCTGCGACTTCGATTCGGAGCCACTCTGCGAACTTTTGATACTGTAGACTCAGATCTTGTATCGTGTTCTTCTCCTTGATCTCCTTGAACAACATCGTCAAGCCGTTGTGCTCTACAATATCTTGGCGGAACCTGTCGAGGGATTAGCTTGCTTCTCCTAATCCGGACGATCTCAGCACATACTGCTCCATGTAGACATCGAGCTCCGCAGCTCGCTTGCGGGCAATCTCGTAAAATTTCTTCTGCTCCTCCATACGTTTCTCGTCGACTGCCTTCCGGCGGACGATATCTTCCACATCCTCATCCTTGGGCGTTAGTGGATCCCGGGTGAGGAAGTCCTGGATAGCCTTGGTTCGGGCAATTTGGGGATTGTGCAAGAGCGTTCGCAAGAACGCTCGAAGCGAGATTCTCTGGTTCTCACGCCACAAGATGATGTTCTACACGTACATGAGCACTCTGACCTGCAAGTTGCTGTTTGACTCAAAGGGTCAGTTACTCACCTCATCGCTACTACCGTCATTCTTGACACCGCTCAAGGGTGTTGGCGCTCGTGAGTCAGTCGACGGTCGTGGTGATGCTCTATTTGACGTAGTAGACCCGGCTCTCCTGTGTTCTGCTGGCCATCAATACTGGAAATTTTGCCATGCATTGTCCCTGCACTTACCTCTTACTGAAAGCGTCTTCATAGACTCGCCTAGAGCATTCCCATTGCCTGGTAGAACGACTTGTGTGGAGACAGAGGAGATAGATGAAGCATCAGAGTCGTTGCCACCCATGAAACCGCTCAACATACTAGGAGCTGTTGTGTTGGTCTTGTTCTTCTTGGGGAGTGGTGGAAGTACTTTGCCAGGCAATTCGGTGCGTAAAGCTTTGTGCAAGCGGCTGAAGTCACCGTACCGCCGGCCGACGAAGAATTCGAGCTCTCCTTTTCTTTTCACTCGCAAGATGAATTCCTTGTGAGGCGTTTAGCGGTGGATGCAAGGGGGGATCTTCAGCAGGAGAGCCAGCTTACAGCATGTTTGTGAGATCGAATGGTCCTTTTGATGGACGTTATCCGTACTCCAGCCACGTTCACATCCCAGCTGTTGATATAGTTCCCTTCAGGCAACGTGGAGAGCACACCAGTCTCGATAGCATCTCGGTCGACGATTTCCATCTCGGTGAACCTTATTCGTTCCTCGAAACCAGAAGACGTGCGGACACCGGACACCATCATCAACTCCGTGAGTTTCTGTGCTTTCAATGCCAATTTCCTTCGCTTCGTCTCTTCTAGCCTATCTTCCGAGGACGAGATATTCTTGCTCGCAAAGGACTCCAGGAACTAAAGCAAGCATACGACAAGTAGTTAGCAACCATTCCATGGCAAGGGAAGCTCGGTCAAAGCTTAGAAAGTCGACATACTGTCTGCAGCTTGTCCTGCCAGAACTCCTTCTCCTTCGCCTTGTCGAGAAAGGGAAATTCGCGGACATGGTGCACAAAGATGTATCGAAGGATTGGAAGCTCCGAATCAAGCGGCGACACCTCGCCAAAGTCCGACTTGAAGGGCGCGCCGAATCTGCGAAGGGCAGTAGGCGAGTTGAGCTCCGCAATTTCCCACCTCACTTGCTCCGCGATGAGCTCGCGCTTGAGGTCTGGAGTCCCAGTATCTGATTAGCCACTGCATTGCATGATGTATGGATAGAAGAGGAAGGTAAACACACAATGCTCTTGTTTCCCTGTAAGTGTCTGCGTTGGTGGTGCGGCCGAGCTGTCAAGGCCTTGTTGGCGGGGTCCTCGCTCAGCGTTGGTGACGTCTTCGGCGGCTCCCACTGCTGTGCCATCGGGGTTGCCCTTGGCTGTATTTAGCGCATCTCGAGACATGTCGAATCGAGAGTCGTGAAAGATTGGTATCTAACAGTATGCTCAACAACGACGGAACTGCAAAAAACAACCAAAGGGAGAAGAAATGACAGAGAACAGAAAATCGCGACCAGCTCGCAAAGCAAGGAACACTGGCTACTTTAGGTAGGTAAGGCCAAAAAGTAGGTACTAAGGTAGTGGAGGTTGGAGGTGATGACGAGCGGAAGTACGGCCGGCGGCACTACTTAGACGCCCTCCTAGTGGATGGCGCGTAAACTTCCAACCTGGAAATTGGTGGGTATGTGATTTCTAGGCGCTGCATGGTGATGCGCCAGGGAGATGCGCCAGGGACTCACGAGGGCAGAGCTAAGCCCCAGGTCTCCGTAATACTGCGCGGGCTCGCCGAGAAATTACGGCGACAGTCATTCTCGTGGTCAACGACGATCTAATTACTGAGGTAGGTAGCTATGCTGTACGTTTGTCTTGAAATAAAGGTGACGAGAACAGACTACCTTGGCAGCTACCTACGAGTAGGTAATGAGTGATATAGCGATCACCGAAATCATCCACGGGATCCGTGGGCATGCTCCGGTTGACAGCACTTTGCTCAACACAAACTCAGCAGGTCATTCAGATTAGATTAGGTCTAGTACTCCGTAAGTATCGCAGTGCAATCCTCGCTCCTTCGAGCTGAACAAGAAGTTACATCATACCGCGCGGTGTGACGCGTCCCCGACCTTTTATCAGCTCGGATCTCACATGCCTGAATGGGACATCTGGGACCACGGCGTCAAGTCTGAGTGATCAACAGGAACGACCAACCGATGATCCCTCCTTGCACAGGCCACAATCCAAATGGAACGCTTTGGTAGCTTGACCAGGCGGTACTGGAAGACGACAAGATTGCTGAAGACCTAGCAATTTACTCACCTCGTAGCAGCGTGGCCATCAAGGTTGAACGGGTGGGAGGTGTCTGCATAACGTAACGATGCGAGCTTTCAAGCCGTTTAATCATGCTAGTACGGGGGGATATAATCTAGAGTTCATCAAAGACGTGCATCCAACGACCATTGCTCTGCGTTGATGCATTCGTCTTGCCAAGTAGTCTATCGAGTCGTTCACTCACATCGCCAGAATTTCGATTGCTCTCTGTCATTTCTCTGCCCATGTCGCGAAGCTTCGAAATGCTTTGGTTTGTGAAGCGAACGGTCGCTGTGTCGAGTCCACCCGGTATGTACTGGGCGCTGACAAGGAGAGCGATCAAGAGACATATCAGGACGGACATGACAAGCCAGATCATCCTGAGCCTCTTGCGCGTCCTCTCTTGCCACTCCCTGTCGGCTCTCTCCCAGCCTTCCACCCGCTCGCGGACTACATCAACCCTTTCGCTCAGCCGCTGAATCTTCTCGCGGCCATCGTGAATTCGACTCTGCAACATCTGTATCCTCTTTTCTTGTTCGTCAAAGTTTCCAAATGCATCAAGTTGTGACTCCACATCCTTAACCAACTCTTCGGCATCGTCATCGAAACTTGCGTTCAGCTCTTGAGACATTGCAGCAAGCTCTTTCATGGCCATCACCGTACCCTGCAGAGCACCAAGTTTCTCGAGCACCGAATAGTAAGTATCATCGAGACGGCGTGTTGTCAGGGTGGAGAAAGCATTAAGCTCTACCAAAGCTTGCTTCAATCCACTGTAGTCGTTGTCAGTTTTGCTGCTGAGCATAGTCCGTTCGCAGGAGCAGGACTTCCAGCACATACCTAGTCCTCTCCGCCGTCCTTTCTTTTTCCATCCTCAATTCATCCTCCATATTCCTCTGTTGTGATAACTGCGTTACTTCGGAAGCCGTTAGGAGGCTTGCCCTCCTGCTCGGATTGGGAGTGATACTGGGTGTCGCCGTGTCGGCTCTCGGATTGTCAAGAGATGATCGAGTATGGAGCGCTGGTGCCGCCGAATGGGGGACAGAAAGTTTGTCGTCGCGAAGTTTCTGCCCATTCTGCTGGTGCTGGTGATTATGTCGATGTAATCGAATGGGTGATGAAAGTGACGAGAGTTCCGTGATTGAACGGGTTATCTGATGGCGCGGTCGAGTATGGGACGCATACTTGGAGCTTTCTCCCGCATTATTAGGCATTGCAAAGCGCGCAAGCCACCTGAGCCAACGCTCAGCGCACTGGAGTGTAGGTAGTACTCTGGAACTCCAAGATGAGGATGGAAAGGCGCTCTCTCCAAGTACCAGTACGGAATCAAGGCTGAGGAAGCTAAACCCTGCCGCCGTTGAACCTTACGTAGTAGTGGGGCGGAGCACCACGTGCACGTCAGGCCTTTCACATGCTTCAGCTTGAAGTGTCCACGGATGCTGTGCTATCCTCGCAAATGGTAGTCAGATTAGTTGACGGACTGCTAGCAGCAAAAGTCCTTGACTATCCATAGTCCATCAATCCCATCGGTTTCAGGTAGTGGGATAGCCCTTCCGAGTCCCAGGGCAAGGATATGACAAGTATATTGGTTGTTACCATCGAGGTAGCTCCTGATGAACTTCCATCAATCAACTATTCTGACGCCCGCTTGCCTCGATACCGGTAAATCGTTCTAGAGCCAGCATTATCAACATATTTCCTCTCGTGTGATGTACACATGTTGAAACTTCAAGTAAGAATGTCAATTCTTGTACTGCCGATGTTGTTTATTGGAAGTGTCTGCCTTGGAGAGATGGCTATTTGTTCTTTTCAAGCACACTCCCGTCCCCCACTCCATAAGTATGCCATAATGCTGCCACCCAACAACACACAATCTTTCAGAAAAACCGAAAGGACAGGTTCTGCGGGGAGAGGGGAACGCGAGATGACCTTCGGGCGGGATTTGAGCCCTTCACAGCCGGAAGAGCCCTGTGCACTGCGATACGGAGGCTCTGATGCCCGTATGATGCTAGTATCGAGAAGTGCCAGAGCTGAGGAGCGAGGTTTCTCTCTGAGTACCTAAGACGGTGGGTGAACGCCCACGACGAACACCTGGAGCACTAGAAATGCCACCGAGGTGTGTTCCCATGCATCCTGTTTCGCCTACTCAAGAGTTGAGCGCTTTGTTCCTCTTCTCTTTGCGTTTGAGGCGCTCAACCCGCTTCTTATGCATCTTCTCTGCCATTTTTTCGTACCGCTCCTTCTCTTCCTTGGCCGCCCGCCTGTCACGGATCGTTTGTATCCGTCTCTGCAGTCAATCATTAGCAGAGCCAAGAGGTACACGGAACGGTGCGACAAACCTGGCGCTCTGCTTCTTTCTCGTCCTTCAGTTCCTTCTCCTTCGCCTTCATTGCAGCGGTAGCTAACCGCTCTTTCGCTCGTTTCTCGTAGGACGTCAGACCCGACCCCGGACGGAAGGCCTTTTTTGGCGGATGCCATTGTTTGCCTGCCCTATTTGTCAGCCTCTGCGAAACAGTCTGTGGTGAAGTAATGCCGGAAAAACCAACCATTTCTCCTCATTCCAAGAGCCTTGGTGGATGTGGAAGCAACCGCAGCGGTCGATGATGACGTCTCAGAGATGGTGTTGGACATTATGGGTCTGTCCTATCAGTCATCAAACCAGAGATGCTATGTCTAGTCTGTGAAGTGATCGAGCGTGCGTAATACACTGACGCTCAGCGTAGACTCTAGATCACTGATTGTCGGCGGAGAGTTTTTGGAACATTTCGGTGGGGCTATTATTTTGCCTCACTTGACCGCCTCGTCGGCTGATAAGATAGTGCATGCATCTCTGGAGAGAAATTAACTGTCTTGTCTTCTGCTCGAGGTTAGAAATAGGTATC
The DNA here is from genome assembly GCF_004353045.1 of Thyridium curvatum. NCBI lineage: Eukaryota > Fungi > Ascomycota > Sordariomycetes > Thyridiales > Thyridiaceae > Thyridium > Thyridium curvatum. Next base: position 873,966 of record NW_022156757.1, read on the forward strand.
CTTGAACCAGATTTTATCTGCCGAGGTATCTCATAAAGATCGATCATGCTGGTAAGTATTGTACTTTAGGTAGCTCTTGGGGTTGTCAGAACTCGATCCTGCGACTACAGTACGTACACTTCCAAAGTTGAACACTGAATCAAGTTTCATTACTCTCCAAACATGTCCTCTTCCACCTACCTACCTTAGGTTCTTGCCAGTAGGTGCTTAAGCAGGCATTCAAGCAAGTACAAAGGCTGGAGTGTAAAATCTTTATTTCCATAAACTGGGGCAGATCCCACTCTTCGCAAGGGTGAGCCTTTCTGACCACGGCAAGGCCGGGCGTCATGTCGCGAGTGCCAAGCGCTGAACCCGGGTCGCCTTGGCTTATTTTCAGGGTCCGACTCCAGCATTGTCGATCCAAATTCCCACAGTAAGTTGATCAACCTGGCAAACTACTTCGTAGGCAACAAACTGAACAATTCAAGTACAGCGCCGTCACTTTGACATCTACAAAAAGGCAACAGAATACCTATATTGCTAGCTAGTCAGGCTTTGTGTATATTTCGAGTTCCATCTGAAGTAGATTCTCGCCATTAGAGGCAGCTACTGTTCGACGGGGAAAGCTGAGTGTAATTAGTGGGAAATGAGACGCTGAGATGAGATTGCGAGTCTACGCACACTCCGCCTTGAGGTCCCATAAAGTCAGGTATTATCATTATCGGGCCCAGCTAAAAGCAAGGTCTAAGAGATATTCTTAGATCGCTGAATCTCCACTGCCTCGGATCAATCTCTTGAGAATGACGTGTACAGAATCAGACAAACAGGGCAGGTAGCCATGTGCGACAAGAGTCCGGTGCAGAAACCATCTTCAACGATAATAAGATATGTCTCGATTCCTCGACTATTGCAAGTACACTATCCGCTCTAGCAAGGCTAGGAAGTAGACCTTGCTTGCACAGATAACATGAAGCAACTAAGAAAGGAGGCACTAATCTTCATGACAGGTAGCCGGCCATATTAATCGACTGCTACCCTCTGGAGGAGGGAGGATACGAACTCAGAAATGTCCCAACTTACTTGCCTACGTACTCCGTAGATCTACGTAGCCCAAAGCTCACGAGAGCAGGCCTTGATGTGGACCCTTGGACAACCTACGGTAACTTACAGAGAGGAGTGTTGACCGATAAGGCTGGCTCCAATGTCTGTTTCCAGCAATCTTGTTCACATGTGCAGATTACCTCGGTGGGTATGTACACATCCATCTTTGTGCAACAAAAAAGTCGCAAACCTCTAGGCTCTCAGTCCTTTTTACAGCACTCGTAGTAGCTGCATGGTCTTAGGTATCATGCAAGCACACGGAGTGCGCGCTGGTGTGAGGCAGTCTCTCAGGGGAGAGAGGCAATGGAACCTGGACAATGCGCGGAACCCTGCTGCTGCATCATTGCTCGATTGGGATCGCTTGGCTCAAAAGGTCAACCTGCAGAAGTGGTTCAGGGGCAGCACGCACCAGGAACCACTCTCAGCTGGCCATTCGTCCCCCGGTGCAGTCCCCAAGTGGGGGCCAAACCCGAACTGTAACCTCCGCGAATCTACTTGTACGACTATTTCGCATGCGGGTAATTGTGGTGGGGAGAACCAGATCCTCTGAGGGACGGAGCCTGGACACACTGGGAATCCGTGGCTGGTTGTGCGTATCTACTTGTAAACTCCTCAGGACGAGTTGTGGCTACTGCTGAGGCTCGAGAACAAACAATAGAAAGCCTCCAGTGCGACGAGCAGGCCAGCCTGTGCCACTGTGTTTCGACGTCAGCGACACGGCCATCAAAGTCACTCCTCAAGGCATCTAGACCAGTAATACTGTAGGCATGCATACGGAGAGTCGGCCAACCTTCATATTGCGAGAGCCATGATCTCCAGTCGCTCGCGCACGCTTGCTCGTCGTTGTGGCAAACCACGCGAGGCCGGCCTCAAGCCTGCTCTTCACTTTGTGCGCCTTATTAAGGTCTCGTGGGTCTCTATCATCGCAGTTTGAGATTCGCCTTTTTAACTCCGGAGATCTACTGACAATCCTTTCGGGAGAGAACTGAATTAAGGAAGTGGATTCGTCAAAGTCAAACAAAGAAAAGCGTTTCTGTCTTGAGCCGGCAAACCAGGTACATACCTACCGTATGGCAGGTCAAGGAATGGAGGAAGGCTCCGTCTCCCGTGCCGCATCATCCATCTACAAGTACAGACCCCCCATGTCGCCCAGGTACGGAGTAGCAGAGATGAAGCCCCTGCCCCGGTCGATAGAGCGATTCGGGCCTCCTGAATGGCTAAAGTTGAGCGCCCATCCATTAAAAGTCGCAGTAGAGCGTGCCGTGCCAATGCCACCAAATACGGCCCAGGCCCACACACACACACCACCTTTCACTTCTCCATGTCCCATTTCCCGCCCACGCCACCGACTTAGTGCTTTTTGGGCTGACGGAACAGGCGTGTGTCCATTGAGCCCAGCAATTAGACCGCATTTTCACGAACGAGATGGGACACTAGCAAACCTTGAAGTGGCTTTCACCTGAATGTCCTCTTGTTGCTTGACTCGACCGCTGCCTATTCCGTTTAGAGTGGCCCTAAGGCGTCGGACGGAGGTGCGGCTTCAGAAGAGGGCTGAATTGCTCCTCCACACCAGTCATTACGGATATGGGTCTTGACCAAACGTGTTTACCAGGAAAGGGAAAAAAAGGACAACGGGAATTGGAAGTTTATCATGGCCTTGAGAAGTCAAATCTCGTAGAGTCCAGTCAAGCAGGTGGTAACATTAGGGACCACTTGATCCAACAAACAACGCCTTGACTTCGATACCCACTCGCTGTCTCGGCCCTCGCACCTCCCTGTCCTTAGCCGGGGGTGGTCCTCAGTCTCTCCCCCCCCCACTCAATTCTGCTGGCTGCCTGCACTGCAACAACCCCCCCCCCCCCCCCCCCGAGCACATGGTCGCCCGCAGTCTCTCTAACGCTAGTAAGCTGGGACTCTGTGTGAACTTTCGTTTCTCCCTCCTGGTCTGCGCTTCTGTCCGTCCACCTCCAACAAAACATCTCCATAGCTCACCGTCCGCCCTCACCTCTCGCCTCTTCACGACGGCATTCTCTTCCACTGGGCCAATTCCAGCACGCAGATTCTAATATCTTGCGCTGGTCTTGCCCGTCCACTCCTTTTTCTTTTCGATACATTGCATCCTCTCCGTTCAAAAGCCCAGATTTCAGTCTTGATTATTCTAGCATTGCATCTTGATTTCTCCACTGCCTGCAATTCTTACGATTCCCTAGTGACGACAGATTGACTTTGAAGTAAGCAGTCTAGACTTGTGTGTTCATTTCACTTTCTTTGTCACCGCCTTGTCATTGTCGTTGCAATCGCCATCGTCAGCATTATCCTAACACCATAATCAACAGACCTCGCGGCGGCCTCGACGCCCGAACGCCACGCCCGACATCTCAGGGGGAATATAATCAAGCATTTTCAGAGCTGGCACGCACTCGATCGGTCCCTTGACGGAATACCTTCTCCTTTACCTCGATGTTGTCCTTGATATTCTAGCTGCTCGTCCAGTTCGTTGCGGCGCCACCGTGGCAGTCATGGCGACGACTGTAGCCCGCGACTTGCCTTCTCAGGCCGCAGCGGCTTGTCCTGATTTCAACCCCCCCTCGATGGCTCCCGGCTTGTCCCATGCCGATGCTCAAGACTTGAACGATGTCGAGATTGGTCAATCGACTTTCGCCCAACAGCACTCGTCGCCTCGTGCTCAGCCTCCCCCACCGAACCCTCATTTTGTCTTTCCCGCCCGACATTCGACCTCGTCAGCGCCCTCGTCCTTGTCTAGAGCGACGGGAAGAAGATCGAGATCGACTCTAGACACAGAGGATCTTGCCTTCGCCATGGCCCCCAAGCACGAAAAGCGGCCATCAAGATCAGAGGCTCTGCCCAATTTCAACTTCAACCCTGGAGCGACTATGGACGGTGCTCCTTCTCCGGAACATGCACTGCTTAGCCCTCCACAATCGCCGCAGTCACCGCATGCCATTCCGATTAGGCCATCTGGCGCAGGCCACAGGAGAGGAGGGAGCGAGTTTGTTGGCGGCAAATTACGGGCTGGAGAGTCGATCACGCTGATGAGCACAAGTCCGACGAAATCAGAGAGTGGCATGATGTCGCCGAACCTCGCCCCAGTGAAGCCCTCCGGACGCCGTGGCCATGCTCATAGACGGTCCGCAGCTATATCAAGCCATGATCTATCAATGATCCTGAAACCAAACAGCCCTTCAAGCCCAGCCCTTCGAGGGAGCAGCGCGCCTTCCAGTCCTGCCGACTTCGGTGGCCGGGCGAGTTACGCGTTCCCCGAGATACCGCCCTTGCCTACGCGGTCCGAGCCCGAGTTGAGGCAGTATTTGAGTTCAACGCAGACCGCCGCGGAGAACGCGAGTTTACGGACGGAGACGAAACCGGCAAGCGTCCCACCGACGCCATCGTCGAAACCCGCGGCCCGCGCTCGAGTTGGCTTTTCAGACACCTTGGAGTTCATTCCGAGGCCATTGTCGTTGGTCTCTAGTGATACTTCCAGCACGGTGACTGCGCGTATGGGCCATTCTGTCTCGGGTAGCATCTCATCCATAATCTCGTTGAGTAATTCGACAATTGCAGACAGGGAACCGGCGGCCTCCCATAGTCGGAACGCTTCCCGCACTACAGACTCGCGCCCAAGTACTGCTGGCGCTGTTCTTGAGCGTGTCCCTACGCTGAATGATGACGAAGTCAGCAGCACATGCCCCCGACGACGCAACTCAATACCGAATTTGGCACCCCTTGCTCTGCCGGACCTCACCAACCCACCCACCCCAAGCCCCTCGAAAACGCCGAAGCGATGGTCTTTCTTCAGCCTGGACCCTTTTGTTGGAGCTAGCTCTCCGACGCGTTTGCGTCCCATCAGTCCCAGCTCCTCGGATACGGAAGTGCAACTGCCAGAAACGACTCCACTGTCGCCTGAGCACGAACCCGTGGCCATTCAAGCAACGCGCGACCAGAACGCTTCGCCGGATAAAGCTGCGGGAAGGAAGGCGAGCAAGAAGAAGAAGAAGAAGGTTAGGACATGGGCTGGCTCCATTCTAACCCGCAAATCCAAACCCCGGCGTAAGAACCGTAGGGCGCCAACTCCGCCGCCTCCGCGAACCATGGACCTCAACGATGAGTTTGAGATCATTGACACGCCAAGCGTTCTTGTCACACCGACAGTTCTTGTCACAGATTCGCAGGGTGGTGCCACTGTGGACACCTCTTGGAGACCTCGACCGAGCGCGGAGCCAGATGACGATGCCTCGTTCCCCATGATTGATCTAGATGCAGCACTGGGGCCTTTTAACACCCCGCTACCTCGCAACGCTGAATGGGAGGCTGCTCAACGGTCTGGTGGCAGTTCACGCCGTCAAATGCATAGCGCGGCAGGCATGAGTCGCTTTACAGGCCCTGGCATGCACTATTCGCATAGACGCGCAGAGAGTGCCCCAGAGATGCCGCCCTTTAACCGAGCAGGACTTCCTCGTTTCAGCAGCAATTCAACTATGGCGGACGTTTTTGAAGAGGATGAGGAGAACGAGGTGGAGGAAGAAGAAGGTGGAGAGACCGATCTCGAAACCTCAAGCCCGGAGATGTCTCCACAACAAAATACTGAACTGGCACCGGAAGAGAAGCCTGCCAGCATCGATATCAGGGTGACCGACCAGTCAGACAAGCAGATGGACAAGGCTTCAGACTTGGTAGACGACTCTCGCTCATCCATGGGTCTCAGTCGGCGCGGCAGTAACCTTAGTGGAATCAGCGATGATGACAGGACACAACCCAGCGTTGCTCTCAAGTCCGAGTACTCCGCTAGCTCTCTCCACGAGGAGGTTATTGAAGAAGAAGCCATGGATTTCACCTTCGAGGACAGGGCCAGTGCTTGTGATATCGCGGAGTCCTCGACTTCGACAACCCCTTCGCCCCGACGTGTGCTTCGAGGCCGAGATCTGGCACCGGTGGAGATCAGCCCGCTCCATCTGCCGACACAGTCCTTGGCGCCTGTCAGCCCATACACAATGTCTCATTCGTCGGCCTTTCCATCTCCGCGTTCGCCAATATCCTATGATACGAACAGAATGTCGACGGCACCTTCATCAGTAACTGATGACAACCTCCAGTCTCTCCTTATGGGAGAACCAGGCCCAGAGGTCCGACTTTCAAGCGACATGCCATCCCTGACCAGCAGCAATTCGACCATGACCAGGGATAGTGCTTTTGTCCAGCCTCGGCCGCAGCCAGCATTTCGCGGTGAGCGGCCAGCCTCTTTCACTTCGACAGCCTTTGGTCGGCGTCGATCAAGCTTGGCTAGTCTGCACCGGCTCATTAGTACGTCTCATGGGGAGCGAAGCAAGCTTTCCATGGAAGTCTCCTTCCCTAGCGAACCAGAAAAGAAGGCAAAGGTGGTGAGCAAAACGAAACGTCTCAGCCGTATGATGCAGTTTTGGAAGGCCAAGGAGAACTCAGCCCCTTGAGAAATTCCACATTGGCTGGTCGCTGGCCACTGTCTTATGGCCGTCCGTATGCACTCGTTTTGGAGTCGTTCGAAGGATACTTGGTGTTGATCAACATTTGCGGAAATGTGTGGCTGAAGCCGCCACGCACTGTTCCACCGAACATCTGTATGACCCTCGGAGTATCGCGACGAGTTGACGATCAGATGCACATCTCTTGTCGGCTAGTCACTACGACTGTCTCATCTTGCTTAGGCATGTTTGATGCTGTGACGCAGATGCAGGCAGAGTACGTGGCTGAAGATATGATCAACCCACTACCTCCTCCATTTTGCACTGGCTTTACTGTTCCGGTTGGGTGTCGAGCTTTCGACGGGATTGAATCGGTATTGATGATGGCAATGAACATATACTTACACGCTGACACTCAATGGTTTACGGGGCATCTTGCCCTAGTATGCCGAGTAAGCCGGCGGCACGATGGAAAGACATTTTCTTTGCATTTTGATGATGATTACTTGTAACTACTTTCTTTCACGGATGAACATAATTTTCCTACAGGGCTGTGTCATGGAAGGTCTTCCTCGATGACTGGAAGGCCGCCAAAGCTGTCTCTAAATTACATTAGACGAGGTCTATGGAAACCCATAAAAAATACAATCTCAATAGACTCTTCAGTAGTACAGTCTTCGAACCTTGTTTGCTGTGGTTGATCATGCCTACCTTCTTGAGTGTCCTTTACAAGGAGTCAAGTGGGTGTCTGAATAGTTGACGGAAGTTCATCAGGAGCTACCTCGATCTTAACAATCAATATCCTTGTCACATCCTTGCCCTAGAACTCAGAAGGGCTATCCCACTACCTAAATCCGATGGGCTTGATGGATAGTCAAGTACTTCTGTTAGCAGTCCGTCAACTAATCTGACCATCACTTGGGAGTGTAGAGTCCAAGGGAAGGAAGATGGTGTGGAATACGCTAGTTCGGGGGTCTTCCCAGCCTACCGAGGTATCGAATCATTGGCTCGACTCAGCTCGCCTCTGTGCCTTTCAGTTCTCCAGCTCTCCAGCTCACAAACCTCCAACGCCAGTGATTGCCTGGGGTACGGACACTTGTAATCACGTTCTGGGATCGAACAGCTCGATCATGTCTAATATATGATCCCTAAGCGAGAACACCTCAGTTTTGGCTTCTGTGGACTCGGTCGTCGAGACCTATACTAGCATCCACGACAGACAACATGGCCTCGGCGCGCAGTGCAACCAAGCGTCTGATCAAGGAGCTCGACACGTGGAATACTGAGAAAGTCGAAGAGAAGGGTATCGAGCGCCTAGGTCCGGTCAGCGAAGGCGAGCTCTTGACTTGGGAGGCGGTTGTCAACGGGAAGGACATTGGATCCGGATACGACGGTGCGTCTCCTACCGCAGCATGACCTGGGGCGAGCCGTTCTTTATGTTCGCCTCCTGTTTCATTCTTGCGAGCCAAAGAACGGGTTCGCGTGCACGCACGATGTGTCTTTACTAACAGCTTGTCTCTCCGCTCTCCAGATGGCCGTTGGCTCCTCAGCATAGTCATCCCGCCGACCTACCCCCTCCAGCCGCCGCAGATCCGCTTCGTCACCCCCGTCGTGCACGCCAACGTCGCGCCCACGACCGGCGAGATATGCCTCGACCTGCTCAAGGACGCCTGGACCCCCGCGTACAGCATCCTCGAATGCGTCCGCGCCGTGCGCATGCTGCTCAGCTGCCCCGAGACCGACAGCCCGCTCAACGTCGACGTCGCTGCCCTGCTGCGCGGCGGCGATGTCGTGGGCACGCGGAGGCTGGTGGAGTTTGCCTGCCAGGACGACCGGTACGACGGCGAGTAAGGGTCAGGATATCACCGTGCTGCCTTGGAACCGGGTTGCACTATCACCGGGTACGGATTTTCGACCAGATGGTACAATATGGTGTCACTTGCGCCACAACAACTGAAAGTCGGGGTTCCATACCATACGTCACACCGCGCGCTGTTCTGAATTTTCTCGGACTTGGACAGATGAGGCATGATAGATACCACATGTTTGCGAGCTTGTTCTTGTACTTGAACTGCATCATTGCATCATTCATACCATAGACAGATAGAAACATGATTTTGTTATTCCATCGCGATTCACGCGGATGCTTGGTATGCCCTCGTTATACATTCGAGTCAATGCGCCCCGTGAGACCTAGGCTGTGTTTCCCCTGACGCCAGTCCGTATCGTACAGATAACAAGGGAGTCCAATAGCCTGGATCGAATCTATGCCCATAACGCTTCATCATTTCCCCGCCATGCTGGCCTTTAGAGCATAGCCTCTATCATCTCTTGAAAAAAAGCATTTCGGACAATGGAAATATCTTATTCGTTGTAATGGTATATCTAGTGCGACGAGGTCAGGCCACATAAGTCGCGCCAGGAGCAGTGACATGGTAGGACGTGTGACATACCTTGTAGTTTGGCAAGCCAAAGGCCTGCCAGCCTAACCTTTTCGCCATCTTGGTGAATCCTTCTGTTTCTATGAGATGGTAGAAAGCGAAAGGCGGGAACATGGCTCCGTCGCGGTGGACATCAGCCTTGACAAGCAGTGCGGTGCCACCAACACCGTCTAAAGCTACGGTCTCGTCGATGCTGGTGGTCTCCGGTTCCATATAAGCCATGAGGGCACGGTAAGTTGCCATTTCTGCGTAGCCCTCGAGAAGGATATCGTCAGGGCCCATCTTGGCCGCGAGCTCCTGGGCAGTAGGGCTGTCCTGCCAGTTGTTAAAGTCGTAAGGTCGCGCGTCCATCTGCTTGGTGTCGGTGTTGTAGTATCGCTGGTAGCAGTTGGGGACGATGATTGGCTTGTCGTGCTTGGCCAGGTCTTGGATCAGGGTGGACGGAGTCTCGATGATGTCGGAATCCAGCCAGAGGACCCAAGAAGTAGCTGGACCAAGAGTGGTGAAGAGCAACGAGTTCCTGGCCTTGGCCATAGCCGCCCGACGGACCTTTTGGTTTTGCATCTTGTGCCTTTCGCTCTCATCTTGGGAGAGAAGAGGGGGGTCGAAATCTTGACGGAGGATAACGATACTCTTGAAGCGGTCCTTCTCAGCACCATACTTTTGGGTCTTCGTTATTTGGTCCTGAAGTGCCGCCGTCGCAGCATTGCCCTCCTTGTTCTTAGGGATGATGAAGCCAATCGTGATGAGATCGTGAGGGTAGGAGAGCTTGAGCAAGTTGTTCCAGTACTCCGGGTAGAACCGAGCAAGCGGGGTGAGGATGAGGATGCTCTCTCTGTTGCCAATGGGGTCGCTCGTGATGGTCACATTGTTCAGGTTGTAGCGAGCAACTGGTGGCGGAGCTACCTTGCCATTGGATTTGGCCGGTGTTTTGCGAAAGGGAGAGGTTGGAGGCGATAGGGGGTGGGACGCGGCCTTGGGTTTCGTCGCGGAGGTCGAGGGAGACCCAGAGGGGCCGACGAGGAAGTAGACGATGAATATACACAAGGCGGCCCCCAACACAAGAGTGAGAGGGTTCGCCTTCTTGAGGCGGACTGGTCCAAGAGGTCGTGCCATGGGGTCCGGCGATATGGGGGAGGAGGGTTCGTAGAGTGTCGAGATCGACAGCGGTTCGTGGATATCACGAAGAAAAAGAGGACGAGGAGGCGCGGTTGCTCCTGAGAGTGGGCTGTCCTTAATGCATCAAGGGAGCAGGCGTGTGAGGAGCGCAATTAAAACATCGAGACGAAGGAAGAAAGCCGAATTGAAAGCCGCCAGAAGGACTCGCCCAGAAGAAGCACACAGCTGTGTGCTCTGCTGACAATCAAATGGCAACTCAAGAAGAAGAATGAAGGAAAATGGCTGCGTGGACGGGGGTCAGAATCATTATCCAGACGCCAAAATTTACTTGGGGAGGCTGCTCTTTACGAAGGAGGACACTTACCTCGTTAGCTAGCGCTTGAGGCTGCTTTGCTAGCGCGATGGCGGTATTCGATTACGGAGTATGAGCTGGCATTCGTGGACTTGAAATCGACGGAGTGATTGGATATGACCCGTGGGCCGTAACTAATTGCACAGTGATATGAGCGGTCCCTGTGCGGTCGCCCCCTTTGATCGCTGGAGGGTCCCCCTGAAACCATTCCAATAGTTGTTTTTTGGCCGTGGCCCAGTCTTATCTCACCGTACCAACCTACCTACCTACCTTATCTCTGCTTACATTAGGTACCTAACTTTAGGTACCTATCTCAGGGAAGAGGGACAGTTGAGGGACGGGTGGCACCAACTGGCAGCCGCGATATGGGCTAATGGAGCCAGGTAATGCAAGGTACCAACCAGCACGAATCGCCTTACCTAATCGAGCACCAGGTCCCACCCCAAGCTGTCAACGCGTGCTTGGAGCTGCCTACGACCAGACAAGCTTGCTTCAGCCTTGGGTCGTCACCACTCTCACCCATCGTTATCCTCATCCACCACTCATCATCACAACGACGACGATATCTCCTGGCCGTTCGATCCTCCATTCTGACTAGGCGCCTCCCAACACGGCCATCATCGCCATTCTTTTTGACGGACGACCCTCTCTCAACATTACCACCCCGGGCTCCATCACGGTAGCCACCCAAAGACAGCCACCATGGACACTCTCGTGGCTCAGTACAGCCGCCCGGCTTTCCAACGCAACGAACCCTTCTCAGATCAGGATGAGCTCGATGCCATCGATTCTGTTCCTTCTCTCTCTCTCAAGTTTGCCATGCCGCCTGTAGCACACGTAAGTCGATCTTGTCGAGGGAAGGCCGTCCGTACATGCGTGTTCGGCCTGTCTGCTCCCGCCTTGACACTGACAGAGAACTTCGCAGCCTTCATCCTGGCTTCGCGCTGCCACAGACGACCGATCCAACCCCGACTGCCCTATCAAGATTGCCCACGGAACGACTACCCTCGCCTTCCGATTCCAAGGTGGTATCATCGTCGCGACCGATTCACGTGCGACTGCAGGCAACTGGATCGCCTCTCAGACTGTCAAGAAGGTCATCGAGATCAACTCTTGTTTGCTGGGCACCATGGCTGGTGGTGCTGCCGACTGCCAGTACTGGCTTGCGTGGTTGGGCATGCAGTGCCGCCTGCACGAGCTCCGACACAAGCGTCGCATTTCAGTCGCGGCTGCCAGCAAGATCCTCGCCAACCTGGTCTACCAGTACAAGGGCATGGGACTGAGCATGGGCACCATGTGCGCTGGCGTGACCAAGGAGGAGGGGCCTGCACTGTACTACATCGATTCCGACGGCACAAGGCTGGCAGGCAACCTGTTCTGTGTCGGCTCCGGTCAGACATTCGCCTACGGTGTTCTTGATGCCGAGTACAACTATGATCTGAGCGTGGAGGATGCCCTTGAGCTGGGTCGCCGAAGCATACTTGCGGCGACGCACCGAGACGCCTATTCTGGTGGCTTCATCAACCTTTATCACGTCAAGGAGGAGGGATGGGTCAAGCACGGTTTCAGTGACACGAACCCCATCTTCTGGAAGACGAAGCTCGAGAAGGGCGAGTTCACCAACGTGACAAGCGAGCTGGACTGAGGAATTGAGATGGTGCCGAAGACGGCTTGTAATATTGGAGATTGTCAACATAGTCAGCACGGCGACATGCTTTTCAGAACATGACTCTGTAAGTTGCTGTGTAAGGTAGACTGTACCATAGCTAAATCAACCACGGGATTCAAAGTACGCTGCATCGGGTATTTCCATTCCTCTTTATCTGCTATTCTGGGTATCCTACATATTCTATATTACAATGGTTAAGACACATTCAGAAGGACTTACATAGTCTGGGCCCTTTCGTTGATGTTGATCCAGCCATCAGTGCCCAGTATTCCTCCCTCTTGCGACGTGTCTATCGGCCACTTCCGTTTGGCCAGGACTGAGAGATCGGTTCTATAGCCCGCCTCGAACATCTCCATTCCTGTCCAGGCGATCATGGCGGCGTTGTCAGTACACAGCGCCGGAGGAGGCGCGATGATATCGATCTCTCCGAAACCTCTTGCAACCAATATCGAGCGAAGCACGTGCATCAGAAAGCGATTGCTCGCCACTCCTCCCGAAACAACCAAGGTCTTCACGGCCTGCGTGACGTCGTTGTTGCTCAGGAAGAAGCACAACCTGCTAGCTAGATGCTCAAAAGCAAGCTTCATTGTCGCCCGCGCCAGGAGTTGCCTTTCGGAAACCTCCATGGTTTCTCGTCCAGCAATCCGCATGACGGCACCATTCAGGCTCGAGAAATTGTATTCCATAGCTCGAGATCCCGCCAAGGGAGGGTCGAGAGACCAGCCATGACCCGACTCAAAAGGCTCGATCTCATCCCTCCTCCTCTTGGGGGCTGTGTACGCGTAGTCCATCTCGCCATTGGGAAAAGCAAAGCTTTCCAGTAAAGGCCCGTACATGACATTTTCCTGCGCGGCAACGAGGTCTGGAGGGAGGATGGCGCGTGCACATTTGTCTATCAGATCCCCAATAGCAATATTCGACGCTTGAGCCAGTATTTGGTGGTCGCAGAGAGAAAGGCTGTGAACAAGAAGAGTGTGTCCTCCCGAGACGAGAAGAGTGAGAAAGGGAAACGCGGGTTCAGGGGGAACGTCTACCCCCTCCGGACCGAGCGCCCTTACCAGTCTCGGAGTAAGGGCATGTGCCTGCATGTGATTCACCCCGAGAAACGGGATCTGCCAGGCGACTGACAGACCTTTAGCTGTGTTCAGTCCAGTGGACAGGCTGGGTGTCATGCCAGGCCCTCGCGTCACCGTGACAAAGTCCGGGCGCACTCTATAGCTCACCCCTCCATCGGTCACTGGGATAGAGAGAACATCTGGGGAGGGTGGCAGATGCTCAGGCCGCGTTGCCGCGGGCAGTGAACCAAGCGACTCCTGAACCAGGTTGGCCAAGCAAGCAGTGTGGGATGCCACGGCCACGCTGGGGTGAATACCGCCGAACTGGCGATTGTCAGAAGTGATTTTCTTGTGAAAGTGCAACTTTGCTGATTGGCCCTTCTTCTCGAGAATGGCCACGCAGGTATCATCACACGAAGACTCAATGGCAAGCGTGAGAAGCTGCCGGCGCTGAGTGGTGGCAGGAGCAGTCGTGGCTCTCAGAGCCCTGGTTACCGACTGCCATAGCTTCATCGATAAAAGCAGTTCGGGGTCAAGGCTTAATTCATTTCCAGACAGCGAGGAGAAGAGTTCAAACTAAGCACGCAACTATTCAAATAGTGAGTGTTGTTCTCCGCTCACCATCGTCACTCCTTACACCGTCTCTACCGATAAATTAAGGCGGTGTAGATTCTGCCGCTCTTTTGCCGTCACCACAATCCTCTAACCACAAGCCCAGACTCCAGCCTGGAACCTCAACCATCTTGGAGACGTCCAAGCAACAGGTCGCGCACCCAGATATTTTGATATCATGCACGATGGACCCGGAAGTCCGGCCCCTGGTTCCTTCGGGGAGGGCTGGCTATCCGACGGCCAATGCTCCTACATTGCCCGTGGATGAATGCGCTCCCCCGCTGCCAGCAGACCACCGTCTGTCCTTCAGTCTCTACTCAACCCTCGACGAGTTAATGACAGAGTTGAACGCCTGGGCCAAGACCCAGGGACTGGGATTTGTTAAGAGGCGATCATCCAACCACGTTAACGGGAAACCAACCCGTGTCGACCTGATCTGCGACCGGGGCAACCTGCGACCATCTACCGCCAATGTGCGCAAAGTGACAACAAGCAAGGGGGCAGACTGCCCATGGAAGGCTGTCGCGAGAGCGTTGCGACAGAATAACAGACTTTGGACTCTCGAGGTTACCGAGCCGAACCATAACCATCCCGCCTCCGACTCGCTGGCAGCCCATACCGTCCACCGCAAACTCACGCCGGAGCTTCAAAACCTGATCAGGGCCATGTCCAGGGCGACGAGCCTCAAGCCGCGCGAGATCTACAGCGTGCTCAGGCTTGCCTACCCGCATGCAGTCTTCACCCTAAGAGACATTGAAAATTATCGGAACCGCTTGTTCGGAACCCCTCAGCCGACGACAAAGCGGCAGAAGCAGACGGGTCGCAGTGCTGCTAACAGCAAAGGGGCGGGCACTTCCACGTCCGTCGGCTCTGACCTGGACCTCTCGAATACGCAGCAAGGGTCTCTCGCAACTACTGGGACCTCGATCGTGGGGGCCGAGATGTCGGGTCTGCAAGATTCTGATAACTTGGCCGTTCTTGTCGGGTCATCGGACCTAACACAAATTTGAGAGCTTTCATTGTGGGCGGGCCACGATCGATATGTGGTGCGAAACTTACGAGCATGTTGACCTGTAATCTTCACCCTGGACACCTGGGCGGTGTATGTTAACCTCACCTGTTTCGCAGTTCGTATAGCAAATCTGCACCACCAGGGGACTGGAGCAATGACCATAGAGAGATCAAATACTCACTCAGCTGCAGGGGGTAATACGCAGTCGTTCGCCAGAGCAACGTGAGAGCCAGGAGCACATTGCACAGCATGAATGGAAAGGCACTGGTGTTTCACTCTGATGGGATCGTTTAGCAATTGATGTAGAACGATTACCTGAAAGCGGTTCAGAAAGCGAACGCCAGTGGAACATGTTACGGTTCAATATTTCTCACCGATGTCGTCTGCTTTGAGTGTTGCTTTTCGATAACTTCCTATCTCAGTCAAAGGATACAAGGACGGAAGACACACGCCTGGTATTCGATGACCCTCGACAAATGGGTCATATCCTGCCTGAAGTTGAAGAGCAAGTTGGAGCAGAGAGTGTCCGTTTCATCTCAGTCACTGTTGTGCAGGCACTTCGAGCATTAATTGAATCGCATTGTATAAGTATCAACAGAATATGAAATTATGAGTCGCTAACTCGTAGTCTGTGTTGGTCCGTCCTGTAAGACGGCCACCTGGTATCACATGTGCAACATTCTCAGTTGCTGCACCTAATACATCTGTGCAAATGCAAACGCCAAAACCCAATGCTGTCCACCCTTCTTCGCCAATAGATAGATGCACTCATCAAGAGGTATCAGTCCTGTGAGCAGAGGATGCGATGAGTGCCTTCAAGGCACTGATTAAAGACTTGTAGGTACCGGAAACGAATGTTGAGAAGAGAAGGATGTTTTCATGCATGCCAGAGATCATTCTCAAGATATCGGTAGGATCGACCAGCCGTACTCCCCGTCGATATTTATCCACCTTTGCTGGTCAAAAGCTCTCTCCTGGCCAAGCATAACGGCAAGCAGTCGACAACCCATGGCGCTGACAGTACACACGACCGAATCACTAGCCTGGGAGAGCACAGCAAGGTCCATCATGTATGCCCTTCCCACCAAGCTTCGTAGCCTGACGGTCTCTGCTGAGGGCTTGGACCGAGCCTCGGCGGCTTTGGGCGCGTTGGCAGCGGTAAGCGTCGATAGTCCAAGGTTCCAGAACATGGCCGCGAAGAATCCACCCTCCCATCCGAAGGCTTCATCAACAAACTTGTGCATGACGCGCCTGTCGGGGTTGCCTGCCTCGACGTTGACCTTGCCCGCCAGCCGTATCCGCTCCTGGGCGCGTGCTGCGCCTTTGAACTCATCGATCTCGTACACCGTTGGGTCGTCGGAGGCAATAATAAAGACAGAGTTCGTCTTGGCAAGCTCGTCCACCTCCCGGCCCGAGTTCAATGCGGCGTTCACGGAGGTCAAGGCCCGTTCTGTATACATGCTCGGCGGGATGTATGACCCTCGGTACTGAAAATCAAACGGGTGTCGGTCGCCACGTCGGACGTGCAATCCAACAATGACTCCATCGGGTGCACCTCTTGCCTCTGCACGGGTCTGGCCTTTCAAGTCCTTCACTCTCGTCGAGACGTAGTCTGCATCCTCGCGGTTCAGGAGAAACAGATCTTCAAAACCTGTTCGAGCTAGTTGGAAGTGCTTGCTGCGCAATGCTCTGTCGGATGTCTCCGGGGGAATACTCTCAACAAAGCCCTTTGTAGTAGCGCTGCTGACAACAAGATGCCGAGCATGTCTAGGGCAAGGGACAATTTCGTGACGTAGAGGCGGGCGGCAACCAGGATGCGGAGGTGCCTCGAAAATGTCAACATAACGCCCGTACGCCCATCTCGTGTCATCGATGAAGAAGGCTCTGCCCTCTCTCTTAGCGATCGCGTATGCGATCCAGAGCATCATAACCGTTTGCCCTAGTCCGGCATCTTCGGACTCCAACACAAAAGTCAGAGACATGCTGCAGACGGGTTGATCGAGCAAGCCGTCCTGATTAGCGCCAACCAGCCCTCCGCTCTGCTCTTGCTGACTCAGGAGGGCAGACACGGAAACAGTTCCAGGTAGTACGCCTGCGGTCTCGGCTTCTGCAACATCAACAAAGTGCTTTCTCGCACTGCTGTGACCGAGATGAAATGGTCCCGCGCTCTGCAGGCTGCTCTGAAGAGCCTCAACCTTGCTAGCTACCTCGCGGCACTTTGAGCATATAGCAGAGTACTCTCGTACGGGGAGCGGAAAGCCGTGGCTCGGTGGAATGTAGATTGTCCACTTCGCGTTGCCTCCCCTGTCCGTCACGATGACTGGCGTTGGAAAGTCGGGCAATGTATCGCGGGCGACCATCTCATAGTCGCCCTTCACCTGCTGTGGCCATTGGAAAAGGGGGCTCAGTTCGGGTCTGCGGACCGAAGACACTGCCAGATACACAAGAGAGACGATGCCCGTCATCCATAGAAGAGCCCGGAAAACTCGGCTGGGACGAGGCGTGTGAGAGGGTTTGCGTGGCCTTGGGACCAGCTGCGGTAGCCCTGGCGAGGGCGGAGGCGAGGAGAGTAACAAGTGGTTAAAACTGAATCTCGATGAAGTCGAAGACAGAGGGCCCTTGTCGTGTCCCGTGTAGGAGGTGGCTCGCCTCAGGTTGATTCGTGGCGGTGACACGATCATCTTGGACCGGCTCAAGTCCAACGTGGGCGGCATGGTGGGTGATGGAGAATTCGAAGTGTATTCGAATTGGGAGAAGAAAGGAGGAGTAAAGATCGTCTCAGTTTGAAAAGATGTGAGAAGCGAAGGTATGAGCGAGGGAGGCCGACCCAGTACGTATGAAGGCAAACAGCATCACCGTCTCTGGTGAGATGATGATGTGCCTTAGATACTCAAGATAGTTGTTTGTTTGGCAAGACGCAGCCATGAAGGTAAGACTTTGGAATAATGATCCCGGGAGAAGGGTTGCAAAAGATGAAGTAAAGCGCCGTTGGAGCAATCCTCTCAGAGCTCAATATGGGGGAGATCTACTCCCTATCATGTACAAGGACTTTTTGCAGTGCAGACTTGCTGGTCGTCAAAGGGAGAGAGTGAGGGGCTGCTCACACAGCTGGGGACGAGCCGAGGAGGCTAGTGAAGATCATGCTGAATAGGAAGAGGAAGATGGGAATCAGGCCTGATCAAGAAGGATAGGCACACTTGATCAAGCGTCTCTGCGCATCCCAATCACAGGATTGGGGATCTATCAATGCCAGCTGGGCGGGACCAGACGGATTTTGCGTAGATGAGAGCGGATAGCGACGTCATTGACAACGAGGGCCGACCCAGAAGTTGACAGGGTTTGGGTCCCTTGCGCCACCTTGACAAGAGTGCAATGTCAAGTGCGGGAAAAAGACAATGAAACGGCGCTGACAGATGAGAGCAAACAGCAGAACAGATGTTTACAAAATGGGGACTCACACACGGGTGAATCCAGGGCAATACCTGGTGTACCTACACGAGACGAGCCCAGTCTCGGCCGATCTGAGCCCATTGGAGGAAAGACAAGGAACGCCATGGAGGGTCAGTTTCGGAATCACTCTGTGCATGTGCAGAAGGAGGAGGCAAGAGGTCAGACGGGCAAGCCAGACTTGCCAGTGAGCCACCCAACCACCCAACCAGTGCGGCCGTCTTTGAAGTACCAAACTAGGATGGTGACGATCCGCATTTGGGGGTGCCCTGAGATGCCCTCCAGGGGCATTTAGGAGTGACGATCGTGGGGCATGAATAACACCAAAGCAGTGGGGATTGTCGGGGGTTGTTGTCCTTGTATGTCGGCTCAACTCGCACAAGTCCCATGGCACAAGGAGTTGCCTCGGCCGCAATTCCTGATCATTGCACATGTCAGACTGGCAAATGTGTGTTGCTTTCTCTCCGTCGTCTTCAGAGCAGCTTTTCGCGAGCCGTGCAGAAAAGTGTCGCGGAAAGGGCGGTGGCGGGAGAAGATCATTGAGAACCGGGTAATGAACAAGCCTTGAGGGGACCAGGGGGGGGGGGGGGGGGGGGGGGGGAA